>NC_081181.1:222074873-222412369 GCF_029867415.1 Vicia villosa
ATCAAACATGTTAAATCCTTTCATTAATAAAGTTGAATTAAAAAGGACAATTAGATGCATACCCTTTTGACACCATAATAATTGGACCCCAGGCGCACATCTCGATCTAACTGAGCATCCATCTTGCGCCTAAAATACTTAATTAAAACTTGGATTAAAAAGGACGATCAGATGAACATCCCTGAGTGATCAAACTCGAGGCGCACAACTTGGTCTAATTGGTCACCTGTCTTCCGCATAGTTAATTTCTATAGAAAAATTGGATTAAAAAAGACAATTGGTTGCAAATCCTATAGATCCCCGAATAATCGGACGTGAGGCGCACGCTTCGTTCCAAACGAGCATTCGTCTTTCACATAAAAACAATTTAAATCTATCAAACTTATTTTTTCCCTAGCGCATTTTAAGTCAAACTTTCACAAACAAGTGGTGCTTTATCCATTTAGACGTGAAACAAACAAATGCTTCAGCCTCCAAGTGCGAACGACAAGAGATTTTTAACCGTTCAATGTGACCTAAGCATCATTCTCTAAAAGCAACCAACAAACAAAGTTTTGGTGCCCAGAACCACGTAACCTTGAATTCCTCATAGCACATAAGGATAAATATGAGAAAGACTCGTAATATTGTCAAGAAACATAATAAAAAAAAATTTCTTTAGTTCTTTTTAACAAAGTACTACATAACTTTTAATTTCTCATCTTACCAGAGAATACGTAGGAGCAAGATTCAACATCTTCTCAACCAACCTAATAAAACATATATTTTTAGTCAAATACACTAAGCTAACACTCTTATTCACCAATTAACTAGACGAATTCTATTGAGTACAAACGATGTGAGGGGTGTTAATACCTTTCCCTTGTATAATTGACTATCGAATCCAATTTTGATTGTGATGACCATTCTTTTTCTCTTTTAGGAGAGGTTTGGTCATAACATATATTACAAGATTTGCATTGAGTCCAAATCAAGTCACTACCTGTATCTATAAAACCATAAAGCTTAAATGGCGGGGTACCAATTGAATAACTCATCATATACAAACCATAAATATCATATATCAAAGATGATTCGGGTTTGCTTGTATTAGGATTTAATTTTTATTGATATAATTGACACGATTGAAAGAACGACGTACATCATTGATTATTTGTTGAAACTTAGTTTGTGTCGGGTTATTATTAAATGGTGAATTAACAGAATCACGGTGAATGAGTTCAACACTAAAACCATTATTTATAGCGTGAGAAATAAATATCAAACTAGAAAGGAAAAATAAAATTATAACCCAGAGTCATTATTTCACTTCTTTTTATAAGATAAGAATGCACATAGGTATAAAGATAAAAATAAAGAAAACTCGAGCAATAAAATCATTGAATATTCCTCTAAGCTTTAATTTATTCTGTTTTTATTGACATTTTTCTAGATATTTGACTGAAGAAGAGTAATGATATTGGTACATTAAAAATGACATTACACCGTGTATTGATACTGTTTGGTTTTTTTAATTATATTTAATAATTATATTTTTTATTTTTTCAATAAAATGATACAAATCTGTGTTGTATATTACTTGGTGTAAGTTATATGGTGTAAAGATTTTATTGTAAGCATAGCACCCCTCTCTTGACTGAAAACTTGTTACCATAGTCACATTATTTTCCTTATTATTTTAAGATAAGAACGCACATAGATCAAAAAAGGAAAACTAGAGCACAATAAAAAGATTGAATATGGCTTTCGTCACAGGTTTATTATTTTTTTAGTAAATAAATATTCATGTCTATTGTTTTTTTTTTTGAACACTGTTAATATTCATGTCTATTGTTAAATCTAAATTTTTAATGTTAGCTACTCTTGTAATATCTAATTCTTTTAATGTTATTCACTCATGTTGATTGTTATATCTAATTTTTCAATGTTTTTGGTCTAGTAGTTTAATAGTCAAAATTCAAGCTTTAAATTATACCTATTTTATTATTATTTTTTTAATAAACAATGAGATTTAAACGGAGTATAAGAGGTACTCCGGCCGAAAACAAGGTGAAAAACCTCTAAGTCTCAAAACAAGAGAGGAGTAGAATATTCCAAACGTAAAAGTTACAATAATCCATTAAATTATAATAAGATAGAAGCCACGACCACGAATTAAAAACAACCTTCATCATGTATTCGGTAAAACTGAACGTCTCCTTCCTAAAAAATGAACGTCTCCGTCATATATTCATTCAATACTAAGTATACTACACGTGCAACGCACGAGTTTTTGTATAATATACTAGGGGTGATCGTATCCGAACCAATCCAAAAGTAAAACCGCAAATTGAACCAATCCAAACCGAAACCGCAAAAAACCACGTTTGGTTTGGATGATTTTGGATGATTTTTGGACTGAACCGCACGGTTCGGTTTGGTTTGCGGTTTTTATTTCAGAAAACCGAACCAAACCGCATATTTAACTTAAGTTTTGAATTTTAATAATTAACTAGTCAGAGACCCGTGCTTCCGCACGGGTGATTTTTTTTTCTGGTGTAGTATTTTTGTAATGATATGAATAATATAAATAAAAAGAATTATAAGCAATATGCATAATTAAAAGGAGTTGTTTTACTTGAATAGAGTTAGAGTTTTATTGGTTGCTCTCCCAATTCTTTGAAAACCAAATATCCATAGGAATCGTTTTGAAATTTGAAAATAAATACTTTAGTTTTCAAATAAAAGTCATTATTGTTTAAAATAAAATAGGCATTGTATTGAAAGTGACCCTTAAGATTAAACATTATTATCGTATTCATGTGCTAATTTTGTGTGTAATAAAGAACCATATAAAAAAGGATATGTGAGTTGGAGAAAAAATAAAATTTTAACAAATACAAATGTAAAATTTTAAATATAAATGAAAAATATGAAATAATTTACTTAATTGTAAATTTAACAATAATTATATAGAAAACAATGATCCACAAAAAAAATGTTTAAGATAGGTTAAGAACACAATAGCAAAATTGAGTCAGGTAATTTAATAATTGACGGTCCAACAACAGTTAAAAGAAAACGATATAGATCACTATGGTTTATTTTTAAATGAAAAATGATCATATAAATTCAATTATATTAAATAATCATATAAAAAATACTATAAGATGGAGATCATAAAAATGAAATATTAACATTTAAAAATAAAAATTATCTCTCAATTAATAGTAATTGTTGATTAAAATAAAATAGCTACTATGTTGATAATGACCCGTGAAATAAAAAAATAATTTGATGCGATATAAAATATATTTAAAAACAAATGTAAAATAAACAATAATCATGGAAATTTAATTGTATTAAATAATGATAAAAAATCTTGAGATGGAGAAAAAAATAAAAATAAAGATATTATCTCTTAAATAAAGACAATGATTGATTAAAATAAAATAGAAATTATGTTGATAGTGACCCGTGAGATAATAAATAAATAAATAAATAGAGAAAAAAATTAAAATAAAAGTAAGAAAGTGTGAAAAAATGTGGGAGAAATTTGAAATTTTAATTAAGATAGAGAAAATGTGTAATGATCGATTAAATATTGAGTTGATAGTGGTCCGTGAAATAATTAAATATTTTTGGGAATAATAATTAAATGATCGATTATTAATATTTTTTGCGATAATAGATAAATGTAGAAAAATTAAAATGAAAGTATGGAAAAATGAAATGTAAAAGAAATTTGAAATTTTTAGTAAGATTAAAATTTAAAAATAGATTATTAATATTTTTTGTGTTAATAAATAAATTAAGAAAAATTAAAATGAAAGTAAGAAAGTGTGGAAAAATGAAATGTAAGGGAAATTTAAATATGACTTCCATCATCCATGGCTTACATGTGATGTCATCACTCATGCAATAAAGTTGTAGGGAAAATGTTATTTAATTCGGACCAATGAAAAGCTAACACTTGAGGCATTCATTCAATAAAGTTGAAAGAGTGAATACTTAATTTGTTAGTTACAAAAATGACCTTTTATTAGTGCAAATAAATTTTGGTGAAAGGGTAATTTAGGCAATTTGGTCAATCTATTATTAATGAATAGATAGTAGATTTATTGTCTTTCCAAATCCAATTGCACACAGCCACTCCTCACGTTTTGAATTTTAATAATTAATTTATTAACTTAAGTTTTGGCATAATCCACTTAGTTTTTATATTTTATTGAGTTATATATATATATATATATATATATATATATATATATATATATATATATATATATATATATATATATATATATATATATATATATATATATATATATATATATATATATATATATATATATATATATATATATATATATATATATATATATATATATATATATATATATATATATTGTCTCATATATGTATTTCATTTATAATGTATTTTTAGTTCTCTACCGTTCTTGTAATATAATTTCTTTTGTATGGTATAATATCATATATTATATTGACATTGAATTACTTTTCTTTTTCCTTTTATTTTAGTACATTTTTATTTTATACTGTAAACCGCAATCCACCGAACCGATTCTAACCGCATTGGTTTGGTTTGGATGACTTTTTAAAAATCAACCGAACTAAACCGAACTGCATGCATTTTTATCTTGCGGTTAGGATGGCTTTTATACTTAAAACCGAACCAAACCGCATCGCGAACACCCCTATAATATACATTTAATTTTTTTAATAATTAAAAATAATTAGATAATAATTTAATGAATAATTTTCTTAAAAAAAATATTGCAATGCAATTGTATTCAATATTAATCTCAAAAAAAAAAATAAAAAAATATTTAAAATATGAGAATTCATATGAATTTAGATTATGAATTATTTAATATTTTTATATGATTAGTATTTATTCTTTCTATTATAAAATATCTAATATATTACAGGATATAACTTTAAAAATAACTTAAATTTATAGTTTTTTATCACGATAATTTTTTAACTAATATTTTATTTATTTCCTAAATACTTACTTTGAACTTTAATTAATAATTTGATTTAAAATTTTTTTCTAATCAAATATAATTCTTTAAATGAATACTAATAGGATAAAAATATTTTAAATACATTTTTTTCTGTTAACATTATTAAATTAATTTTGAATCTGCATCATTAAAATAATTCTTTAAATCTCGTAGTGTTAACATCATTTTTTTTATGTTAACATCATTTATTTAAACTAAATACCGAAAACCAAAATATTGTAGGTTAAATTAACTTTTTTATAAAATTTGTAATGGTGAAAGATTATTAAAATGCAACAAAAAGTCAAACATTATTAAAATGTAACTCAATTCCGGTAAAAAAAATTTAATGTAACTCAATTAAATTTAATTTTTTCTTAAATAACAAAGTTTATAAAATATCAAATTCTTTAATTCTTACTTTATTAATTTTGTTTTTCATTTTTGTTTTATAGTGTGTATTAGTTATAACAAATAATTTTAATGACTAAGTGATATGTGAAAGAAAATAAATTTAAAAATTGTGAGAATTAAAGTTTCAAAAATGATGACTCTTATGAAATGGACAATTCAATTAATAGTTAAGAAAGAAAATTAAATAGTGATAGTCAATAAAAAAATAGAAGAGATATTATTTTTTCATATAATATATTTTATCTTACTTTTCTATTTGAGAGATGTTTTTTGATGGGGTACATATAAATATAAATTTTATATTATAATCTTAAATTTTAACATGAAAATTATAATATAAAAGTATTAAAAATTTATAAGAGTATTGCATGTGATTTTTTATATAATATCACATCAAATAAAAGTCGTAAAAAAATTTGACCTATTTATGTGATAATTAAAACTGAGAATAAAAAAAAATGAAATTATAAAATGTGAAAATTAAAAGGATAAGATTAAAATTATAAAAAAAAAATGGAGGTACTAAATATTTATAATATTAAAATAAGACGGGTTAATACCTATTTTTTCCCCTGTCATATAGGCGTCATTTGAAAAACCCCCCTGCAAAAAAAAAAGTTGCAAGAATATCCCTAACATTTCAAGATTCTCTCATTTTTTACCTTCATCACATTCAGTCAGCAAAAAAGCTGACGTGACATGTATTTTTTTGATTTTTTTAATTTTTTTTGTTGACTGGATGACACATGTGACTTTTTATATTATTTAAAGCGCGTGACCATTAGGCTAGGTGGTTTGTTTTGTTCAACAAATACTTTGAATGGTATTAATAGCATACTGCAATTTTATTTACAATTCCAATAGTATATATATATATTTTCATTAAAAGCATTGTTATATTTTAACTTAATAAATTTAATTTAAAGATTTTATATAATTTAATATAAATTGTTTAGCGTTATAAAATAGTAAAATATTAAAATATTATTTTACTATTTTATAAATTTAATAAATTAGTAAAGTTAATAGTAAATTAAATTAAATTAGTAAATTAATAACGTTAAACAATATTAATTAATAAAGTTAATAGTAAGTTAAATTAAATATAAATATTAATATAAATTGTTTAAAATAATATTATTTTACTATTATCATTATAAACTAAATAATTATAAACTAAATTAATTTGTTTTAATTTAAATAGGTTTTACTATTTTTAATTTAACTATATTAATTAAACTAGTTTTAAATTAATTAATATGTATTAATATAATTAGTTTAGTTTATTTTTAATTTATTTAAATAGCTACAGTATTGGTTTTGTAATTTAACTAAATATTAATTAATAACGTTAACTATTAACTAATATTAATTTAAATATTAACTATTAACTAATATATTACTTTATTTGTACATTATTTTTATATAGTAATTTAAATATTAATATTTTTAAATAGAAACGATATTTAACATAATTATTTTAGTTTATACTAACTGAACCAATTTATATATATAGTTTATATATTATTATTATTTAACGTAAATATATTATTATTATATATAAAACGTAAATATTTAACGTAAGTATAGTCAAGGTTTTAAATTGCGGTCCGCAACCGCAATTGCAGCCGCAATATTGCTGATGCGGTAACCTCCGCATCCGCATCGGACCACAATTGCGGTGTGATTTGTAATCACGCGTCCGACAACACTAGACTTTGCATCAAACACCTTCAACCATGTTTCTTGACATATTTTCATCATAACTCAATATTTGAGAATCCATAAACATAATTCAAATATTTTCTAATTTAAATTCACGCCGTAACGACCGCAATGCGCATCGCAGCAACCGCAATGCCCGCAATCGCAACACCCGCAACCGCTACCGTAATTTAAAACCATGAGTATAGTATATATATATATATATATATATAGTATATATTATATATATATAAATATATATATATATATATATATATATATATATATAAATATATATATATATATATATATATATATATATATATATATATATATATATATATATATATATATATATATATATATATATATATATATATATATATATATATATATATATATATAACAACTTGAAACATTCAGCATAGTGGTCAGGCGCTCCACACCTTAAGTGGAAGGGTGTTAGTTCAACTCCCACCTCCAACAAATTTTTAACATGTTTTTTTATATTAATCAAAAATAAAAATAATATTTAGTACATGTGGCAATAAAAATAATAAATAAATAATCTTTTTTGCTGACTGGATGTGATGAAGGTAAAAAATGAGAGAATCTTGAAATGTTAGGGAAATTCTTGCAACTTTTTTTTTTGCAGGGGGTTTTTTAAATGACCCCTATATTGCAGGGGAAAAATAGGTATTAACCCAAATAAGAACTATTAAGGTGAGATTTAAATATTTCATAAAAAGAAGTGAGAATTAAAAGTTATAAAGGTTAATGAAAAAAAATATTTTTCAAAGTAGATATTATTTTGTAGTGACATTTATTTTAGATAAGATTGTATATCGTCTTTTTGTTTATTTTTTATTTTAAAAAATGAATTTATTATTTGAGAAATTTTATAAGTGTTAAAATAAATTAAATAATTAAATACTATTCTATTACTACTAAAAGAATCTATAAATGCCAATAAAATTAATCATACTTTACTCTTTAATAATTTTTTATTTATTTCGGAAGAGCAAAATAAAAATTTAACCAATTAATATTGATATAAGAAAAACTTAACTATTTTTGATTTTCTTCGAAGACAATTAAGGAGTCGTAAATTTTAAAAATTAAACATTTATTTTAAATTTGAATAAAAAAACATTAATATGCATGTGAAATCTTATTTACTATTATATTTGTAGTGAAATTATTCTTCTTTAAATAATCATTAAAAGATGTTAAGGTTAGATTCCATTATATTGAGATGTAGTTAGGTAGGCTAATGTATATAAACTACAAATAGTCTTTTCTAGTTTTTCTATAAGCTTTCCAAAGTTTTATTCTAGTTTCCTTTTAAGGTATGTCAAAATTGATCAAAGAACAAACGAATGTATCACTTTTATTTGAAAAAGTGTTTGATGAGTTTCAATTTTTATAACTCGTGACTACATGAATAATTGGTTAGAAACATAATTGATGAACTACATAGCACTATAAATACCGATTGCTATTAGAGATCAACCACATCAATCCATCTTCAAACAATATGGCAAGCAAAATAGCATCCTCCCTTTTTATTATTCTTGTTCTTTCAACAGCATTTGTGTTTGAAGCTGAAGTTTCTGGAAGAGCTGCTCTTCCTCAATGTTTTTTTTATATGATAATAATTATTCATAATTGTTATTTATAAGAGGTGCTCATAATTGTTAAATTACTAATAATAGGTACATAATTGTTATTACATTATTAAATAATAATATCAATTATCATTTGGAGTTGGAGACGGCAACAGTGGAACTGTCTATGCAAGGGGAGCTGAGCAATAACAGTTTGTCTTACACTCTTGATGGACTTAAGGAAGAGCAGCTCTTCCAGAAGCTTCGGCTTCAAACACAAATGTCATTGAAAGAAAAAGAATAATAACAAGGTCGGATGTTATTTTGCTTGCCATATTGTTCGAAGATGGATTGATGTGGTTGATCCCTCTTAGCAATTGGTATTTATTGATAGAGTAAGGATTGTGATTAATTATAAATAGAATTTATATTATTATTATTTAAGTTGTAATGCTTTTTAGAATGTTCTTAGGACCTTAAAATATTATTGAGGTGGACTTTAATTAGTTTTTGGACCTTTAGTTACTATCCTCTTCTACTATATATATATATATATATATATATATATATATATATATATATATATATATATATATATATATATATATATATATATATATATATATATATATATATATATATATATATATATATATATATATATATATATATATATATA
Organism: Vicia villosa; assembly: GCF_029867415.1. Classification (NCBI taxonomy): domain Eukaryota; kingdom Viridiplantae; phylum Streptophyta; class Magnoliopsida; order Fabales; family Fabaceae; genus Vicia; species Vicia villosa. The sequence goes on from NC_081181.1 coordinate 222,084,287, forward strand.
TATATATATATATATATATATATATATATATATATATATATATATATATATATATATAATCATTGAGAGATGACAAAATTATGAAATGAATGAAAATGTTATCTTTATTTTAATTTTCTTAGATAATTTTTAACGTTCTTTCCCTTTTCTATTTGAAACCCGAATCTCATAGTTTTTGTAGGAATTTCCTATGATTTATAGTGCTATGTGGTTCATCTCTTATGTTTCTAACCAATTATTCATGTAGTCACGGGTTAAAAAAATCACATATATTCCTTAGAAATTATTTATTATATTTTTCCTTATGTAAATTCATTCATGTAATAAATAACTAAGTCTACATCATGATATTATATTTATTTACTATTTATAACAATATTGTGCGTCTCGTGCGAACGCACGGATAGATGATTACTTAATTATTTTCTTTATTTTACCAACTAAAATATATATTTTTCGATGGGTCGATACTACTTAATTTGTATATATTTTATATACATTTTTTAACTATCACTTTACTATATTTATTTACTATTTATAACTATATTGCTTGACCCGCGCGAACGCACACACACCAGAAGATGTCTAATTAATTATTCCATTTATTTTGCTACTAAATATAATTTTTTTACAGGTCTTCGCTACTTAATTTGTATATATTTTATATACATTTTAAACTATCACTATACTATATTTGTTTTTGTTAGTAATATTTATTTATAAAATTAAAATAGTATTTTCAACTACCATGTTATTAGTTATATTTATAAAACAATTTTGTTTTTCTGTTTTTTCATTCTTATTACAATTTTGTTTTTATTTTAAAAATAATAACAAACATTGGAAAACAATTTTGTTTTTCTTAATTACATTTTTATTATATTTTGAAAACAAAAGTGTACGTATTATGCTAGAATCCGGGCAAACTTACGGGTTATTTCTTTTTTTTACAATTAAAGAATTAAAAGTTAATATATTTTAAATAAGGTATCAATCTGAACACGGGAAAAATGTATTTATTTATGTTACTAATATTTATTTATACAAGTAAACTAATATTTTCAAATACTATATTATTAGTAGATATTTATAAAACTAAATGATTGCATAAATATTTTTATAAATAATGTCAAAACAAATTTAGTATTTACATACGGGAAAAATATACGATTTATCCAAATATTTGTAAATATATGAAAAACCTATATTTATGCTCCAAATATAAATAAAAATATGTTTTTATCTTAAAAATAATAAACTTTTTTGGTTAAACAATTTTCTATTTCTAGCCTTTCATTTTTATTACATTTTTAAAATCAGTGCGAACGCACCAATATTCAGATCAGAATTTGTATGAAACCACAGGCTGTTACATTTTTTTTATACCTACAATCAAAGAAAAGAAAAATAAATATATTTAAAATTATGTACGAATCCAAACACGAGAAAAATGTGTCGTATTTTTATTTTAAAATCATTTTGAATTAATGATATAATATTTTTTAAAATAATATATGAAAAGTTGAAATATATTTTATTGATGTAAAACAATTTTGGTAAAACAATTTTTTATTTTAAAAATATATATTTTTATTTTAAATAATAAATTATTTTGGTAAAAACAATTTTATCTTTTTATTTACATTTTTGTTACATTTTGAAAATAAAAGCGTACATAACATGTAGAGATGCATGCCAAGAGGGGTCTTAGGCAAGGGAATCCACTATCCCCTATGCTTTTTGTAATTGTGATGGAATACTTACATAGGAAACTGGCTGAGTTGAAAAACATCCCCAATTTCAAATATCATGAGTTGAAAAACATCCCCAATTTCAAATATCATAGCAAGTGAGAGAAATTGAACATAGTAGACATTAGCTTTGTTGATGACCTACTATTATTCACAAGAGTAGGGATGGCAACGGGTGCCCGCGGGTGCGGGTTTTATACTACCCAAACCCGCACCCGAAATTACCACCCGAACCCGAACCCAAACCCAAAAGCTATCCGGGTGACAAAATAACACCCACGCCCACACCCGTTGGGTTCGGGTTTTTTCACCCAAACCCAAACCCGCAACAAAATACATAAAATATATTATTCCTACAATTTTCTTACAACTTTCCATAAAATATATATATATATATATATATATATATATATATATATATATATATATATATATATATATATATATATATATATATATATATATATATATATATATATATATATATATTCGGGTGTGATTTCGGGTTTCGGGCGCGGGTTTCACACTACCCAAACCCGCACCCGAAATATCGGGTGGCACCCGAACCCGAACCCAAACCCAGTCAACTCGGGTTTTCACCCGTTGACTCGGGTTCGGGTGCGGGTGGCCCCGCGGGTTTGGGTCTGTTTGCCATCCCTACACAAGAGGTGATGTGAATTCTGTGCAATTAGTAATGGATAGGTTTCACGATTTCTCTAAAGCCACAAGCCTGTATGTCAATCCTATTAAATGCAAACTCTATTATGGAGGGATGGATAGTTGTGTTATGAATCAGATTGTTGGAATCACTGGTTTTGGTATTGGATAGCTGCCATTCAGATATCTTGGGATACCACTGAGCAGCAAGAAGTTATCTGTCACCCAATGTATGACATTGTTTCAAAGAATAGGTGCTCGTATAAAGCATTGGAGCTCTCACCTCCTTAGTTACTCGGGAAGAATTCAACTTATCAATAGCGTGATTTTTAGCACAACTAACTATTGGCTGCAGTGTATACCTCTCCCAAAGGAGGTAACTAGAAGGCTGACAGATTTGTGTAGAACCTTCCTTTGGACTGGTATAGGTAATGTGACAAGGAAAGCCCCTATTGCTTGGAGCAAAATCTTCCAACCAAGATGTCAAGGTGGTTTGAGTGTGATTGATCTGGCTAAGTGGAATGAAGCTTGTATGATGAAACTTCTGTGGAATCTTAGTCCAAAAGCAGACAACCTGTGAGTTAAGTGGGTCCATATATACTATGTTAAAGATGATCACTTGATGAATGTCCCAATCAAATACTTGTGCTCATGGATCCTGAAAGGAATCCTTGGTAACAGAAGTAAAGTGGCTGACATGGTTTACTGGAGGAATCTGGAAATTTTAGAACTAGGAGAATGTACAATGGCTTAATAGAGCAGAGTCCCAAAGTGCCTTGGAGGAAGATTCTGTATGATTCTGAAGCATCACCGAGAGTAGGTTTTATTAAATGGCTGGCTTGTCATAATAGGTAGCAACGAAAGATCAGTTGTATAAGTTTGGTATGATACAAGAGGAAAACTGTGCATTCTGCCACGATAAAGAGTCGTTATAGCATTTCTTGTTTGAGTGTTGCACCATGAAGAATATATGGAGAGAGGTGCTGATGTGGATGGGTAGGAATCGTTGTCCTGTGGACTGGAAGCAAGAACTTGATTGGATGATAGACGCGATCAAGAACAAGGGCTGGCAAACCAGAATTCTCAAAACAGCATTTGCTGAAACTGTATATGCTTGTTGGATACATAGGAACAAATCTGTGTATAGAGTTAATGAGAATAGAATTGATACAAGTAGTATAGATAGAAACATTATAGATAGAGTAACACATAGATGCAGGAGAAAGCCTAAGTTGCGTGAACATATAGCTCAGCTGAGTATGGTTTAGATTGTACAGTTTGTGGTTTGTAATTGAACCCTATGGGTTGCTTTGTATTGGATTGTTTTTTGGATATAATATATAATATCTTATTTCTCCAACAAAAAAGCGTACATACCACGCCAGTACCCGTGCGAACGCACGGATATCCCACAAGTTATTTTGAAAAATGAGTTTCATTTCAGACTGGTTCCAGCTTTTAAGTATCTTATATTATGAATTTCAAAAGGAAAAAATGTTTCTAACTTTAATTGCAAATCACATATATTCCTTAAAAATTATTTAAGGACTCTTCTCCTAAAATCATTGAACATGGCGAAGGTATTCAATGAGATGAGAATATGCCTGATTCTTGTGATGAAAAAAAAGACGAAGATGGGCCAACCAATGATGATGCACAAGAGAAAACCGCGGTTGCTTATTTATCACAAAGAAGAATTGGATAATCTTTCACGCCATCTTGTTTTCCAAACCTCCTCTCCAAACTGTAGTTGCTTCTTTATCACAACAAGAATTGCAAAATCTCAATAAAAACAAACATTGAGATTATCTAAGATTGATGATGAGTACAAAGGGTAGCTTCAGTGATAGGTGTTAAAGCATGAAGAATGTTAAATTGTAGTTATATTTGTATATAGTTTTGCGGCACTTATCGTGTCTCTTTTTCCTCAACTTGTGCGTGAATGCGTATGTTTTCGTTATATTTGTACATATTACGTATTCTTCGAGTTTTCAATTCATTTATGTACCATTTGATAGTTTTTCATTCATTTTGTAGATATTCATTCATAATTGGAGCATCGAGTAATAAGAGCCAAAGGCTAAGCCTCAAGAATGCAATGTTTAGCAATTCATCAAAGAATAAGGCTCAAAATAAGGATGATAAAAATAATCAATTTGGTTTCATATATAGTGATTCTTAGATATAGAATTGAATGAGCTTTCCAAAGCTTTAAACTGGGCGCAAATCGGAGTTACAGTTCTTAAGTTATGGCCAAAACAATATTTCAAGTTGCAGCATATCGGGCTTAGCGTGCTTTTGTTACCGCTAAGCGAGATCTGCTGGGAAGAATTGTATATTTAGGGTAAAAACACATTTTTATTAGCTATGGTTTGGGCATTTTTAGATCCTAACACCATCACCTTCATTTCTTTGATTCTTGGAAGATTCTATAACACATTTGGAGCTTACATCTTGAGGATTCGGAGTCGGATTAAGCTTCAATTGCATTTGACACTGTGGGAGTTGGTTGATTCCTCTTATCTCTTCTCTATGTGTTTTCCTCTTGTGTGGTTTTTTATGAATATTTATTTTGATTCTATGTATATCTACTGATTATGGTGTTGTATAAACTCTATTTCTCAAATCTTTATCAGTGATTATCCTTGATTTATGTTTTATGCGTGGAGTTTGAGTTGCAATAGACATATACTTCTCGAATCTATATCTAGGAATATTATCTGTAATATTTTGGACTCTAGAGATAGATTTAGGTTTGATGTTCACAGTGGGTATTGGTTCTTAATGCTTTTGTGTTGTTGAGTTGAGTGCGACATCGCCTCCGAGACAATACAATTGTTCTATCAACTTTGCGTTAGACATAACCTTGTTGTGAGCGATATGTGATGATATTGACGAGTGATTTTGGTTGAGTACAATTGATCATTAGGTTTAAGTAGTTGATAGGTGGATGTAACAAAAACCTGTCGTATTTTCTTGGATTAAAAGAGGGAATTCTTTTTATGTTCATATCTTTTAGGCTTAAATGCACCTTTGGTCCCTGTAAGTTAGCGAGTTTTTGATTTTCGTCCCTGTAAGTTTTTTTTGTTGGTATGAGTCCCTATATCTTACTTTTTGCTTGCGGTTTAGTCCCTAAAGCCAAAATCCGCAGGAAAATCTGCAGCTTTTCCTGCGAATTTTCCTGCAGATTTTAATTTTAGGGACTAAAACAAACACGAAAGTGAAATATAGGGACTCAGACCCAGAAAAAAACTTACAGGGACGAAAATCAAAACCTCGTAATTTACAGGGACCAATGGTGCATTTAAGCCTATCTTTTAATTCCCGCATTTACTTTAAACTATTCAAAATTAAGCTCAGAAATGCAGAAACCGTTGAATGACATTCTAACCAGACCATTCTCTGTGGACACGATAAATCCCGAAATACTTCTAATCATACAACGTATAAAGGCCCCGAGCTAACAACGTATAATAAGCTCAGAAATGCGAAAACCGTTGAATGACATTCTAACCAGACTGTTGTATAACAAGCGCTTGTTTATTTTGTAAATTAGATGTTTAGGTGAAGTGGAGGTTAGATTGCAAGATCAAAAGCAACTCTAATTTTTCTGATTTTTCTTGGTATCGCTAAGCTCGGTCTCTACACGCTTAGTGCGCTCAGGAATTTTGGCCCTTTGTTTTGTGCCAATGGAATATTCACTTGGCCCCCCTTTCTCCCACTTTCACATTGTATGATGAAAACCTATGATCTGTGATGAAATTGAAGCATGTAGTCGGTAGAAATCATAACATTGGGACTGGATTTGTATAGGAAATCACAATAGGAAAACATGTTCGCACACATTCTCCTTGCGAATCGATTCAACCTCAGAGCGAGTCGATTAACCCAGGATACGCCGGGCGATCGAGTAGGCGAGTGGAGGGGTGAGGCTATTGACTTGGTTTGCCTAAGGGTTGGCCAGGTGAAAAAGGAACTCGCTTGTCTAATAAATTGAGAAAATTAGGTGTTAGCTACTGACTTCAGTTGTCAGGCGAATAAGGGGGCTTGTTGGGCGAATGTTGCATGAACCAGAATTTTTATGAAGGTCGTAAATTGAGTTTTCGAACTCTGTTTGACGCATCGTTCGAAGCATAGAGAAGCTAATAAAATAATCTATACCCTGGTGGAATAAAATGAGTTATAGGACATAGTTTTATAGTACTTGCTTTATCATGAGATGATGATACCTTGTGATGATATAATAGTAAGTATGCCTTCTATTATGAAATTGAATTAACCATGTCTAGTCATTACTTGACTTGTGTTCTATGATGTTTTGATGTTGTTGTGATGATATGTGTATTTATGAAGTACGTGATGAGGTAAGATTAATATGATGAATGATGATATGTCTTGACTAGCCGTAGTCGTATTTTATGTGTTGTTGCGCATCATGCATTCATAGCATTTTTCAGGACGAATAGTCTAGTGATGTTTTGCAGGATATTTATCCAGTTATGTATAAAGGATGGTACGGTCTAGTGATGGCCTTAATCCCATACAGTGGATTGAGTGCAATTTTGGTGAATTGCTCTAGTTCCAAGCAGGACCCGATCCTATTGGTATGGATCTTTGTAGATAGCTATGACTAAGTCATCTATGATGTTTTGGTACCACATGCATGAGTTTATTAATGTTGCACCTCATTATTTATGGCATTGCACAATATTTGAATTAAGTGATGTGTTTAATTTGATTCCTAAGTTTTGGTGTTTCAATGTGAAAAACTTATGATTGCTGATTTTTGCTATGAACGTAGTAAATGATGTTATGTTGTTGTCATTCCTATGTTATAGCTACTATATCTTTTAATTATGTATTTTATAATGATGATGATTTACTCACCCTTTCTACTTGAAAATGTCGCCTCGAAACGTGGGTAACTTCTAGGTAATCAAGATTAGTGCAGAAAACTTAGGAGGTAGCTTCAGAGTGAGCTTATTTAGTTTTCGTTGAGTCCAGTGGGTCTTGCTCTGATATATAACATCGGGTTTGGGTTCGATTGATTATGAACCTTGAATAATTTTGTTATTTTGAAGAATTTTGTACTACTTTTATAACCGTGAAGTTATAAACATGAAGTGTGATGATTTTGTTGATGTCGAGTTATCTTGCATGGTATTGATTAATTTGTGAAGAAGTTTTTAAGAATTATTTATTCCGTTGCAAAGTTTGAAGTATTTTGATTATTAGTTCCAAAGACACTATTTACGTTTAAGTGTTTTGCAACCCGTGTTACGGAGCAAGATTGTTTGTTATATGAAGTTATATGAAGATGTGACGCCATTATGGTCTATTTGTTTTAGTTTTTATTAAAATACATGCAAAAATATATGTGGATTAGAAAGGTGTTACATTAGTGGTATCAGAGCAGGTCAGTCTGTCCGGCCAGGTAGTTGAGTCTGTAGTGTCTAACAGTGGAATATTGTTGAGTTAGTTTCCAACCATTGTGACTATTCTGGATGTTAAGCACAGAAATGGAGGGAAGGAATGATGTTGCGATTGCTGCTGCTTTGTAGGCTGTTTGCTCAAGCTGTGTAGAATCAGCCCAACACTGGAGGGAATGATGGATGCCGTGTGTTAGAGATGTTTTAGAGGAATTATCCGCCTACTTTCAAGGTTCGACATGATCCTGATGGAGAAAATATTTGGATCAAGGAGATTGAGAGAATCTTTCAAGTCATGGATTATTCTGAGGCATCGAAGGTGCGCTTTGGTACGCATATGCTGGAGGTGGAAGGATGACTAGTGGGTTGAGACCCATCAAAGGTTTATAGTAGTTGGTGAGCCTATTACTTTGGCTGTGTTCAATAGGGAATTTCAGAGAAAATATTTTTTTGAGGATGTGCGCGGAAAAAAAGAGATTGAGTTCCTAGAGTTAAAGAAAAGGATAGGTGTAGAATCTTCGAGGAGGATAGCAAAGCTTATTCGACTCAGTACAAGAGTCTGAGTAAGAAAAGAGGAAAACAACATCAGAATCGTATGAAGCCTTACGATGTTGATAAAAGGAAGTAGAAGGCGTTTGATGGGTAAAGAATAAGTGGGGGAGGAGCTCCCGCTCCTATCAAATGCTACCGGTGTGGTGAACAAGGTCACCATTCCAATGTATGTGCACTACAAGAAAATTGTCATATATCAACGGAGATTTTTAGTGACGGTCTTAAAAACCGTAGGGATAGACTTCTTTTAACTACGAGTTCATGTTTATGTAATTATTTACGTATTCCTTAGGTATATGCATTAAAAACACTAAATATTAATATTAATATATAGTATGTTAATCAAAATAAAAATCAAACAAAAATGTATTTTATTTTAAGACATTTGAAGACATGAAGTTAAACTTGCATTGAGAGGTAATAAGAACGTTGGTGTTTGAAGAGATGATGGATGCATAGGGTCGAGAGGGTTTTAAAGGTTTTAGATTCACTGTCGGAAACTCAATTTGGTAACTACTTAAACACCGGTGTCTCTTTATGATTAATCACATAACCTATATGATTCATAACAAAACTTAGACTTATTTCTTAGGCGGTAATTAATTCAACTTTTCATTGTTGTTTCTATGATTACATTAAGCTTTTATTTTCTTTTTATTGAAGCACCAGAGAAAATATTGGAAAGGTGTAAGGTACAGAGGGATGGTTCTTGACTTAATAATTCACACATTGTTTATGTTGAAGGAGAGAACACCAATGACATTTATTACAAAGAGTCTTCAAATGTAGGAGGCCAAACAGTTGACTTAGAAGGTTCTTTCCTTACTTTATGATGCAAAGTAATTCCATAATGTTGATTTGTGCTGTTTTTCTGTACTTCACCTGCACAATAACTGCCTCACAGATATGTGATGAATTGTGATAGGAAGTTATTCCTATCAAAACTAGGGTTTATAGAATAGGAAAGGATAACACTAAAAGACTAGAGAAGACAAATAAAAACTAATTAAAAAGATAAAATTCATTTGATTTCTTGATACCCTTAATTGTGTCTAAGACACTACATATATAGTTCTCATAATGGATGTTCCATTAAAAGCCCAAATACACAAAAGCCCAATAACATATACTAATAATATAAGTCTTATTATTACCCCTATCAATAACAATACTAATCATATAATATCCTTCTATCATTCCCGCGGGGTTCACTTGAACCTTGTCCTCAAGGTTCTAAAATTACTCCCGGATCCCATTGCTTAAACTGAACAATCATAACAGAAAATTTATAAAAGGCGAGCAGTACCATACGCCCATGTGGATCCCATGTTGTACACTTGACAAAACCACTGCTAGTTGATGACCATTGTTCTGATGTCCCAGTGATTGTTTTCCAAAGATAAAATGTTCTATCAAATTTTGAAGCAAAGAAGTAATCTCCAGTGAAACTTACACAGTGAAGCTTACCAAATTCTGAGTCATTTCCAGTAACACAACTTATTAGGCCTTTGGGAAAACCAGCCAAGAGAAAGCAATGAACCAAGTGCAGAGCAGCAACAGCTCCCTGAGTTGGAGGCTTAAGTACAGTAGAATTTCCAGCAATTTTTGCCCATGATTTTTGTTCCAATTTTGCCGAATATATAACCTTATTAACCTCTTCTTGTGAACAAGCGAGAAACCCAAAACTCTGAATATCCGGCTTGCACGACATTTCTTCAATTTCCTTAAGCAAACTCAGAGCAATCTCTTCCTTCGAGTGCGCACAAGCAGTACTAATTCTAGTATTGAATGTAACAATATCTCTCCCAATACCTTGTTTAGGCATATCCTCAAACACTTCATAAGCATCTTTCAAGTTATTCACCACAGCCTGAAAGCAAGTAACCGTTTGAAAACACCTTAATTCTTGGCTAAAATCAGCCAACCCAATGGTATGATGAAGAATCCTATTACTTCCATAATCATTAGAATTAGGTTCACCAACGATACAAATAAGCGGCAAATTCTCACTATAAGCACCAGCTATGGCATTAAGAACACTAAGCCCACTGACAGTGAACGTAACCACACAATCTCCGACGCCACGTGATCGAGCGTAACCTTCGACAGCATACCCCGCATTGAGCTCGTTACAGCATCCGATTAAGTTAAGCCCCGGTTCATCGATGAGATGATCGAGTAGCGTGAGGATGAAATCACCGGGAACGGAGAAAACATCGGTGACGCCGACTTGGACTAGTCTCCGTGCTAGGTGGTGGCCTAGATTAGCGTCGGTGAATGAAATCGTGCATGATGGAATGGACGGCTGGATGGAGGATGTACTGTTTGCTTTAACGCATGAAACGACGTCGTTGCTGGTTGGTTTGCTTAAATCTAAAGAGCCTAGCCTTGTGTCTGATAGGAAGCTTGCGGAAACCATGGTTGACGCTGTGAATAGAGATTTGGGTGGTCTTGGGTCATATGGTTGGGTATTAGGGATCAAGGTGTCCACCCCTGTGCTGGATCTAATTGCATCTTCTCCACAGAGTGGCTCCTGCAGTGTGTTAGTTTGGTAATTTGTCAACACATGGACAAAACTGCCATCCTTCTCTTCCCAAATCTGTTGTAAATCCTTGGAACTTTCACGATGGAAAAGCCATCTTAGGGATTCTTTTTGCTGTTGGAGAAGATCTGATTTGATTATGTTAGAAGGAGGGTTTAATGGTTCATGAGTCTGGTTTTTGGAAGCTGGGTTTTCACAAACGAGTTTGAAGATTTGGTCTAGGTTTTCGTCACAGGTGATTTTTGTGGTGGTGGATTTGTCACGGGAGTTGTTTCTATTTGGTGGCTTTATCGCTAGGATTTTATCCATCGTATGAGCAAATGAAATTGGCCCCTCGGATGAAAATCGATTATCCACTGCGAACATACCCGAACCTTTGGGTTGTTTTACATACGGATCCGATGATTCTTCTAGGTTCTCCTCAACGATACAACTTTTCTCTTTCAAGAATGACGATTCTTGAACAGTGTCTTCTTCGTTCTCCTCAACAGAATTGTTTGGTGAATAAAAGGATCCCGTTGACTCATATGGTGGTTCCTGGTGTGGCTCCTCTTCTTCATCGTCCAGGGGTAAAATAAGTCTCCATTCCGGCTTAAATCTCCATAGTAGTGCTGTTGTAAAAGTATCCCAATTATATCTGCGATGAACACGAGACCACCATATCCACCATTTGAAAGCCGAACCTCTCAATGCTCCAACAGCTTTCAAAACCTTCAATGAATTGGGTGTTTGATGCTCCTTGAAAATTTTCTCCAAACAGAGTATCCACCAATAGGCATCTTCTTCTTCTTCTTCTCCATAGAACACTGGAAGTGCCATATAATTGGGGAGAATGAGATCGAAATGAAAGCACCAATTGATAGGAAGTTATTCCTATCAAAACTAGGGTTTATAGAATAGGAAACGATAACACTAAAAGACTAGAGAAGACAAATAAAAACTAATTAAAAAGATAAAATTCATTTGATTTCTTGATACCCTTAATTGTGTCTAAGACACTACATATATAGTTCTCATAATGGATGTTCCATTAAAAGCCCAAATACACAAAAGCCCAATAACATATACTAATAATATAAGTCTTATTATTACCCCTATCAATAACAATACTAATCATATAATATCCTTCTATCAAATTGTTGTGAACAAAATATTCAGTAGCTAATTCTTTTGATTCTTAGTCTACTACAAGTTCTTATTTTTATGATATTTTTATTCTCTCTAAATCATAACTTCATAATGTCTTATTTTTCAAGGAATTATTAGCTCTGTAGTAATTCCATTTATATCTAAATTTGCAATGCTATTTTCTATGAATCTGTTTGATCTCGTTACTGTGTGTTGTTTGGTAGAGCTAAGCTTTAAATAGTTATAACACTTTTAACTAGTGGAGTTGTGTTTTGTTTTATTAATTGAGTTTTATCCGTTAATTTCACTTAATTGTATGAGATTGAGGTTGTGCATTGGACATAGAAATTAAAATTTGAGGATTTGTTTTTGTGCTCCTTAGGTTATTGGAGCTACGAGGATTGTAGGGGAGTATCCGGAACATGTTGGACATCTAGTGTGCCAGGTACTTTGTTCTGCGCCTGCTGAATTACTTTCTGCATGTATATCAATTGATGATTGAGTTTAACAATTAGCTATTTTAAACTGATAGAACAAAAAAAAAACCACAATTGTGCCACTCAAATAACCAAACTGTAGACATCGTCACTTCATGATTCAATAAGTTGGAATGTTGAGTTCGGTTTTTAAAACATTGATGTTGAGTAGTTTTATTTTGAATGCATATCAGTTTGGATGTTGAGTTTTATTATGTTTTGATTGTCTTCAAAATCAGTTATTTTCATTTTGTATTGACTATATATCTGCTTATTATTAAACCGCGGCATTATATTAGAGGACGGGGTCATGCAAATTTGGTGCTTCATGCAGGTACCGCCATCGTAGACAGGCAGTATTATATATATATATATATATATATATATATATATATATATATATATATATATATATATATATATATATATGATTATTAAAAAATATTAATTATTAGAAAAAAATATTTGTTAAAAAAAGAAATATCAACGGCATTTCATCCTATACCAACGGATATATATTATGGGTAAAGTTATTAAATAGTGCAAGAAGTCGTTGCTATAGCCTCAAAATTTGTCCAACAGTTGAAAATTGTCGTTGGAATAAGATATTGGGACGGAAAATTGTCATTGGTATAGGAAATTATAGTTGATGGAAGCAATTTTCTGTTGGTATAGGTTTTTAACTTTTACCAACGGTTTTTGGACCTTTACCAACGGAATTATTCCGTTGGTAAATGGAAAATTTCTTGTAGTGGTGAGAATAAGGTGCTGAGGTGCTACAAGTGTGGCAAGAGTGGCCATCGTGCTCCTGAATGCAAGAATGATGGTCCTACTTGTTTCAATTGTGGCGAACAAGGTCATATCAGTACCAAATAACATAAGCCAAAGAAGGAGGTTGCAGCTCAGACCAACGACAAAGTGTTTGCTTTGAGTCGGTAAGAGGATTCCAAGAAGGACAACTTGATTCAAGGCACTTGCTTTAATGATGATTTTGAGTTAGTTGCTATTATTGTTACTGGTGTTACTCAATCGTTTATTTCTCTTGAATGTGATACCAAGTTGGAATTGAAGTTGTCTGATATGAATGGTAGTATGATAATAGATACTCCTGCTAGTGGTTCTATTACTACTACTTATGTTTGTTGGAAGTGTTTGTTGACTATCTTTGATAAAGGTTTTATGATGGATTTGGTATGTATTTGTTGAATGCAGTATAGGGCAAGCAACAAAAAAGTTTTGCAAATATTGATCCGGGAATTATCGTCCTCAGAGATGGAGAGATGCCATTCAACAGTTTCTACGGTTTCGAACTTTAGATTGAATGAGTAAAAAGTAAGCAAAGATATAGACAGGAAAAAAATAAACACATTCTTAAAAGAGAAAGAACTTATCAGGAATGTAAATATATTCACTCTTCACAAACATACACTTACGAACTCGTTATAATCAACCTACGATACTCATCTATGTCATCACGTATCTCTCACATAAGCGTCCATCTCTGGAGCACAAACGGGATCATCTCACAACTAAGGTTATCTCTAACGCGAAGTCAGGAGAACATCCGTATTCTCGCGTCGGCGATCTCTCGCGCGCCGCTCAAACATGAAAGCATTAAGTATAGATACCCAGAGTGAATGCTAGCTCTAAATCTGTCTCTAGAGTTCAGAACCAACAGATAATCATCCTAGATAAGGATTCAAGAAGTTTATCTCTAAAGCACCCCAAATCCCCAGCATAGAGCAAAAATCCAGAACAACATCAACACATATTTGTAAAGCAAGTTAAACATAACATTATAATCGGTAAATATACATAAGATTCAAGTAAATATACAAATAAAACCCAACCAAAGAGAAATACACAAAGAAGAAGAGAAATGAACCGAAAATATCCCGATCTGTCAGCTCCGTTCGACGCTCAATCCACCCCCGATCATTCGCATGAAACCTCCGAAGTTGTTTTCTAAGCTAATTTGATCTAAGAATGAAAATGATGGAGATGGGACTAAAACCTTCCCAAAACCATAACCCTAAAATGTCTCAATGAAGAAATATAAAGAAAATTTTGCGCAGGTTCGCTCAGCGGACTCAAAATTGCATCCAGAATCTGATTTTCTCCGCTGGAGTTCCGCTCAGCGGACCCCCTCCGCTTAGCGGATGACAACAAAAGTGAAATCTTGTTTTCGCCATAAGTTGAGAACCGTAATTCCGAATTGCGCCCGGTTCGAAGCGTTGAAAAGCTTATTCAATTCTCTATCCAATAATGAATGAATGGAAACCAAAATGATAATTTTTATCATCCTTATTTTGAGCCTTATTCTTTGATGGATTGGTAGAATTTGCATTCTTGAAGCTTAGCCTTTGGTCTTTATTACTCAATGCTCCAAAGATGCATGAATACCTATAAAATGAATGGAAAACTATTAATTGGTATAAAAATGAATCAAAAACACAAGTATGCACATATTTACACAAAAGTTAGGATTTTATTACAAAAATCATAAGAATAGAATCGATAAGTGCCACAAATATATACTCAAAATATCGACATTTTGACGCTTATCAAACTGTCCCCAACTTGAAACTTTGTTTGTCCTCAAACAATGTCAAATAAATCAAAGAATCAAAAGCAATAAACCAAAGAATTGTGAATCAACAAGTTTTGAAAACCAAAAACAAATGTATGGCTTAATACAAAAACGTATCAACAAAGTAAATACTTACCACTATCCTACAACGACAACATATGAGCGAAACAAATCCTAAGCACAAAGAGCATATAAAACATTCTAACATAATACACGCTCACATCATGATTCACACCTAGCAAAAATTCATCAATGGATGAAGAACACACCAAGGTGAAGGACTTTTAACACTCATCCAACAATCTTGCAAACAAAAGATTAAATTATGCATTCATCCAAAAATCACATTGAAGATACAAAAGCAAGAATCACAAGGACTTTTCAAGGTTGTAATGTGGCTTGGTTAACAAACAAGGGATATGTCCTAAGGCTAATCGAAACAAAAACTTGCCTAAACCTAAGGGAGTGATCAATACACTAAAGATTCTAACAACAAAATCTCGATTAAACTTCTTCCTTAACCACAAGTTTCTCAAACCAATACATACTACTTATTAGCACAATTATTCGCTTCTCATTTCTTTTTGTTTTTCAAAACTTTTTCACATTTTTTTTTATTTTTCTTTTCTTTTCACATTTTTTTCTTTTTCTTTCTTTTCAACCTCATAGCAACAACCACATAAGTAGCAACCATTTCTCTCCCCAACTTGAATTCAACCACATCATCATGTGAATACTCTCTACTTCTATGGCAAGGTAAAAATTCATACCAAAAATCATGGTTGAGGGTTCAAGAAAACAAAGAATCAATCATCCATGCAAAAATGAGAACTAAACACTCAAAGATAAGCATTCATAAAAAATAACATGGACATTGACAAAAAGGCTCAAAATGGTTAACAAATGATCACACACTCACAAGGTGAATTGACTATTTGGTTATGGTGGTTGTGCTCAAAATGAAACAAAATGCCTTGATCCTTTTCATGCTTCCATAAAATCAACATAAACAAAAGATCAAGCATAAAAAAATCCAGTTAAAACAAAGATTGTGGCCTCCAGCATATGTAAACAATGGAAAGCTTCCTCACATTTATGGTTTGGGAACTAAAGTGATTCAATCAATAAGCAAGTAATGCAAAAGAATGAATGGTATGTAATTGTACAAATGAAAAGTTTTCTAAACATGTTATGCTATAGAAAGCGATAAATGAGTACCTTGAATGATACGACTTCAAAAATAATATCCTACCATACATTCGCAAGTTGAAACACTCAAGCTTTGGAAAATTACCTCAAAAATCTTCAAATTACGGACAAAATTTAAGTATAAACAACCAACAAAAGAATTAGAAAAACAAAACTAATATATATTACTAATTAGCCTTGGTGAAAGTGGGAAAAAGAATGAACCAAGTTGAATGGAAACCCCACTGGTACAAAGCAGGAAAACAAAATTTTACTGTCATCGCTTAGCGGAGCTAGGCTCGCTTAGCGGATGATAGAAAAATCAGAAAAATCAGAACAGAAACAGCTGTTCCAATTTTCCTCCACTTCAGCTAAATACTTCTTAATCCTAATATAAACAACATTTACAACATTTGGGGTGCCTCCCAACAAGCGCTTGTTTTACGTCGTTAGCTCGACGCCTTTATTGTTTCGGTGTTTGGAAAGTAGCTTCCTCCAATCATGCCATGGCGACGTCTCACCGCACAAGCCTAAAGAAAGTGTCCTAACCAAACACTCAACAAACGTTACGAGTATAACTATATACAATGATTAAACAAACATAAAGGAAAACACAAGTATACAAATATGTATATGAACAAACACATATATACAAACATGAAACACATATAACTATGAACATACAGAAAGAGAAAGTTGGTGAATGTTGGATGCACAAGTTTAAAAGTGAAGAATTATAAGGAAATAGCTAATCCGAGATCAACATGTTTCACCAACATTCACCAATAAAAGTATAATTATATGTAACATATACAAGTAAACTTATATGGTGAACATAAACAAGTAAACATGTACAAGTAAATATATATACAAGTGAAACTATACAATATATACAAAGCTCAAGACCACAGAAACTATTGCGATGCAATCACAACCATCCCCGGCAACGGCGCCATTTTGTTGAATGCAGTATAGGGCAAGCAACAAAAAAGATTTGGAAATATTGATCCGGGAATTATCGTCCTCAGAGATGGAGAATTTCCATTCAACTGTTTCTACGGTTTCGAACTTTGGATTGAATGAGAAAAAAGTAAACAAAGATATAGGCAGGAAAAGAATAAACACACTCTTAGAAGAGAAAGAACTTATCAGGAATGTAAATATATTCACTCTTCACAAACATACACTTACCAACCCGTTATACTCAACCTACGATACTCATCTATTTCATCACGTATCTCTCACACAAGCGTCCATCTCTGGAGCACAAACGGGATCATCTCACAACTAAGGTTATCTCTAACGCGAAGTCAGGAGAACATCCGTATTCTCGCGTCAACGATCTCTCGTGCGCCGCTCAAACACGAAAGCATTAAGTACAGATACCCACAGTGAATGCTAGCTCTAAATCTGTCTCTAGAGTTCAGAACCAGCAGATAATCATCCTAGATAAGGATTCAAGAAGTTTATCTCTAAAGCACCTCAAATCCCCAGCATAGAGCAAAAATCCAGAACAACATCAACACAGATTTGTAAAGCAAGTTAAACATAACATTATGTCATACCCTAATTTTTGACCCCCTGAGATGTCATATCTTTTAGATTTTTCATCAAAGACAAAATAAATACTCAGAAGAGTCACTTGTTCATCTGATACCCAGTCTAGGGTTTTGAGCCCCCATCAAAACCCTAGAAAACTCTAGAAAATCAGGGATCACATTTGGGAAACCCTAGAAAACTCCAGGGCATCACTCAAAGGCATAAATCATCTTCAAGTAGCTCATATGACAACATCCATTGGGCATTACACTCCAATCCAAGATCCACAGTCATCAATTTCATGTGGTCGACAATTAGGGTTTTTGACCTAATTCACCTGGATGGTTGACTTTTAATCAGGACATGGATCCAAAACTCAAGACATGGTTCAAGGACTTCAACTAACTCAATATAATCCATTTACATCACCCATTTGAGGAGAAGAGCTTGATTCCACACAAAAGTCCAAAATCTCACTTTATCAGAAAAAAGTCAATTGTATAGGATCACCCTTGACTTTTAAGGTTTTTGGTCAAACCATGACTTTTAAAGATAAATATCATTAATGTATGGTTATTAAATTCATTTGACCAAAGAAATTCAAAGAGATTCACCAAGGAGCAAAAAGTCGAGAATTAGGGTTTTTGAAGGCATTGTCGGAACTCAAAATTTCACCTACACAACTCAAAAAACTTCCAACATGAAAGTTGTAGATCTTGCAAACTAAAACAACATCTTTCATAGGTACTTTTTTCAAAAGATCAACCATTTAAGAGATTTGGAATTTTGAAGCTTTAGGTCATGAAAACTTAGAAATTTTTCTAAGTGTTTTTAACCTAGTTTTCATCCAACTTTGGGCTCATTTTTCACAATTTTCCCAAATGATTCTGAAGAAACCATAAACTAATGATTTGAATTAGATGTTTAGGGATATCCAAATTGTGCTCCACCTTCTCCAAATTCATTTTGAGCTAGGAGTTATGCTTGTTCAAAGTTGGCCTCATGAAGTGAAATTATAGGTCATGCCCCATTTTGGAACTTTGAAATTTTGTGCACATGACCTCACTTATGGATGCTACAGGACCCATAACACATCTGAAAACATTCCATGCATTCATTTTCACCATAGCATAAAAATTGAGGAAGATTCCCAAAACAAGAACATGTGATTATGTAATGATTACATTTGGGAATTTTTGGCAAATTGATGAATCACCCAAGGAATCTTCTCACCAACCAATTAGAGCTCATTTCTGTCTCAGAATTGTCCCCTAAGATCAAGCAAAATCGAGGGCTAGGGGATTGATCAAATGGAATGAAAATTCTCATCATTGCATTTTGGATATTTTTGAAATTCCTTCATAGCCAAGAAACTAAATGAACCTCATTAAGCAAGCTCACTCTCTCAATCAGTACTGAACCATTTGCCTATAAATAGAGGGCTCTTTCTCATTCAGAAAACACACCAAAGAAACCATATTCCTTGCTTTCTCTTTCTCTTCTCATGCTTATGGTTTTTCAAAGTTCTTTGGCAAGAAGAATCGTTTTCTTCAAACCAGAGCTTCTCTTTGGAAAGTAAGCATTCTAACATCTCAAGGGGGCTCATTTGAGGTGATCCAAGCACCTGGATCACTTCTGTAGGTGGAAGAACACCATTGTTGCTCTCACTTTGGAGCTGTTGCAGTTGGAGGTCCATAGAGCAATTCAGAAGGTTTCCAACAAAGCCAAGCATTCAGACACATTCCTGTGAATACAAGATCATAAGCACAAAGATGTTTTTGATTCATGGCAAAACTCAATAAGCATACAAGCAACAAGGCACAAGCAGAAGAACTCAAGGAAAAGCAAGCATTGGTCATTTGGAACAGAGTAGGTCGACCTACTATGCATATAGGTCGACCCAACACAAGCAAAATAAGAAAAATGCAGAAAAGCAGCAATTAGGTCAACCTACTGTCAACCTAGGTCGACCTAAAATGGAGAAAAATTCATATACTTCTGCTAGGTCGACCCACACATCAACTAGGTCGACCTAAACTGAAGAAATATCCCAAAAACTCATTTGAAGAGGTTTTTGGTCGACCTACTTCCCAAACAGGTCGACCTAACTGGGAGCAAAATCATTTCAAGTTAATGCACCTCTGTTAGGTCGACCTAAGCTCTACAAGAGGTCGACCTAACTGATCAAAAATGCCAAAATGTCTGTTATTCTTGGCTCCAACTGAGAGGCACTCACATATATTATCAAGTGTTCATTCATTGTATTCAACACCAACGACTGAAAGATACACAAAGTCTTCTCATCTTCATTCTTCGTCATCTCCAACACAATTACACATAATCATTCTTGCGTTGAGGGTTAGTGATGAGTTCGATAACGTCCATGGAACGGAATTGAAGATTCCTAGTGGGTGAAGATTTGTGGGGTTTTTGGTGAGTAAAATCTGCGGGTTTTGTCCTCCACGACAGGTGGTTCTTGGGGGTTTTTATCAAGAGGTTTTCATCGAGGATTCGGCTGAGTGTGACGATTGAGGAACAAGGGTTCAAGTAATCAAGACACTGCAGAAAGGAATCAAAGTGAAACTCTTGGATCACCTTGATCTTGCTCAAGATTAAGGGGGAAGAAGATTCAAAGGATCGACATAAGTAGTTTATCATTTATCGCTTTGTTATCTTCTTTGTATAAACTACTTTCAACATTAATGAAAGATTTCCCAATTTCAATTTGGAATTGGGGGCAGACGTAGTCGTAGCGAGGACGATCGACGAACTGCCTAAACAAATATCGTGTTCTTGTCGCTTTTACCTTTTAATTTACATTCTGTTCATAATTGGTATAATTGCAAAATTGATTAACGATTCAAGTGTTAAAATTGTGAATTAAAGTTCTGCATAAACATCACAATTCACCACATCTTGAATTATCATCAATTTGAACATTATCACCAAGTGTTTGTCTTTTTGCTTATTCCACTATTACTGCATTGCAAATCAAAGTTTGTCAATCTAGAAGTTAATTGATTTTCAGTTGTGAAACGTATTTATTCGATAACATATCACTTCATCGTTAATCTCAATTATCTTGTGGTTTTGTAACATATACGACCCTTGCAATAGCGGTCCGGAATAGACGCAAGTCGATTCAGAGCCGCTTTCGCTCTAGTTCGTAATAATTCCGGAAAAACTGCGGAAGATCTATTCACCCCCCTCTAGATCCTCAGGCCAGCGTCTAACAAGTGGCATCAAGAGCTTGGTTAATTCCGTGCTACGTGAAAAACTTATTGGAAAGATGGCTTCCGGACCTAAAGGGGCTCATAATAGAGCTCCAGTTTTCAACGGTGAAAACTACGGCTATTGGAAGGATTGTATGTGTGTCCATATCAATGCAATTGATAGGAACATCTGGACAGCTATTGTCAATGGTCCATTTCAGATCACCATGACAAATGCAGTTGGTGCAGTTGTTCCAAAACCAGAAAATACTTGGGATGCTGAAGATGAAAAGAGATGTGCATACGATTGGAAAGCGAGAAACATTCTAATCTCAGCTCTAGGAGTTGATGAATACTATCGCGTTTCCCATTGTAGATCCGCTAAAGCGATGTGGGACACATTGCAAGTTGCCCACGAGGGAACAGATGATGTCAAACTAGCCAGGATCAATACGTTAACTCAAGAGTTCGAACTGTTCCACATGGAAGATGGTGAATCCATCGAAAACATGCAGAAGAGATTCGTTCACCTGAAAAATCGGTTAAATTCTCTTGATAGACCTGTTTCCAATGCAGTTGCTACTAACAAAATCTTAAGATGTTTGAACAGGGAATGGCAACCCAAAGTTACAGCAATAAAGGAAGCAAATGATCTAAACTCTTTAGACATTACCACTCTCTTTGGTAAACTAGAGGAACATGAACAACACCTTAAATGCCTTGACATGCATGAGAAAAGGGCAAAGAAAGAAAAGAACATGGAGAAGGAGGTAGAGAAGAAGTCAATAGCTCTAAAAGCTTCAAGCTCCAAGACCTCAAGACAAGAGCTAGAGGATAGTGATACAAGTGATGACGAAGACTCCGATGATGAGGAAATGGGACTGTTTGTGCGAAGATACAACAAATATCTAAAGAAAAATGGAGCAAAACATTCTGAAAAAGGCTTGATCAACTATAGAAAGCAATCAAACAAGTTCAAACAAGATGACAACAACAAGGGAAAAATCAAAGGGCTTTGCTTCAATTGTGGGAAAGCCGGTCACTACAAACCGGACTGTCCATACCTTAAGAAGGAAAAAGAGAAGAACCAAAGCAAAGGCCATAGCAAATCTAAAAGAGCCTACATAGCATGGGAAAGTGATTCATCTAGTGAAAGCTCATCAAGCAATGAAGAAGAATTAGCAAACTTATGCTTTATGGCTCATCAATACAAGAGAAAGAAAGCTGTAAGTCATTTTAAACCTGAACTTGTAGATAAGGTATCTCATGATCAATTGAAATTAGCTTTTGAAAAACTACATAGAGATGCAATTGAAGCTTTCAAACTTTTGGCCTCAAATAAGAAAATTTTTTCATACCTTGAATCAAAAGTTGAGAAGACCGAAAAGGACATGGAAGCTTTAAAACAATCTATGCTAGACATTCAAAAGGATAAAGTTGATATCGATCCTACATCATGGTTTGGTTGTGAGACATGTCACATTTGGCAAAAAGAAGTGAGAAATCTAAAAGCCAAATTAGACAAGGCTCTACAACCAAAAGTGACCTTTGCGGTTGATCCAAACAAATTCAAGAGATCTTATACTCCGCCATATAGCAAATACACCTTCGTACCTAAAGCATCAACCGGTAAAACGGTATATTCTCCTCATATTACATGTCACTATTGTTGCAAAAAGGGACATACCATTGAAAAATGCAAGTTTAGGAGAATCTTAGTTCCTAAAGGCGTATTTCAATGGTTGCCTAAGTGCAACAATGTCTGTACTCACCATCTAGGACCCAATGAAGATTGGGGACCTTCCACTCTAAATTAATTTTTGCAGGAAAAGTGTCTTGACATCGCCAAAAGGTGGTGGTCCCTTAATAGCTGATGCTCAAGACACATAAAGGAAGACATATCACTCTTGGTATGTCATCTATGAAGACAGCAAATCGAAGAACTACACTTGGCAAAGAGAATGCAGGTGACCTGGCCACCACAAATGTATAAGATACATCACAAATACAAGTTAACCCGAAAAACACAAAAGACTCATTACTTGATGTGCAATTGGAAAATTGCATTGCAAGAAAATTTAAACCTATTCTAAGCAGAATAATGTTTGGGACCCTGTCCCGCATCCGGGAGAACATCAAGTGATCGATACTAGATGAGTTTTTCGCAAAATCAAGTCATGAAACATTCTATCAAGACAATTCATCATCAAATCTAGGAGTATGGCACACTGACAAGAGGACTCCACACAATGATGACAAAACACCTACACATTGAGAAAGCGGTAACATGCTTATTGTTCACTTCCAAATATTTTATTGATACTATAATATGCTATCAATTAACATGCTTATAGTGACTTCATGTATGTCTATCCATATATCTCAATTACATATATGTGTTTATCATCTCCATTCATAACATATCATGTTTTGGGCATACAAGCAAGTAACTAAGCATGAATGCATCATATAGTAACATTTCTAAGGCATTTCAAACATTTAAGGCAACTTAGGTCGACCTACCCTGCATCTGAGTCGACCTACATAAGAAAACTTTCAGCAGAAATCAAAAATGCTCAGTTACGTCGACCTACCCACATTTTAGGTCGACCTAAATTGATCATTTTTCACATTACTTCTGTCAGGTCGACCCAGCCTCCTTTTTGGTCGACCTACTGCTGTTATTTTTCCAAATTTGGGTCTGTTGGTCGACCCGACCCATCCCCACTCATTCATAATCTTTCATCTTTCCATTCCCACTCATTCTCATAACATTGTGTACGGCTAACCCTAATTCCTCAAGTTCAAAGAGTGTCAAAGATCATCTCTTTTATTCTACTACTCAACAATCATGCCTCCAAAATCAAGAAAGGGAAAGGAAATTGCCTCTAGTTCATCATCTCAACCGGTAAGTGCTCTTGTTCATCTTGATTGTAGGGAAAATTTTGAGAAATGGCAGATGAAAAGAAAAATCGTTAAGCAATATACCTATGATCCAAATCTTGTCAAAAACATGCATATCCCCGAAGTCGCTGCTTTGATTGAACATCAAAATATTCATCCCTTAGTGCAATGTGATACTCCGTACTGTGAAAATACCGTCAGGGCTTTCTATGCAGGATTTACAAAAGGGGATGGTTGTAATTTCCGTTTCAAAATGGGCTCTAGGTCGCATGTTGTTGACAAACGGGCTTGGATTAGTATCTTTGGCCTCAAAATTGTAGGTGATGAATTATGCATAGAAGACGGGGATGTACCGGGAATCTATGACCATGTGGCCTACATGAAGTCTATCCTCAAAGACCCTTTTGTCTTTGACAAACCAAATGAAACTATAACAGCCGGTCACCTGAAGAGAGATCCTAGGCTCCTAAATTGGGTCATCTCAAGAATCATTTGACCAAGAGCAGGAGGGTACTCAAGAATTGAAAGGAATGAAGTCATACTCATGTATCTACTGCAAAACAGAACGCATATACATTGGCCTTACTTCCTAGCTGCTAAGTTTCATGAGGTCCAACAGAAAACTACAGCCCTGTGTTATGGATCAATCATTCAAACAATTGTCAATCACTTCGGCATGCGGCTTGATCACCTACACTACATCAGCATACACCAATCTCAAGAATTCTCACAAACCACCTTGACTCTTATGGGATACCATTGGAATCCAGTTAGGAAAACCTACTATCTCATTCAAAAGGGAACCGGGAAGGTTATTTACAATTATGATGATCCCACGGAGTTTGGAAACAATGCAGGAAATGAAGAAGAAGGACTTGATCAAGACAATGCAAATAATGATGATCATCACATGGAAGATGTTGCACAAGATACGGATGCAAATTGGAGATATGTTCCGCCACAACAAGAGGATATCCCTTGGGGATATACGGCTCCGCCTCCGCCGGATCAAACCAACATCATCTCCATGTTAGAGAATATGCAACTCCTGCAACAACAACACTTCCACACACAACAACTCCAATTCCAACAAATGCAACAGCTCCAACAAGATCGCTATGATGAACAACAACGACAATATCAATCATTGTACAACTTAGTTCAAGACCACAAAAGCGATTTTGAGACTTTTGCCTCCAACTCGACTCTAAGACAGAATCAGTTTGAGGAAACGGCATTGCATCGTCATGCCAACATAAGCCAAAGCTTCAACACTCTCAACCTGTCTGTGCTGGATCTGTTGGAATAAGTTGAAGAAGATCGACCTCATACATTTCAGAGAGGACGAGGAAGAAGGGGCAGGCGTTAGGATGCATTCTCCATCATATCATCATATCATTGCATTTCATTTCATTATTATTATGTTAAAATCCTATATGTTGTCGTACTTTTTTCTGTTTTGTTAATCTCCTGGATTATTATGTATGTTGTAGTGTTCTTTTAAAACATGTTTGGTTCTTATGGTTTCACTATCTACATGTTATCTATTACTATGAATGCCGGTATTTTCTTTATGTTTCTCTTGTTACTCTCCTCTTCTGTTCCTTTGTTTCTCTTTTGATGTTGTCAAAAGGGGAGATAGAAGCTGAGTGTACGGGGGAGATCAGCTGAGTGTACGGGGGAGCTTTGTTATAGATGCTGAGTGTACGGGGGAACCTTGTTGAGCCTTCATTACTTACTGCCAAAGAGCTTCTACTATCGGTTTGCCATCATCAAAAAGGGGGAGTATGTGAATACAAGATCACAAGCACAAAGATGTTTTTGATTCATGGCGAAACTCAATAAGCATACAAGCAACAAGGCACAAGCAGAAGAACTCAAGGAAAAGCAAGCATTGGTCATTTGGAACAGAGCAGGTCGACCTACTATGCATATAGGTCGACCCAACACAAGCAAAATAAGAAAAATGCAGAAAAGCAGCAGTTAGGTCGACCTACTGTCAACCTAGGTCGACCTAAAATGGAGAAAAATTCATATACTTCTGCTAGGTCGACCCACACATCAACTAGGTCGACCTAAACTGAAGAAATATCCCAAAAACTCATTTGAAGAGGTTTTTGGTCGACCTACTTCCCAAACAGGTCGACCTAACTGGGAGCAAAATCATTTCAAGTTAATGCACCTCTGTTAGGTCGACCTAAGCTCTACAAGAGGTCGACCTAACTGATCAAAAATGCCAAAATGTCTGTTATTCTTGGCTCCAACTGAGAGGCACTCACATATATTATCAAGTGTTCATTCATTGTATTCAACACCAACGACTGAAAGATACACAAAGTCTTCTCATCTTCGTTCTTCGTCATCTCCAACACAATTACACATAATCATTCTTGCGTTGAGGGTTAGTGATGAGTTCGATAACGTCCATGGAACGGAATTGAAGATTCATAGTGGGTGAAGATTTGTGGGGTTTTTGGTGAATAAAATCTGCGGGTTTTGTCCTCCACGACAGGTGGTTCTTGGGGGTTTTTATCAAGAGGTTTTCATCGAGGATTCGGCTGAGTGTGACGATTGAGGAACAAGGGTTCAAGTAATCAAGACACTGCAGAAAGGAATCAAAGTGAAACTCTTGGATCACCTTGATCTTGCTCAAGATTAAGGGGGAAGAAGATTCAAAGGATCTACATAAGTGGTTTATCGTTTATTGCTTTGTTATCTTCTTTGTATAAACTGCTTTCAACATTAATGAAAGATTTCCCAATTTCAATTTGGAATTGGGGGCAGACGTAGTCGTAGCGAGGACGATCGACGAACTGCCTAAACAAATATCGTGTTCTTGTCGCTTTTACCTTTTCATTTACATTCTGTTCATAATTGGTATAATTGCAAAATTGATTAACGATTCAAGTGTTAAAATTGTGAATTAAAGTTCTGCATAAACATCACAATCTAGAAGTTTTACCTTTTCATTATCACCAAGTGTTTGTCTTTTTGCTTATTCCACTATTACTGTATTGCAAATCAAAGTTTGTCAATCTAGAAGTTAATTGATTTTCAGTTGTGAAACATATTGATTCGATAACATATCACTTCATCGTTAATCTCAATTATCTTGTGGTTTTGTAACATATACAACCCTTGCAATAGCGGTCCGGAATAGACGCAAGTCGATTCAGAACCGCTTTCGCTCTAGTTCGTAATAATTCCGGAAAAACTGCGGAAGATCTATTCACCCCCCTCTAGATCCTCAGGCCAGCGTCTAACAATTCCTTAGGTCATAGTGAAGCTGTTCAGATGGCTGCAGCTCATCTGTAACTCAAGATTCATCACCCTCCATGTCCACTTGAAGCTTAAATCGAAGGTGTCGGGTAGAGCAATTCAGAAGGATTGAAGTCACAATAAGCATTCAGTTAGCATCACTGAGTCCTAAGTAAGCTTTTAAGATCACTCATACAAGCCCAGGTGTTCTCCATCATCCTCACGACCTCCATTTTTAGAGGTAAGTTTCTCAACTCCACCTCTTTAATTCGTGTACCTTTTTGGTTAAAACTCAACACTATTTCATTCAGCATCATAAGAGGATCAAAAACCCTCTATCATCATTCATTTATCCTTCAGTATAGCCGTTTAATTTGATTTTCGAATTTTAGGGTTCTTCACATTTTTTAGTAAATTTGTTAGATGTAGTTAATATAAATCTGTGTTAGTTACATATTTGAGTTCGTGAGGAAATTTAGAGTGAAATCCATGTTTACATCACCCTGTTTGGTTGAGAAATGAGCAAGTTCACAAATTCAAAATTTGAGAGCTTGAGGAAGAAGACGATCATGGCTATGGCGCGCAAATTTCAAATCTCTGGGCAAAGTTTATTTTATTTTCAATGGTAGGCGTTTCCTAAAAGAATGAATAACCTGCCCCAGTGGCCTCACATGCGCTCTTAGTCTCCTCATGCCTCAAGTCTGGGGTTTGAATCCTCCTCGCCCCAGACTTTTTGATTCTTTTATTTTTCAATGATTTATCACTTGTTTTGAAACATAACCAAATGGGTGTGTGTTATAATCACCAAGCGCGCGTTGGCTCAGTGGTGTTATTTTGAGCTGGTGACTTAGAGGGCGTGTGTTCAAACCTTGGAGGAGACAAACCCAATTTTTTACCACTATTTTTCTTTGTTTTATTCACAAACTTCACACAATTATGTAACCTATCAAATAAATCCATTTTCACCTCATTTTTCACACACTTGTTATTTAATATATCTATTTTGTGAATAATCAAAAAAATCATAAAAATATTATTTATTTCATATATTTTTATTAGGTTTAAAATTATATGTTTTAAGTATTTTCTTAAATACTTTGAAAATATATATTTTCATTTTGTTTTAACCTAATTATTTTGTGAATAATTTTATGATAAAACCCTAATTATTTAGGTCTTAATTAGGTATAGATTTCATCTTTGCCTTAATTAAGTTGACTTTTGTCAATGTTCAAAACTGTTTTCAGTCTCTGATTAAACGGATGATTAAGATTTTCAAACAACAAAACCTTATATCATTTCAATCATTGTTCAATTGTTTTCATAAACGGTAAATCATTTTCATGGGCCTCTATTAGAGTGTAAGACCCAACACCTTCTTTCTTTTCATAGTTTGTTTTCAAAAACTGTATTTACAAAATCTTCCTTTCTGTTTTCAAAACATTCTTCTGGTATTTGAAGGACATTATTCCCGGTGAAACTCTTCAGATACCTATGTGACCTTTGTCCATCTTCACTTCTTCTGTTTTCAAAAACCTTTAACTGTTTATCATAAATATTCAACTGTTATCAATAAAACAACAAAAATTGCTGGTAAAGCTTTGTACATACTTCTTCAAAGGCCTCCACTCCATCCAGGTTAGGCTTTACAAGCTTTCAATTTACAGTCTTTATTTAAATTACTGTCAAATATAGAACTGTTTATATATATATTAGAACTACGTTTGAGTGTGAACCCTAGGACAATTAAACTATATATATATATATATATATATATATATATATATATATATATATATATATATATATATATATATATATATATATATATATATATATATATATATTTATTATAGGAATATGTCCTAGGATTGAGAATGTCTTCCCGATGAAGGCTCTTTCCTAATTAGAGATCTGTAGTTCAAACCCCCAAGATGAATTATCCCCGGTGAAACATCTTGGTAAAAGCCTTAGAACAAAAAATAGGACACATCCACCCAAAGAGGAATTATTCCCGGTGAAACCTCTTACCCATTTGCTTAAAGCCAAAATAAGTTCAAAACCACATAGCTTTCTCTTGTGCTATAACAAGGACCCTCGATGACCCTCGATTAGCCTCCTCTTGGGCTTTGTACAAGGACCCACAGGCTTCTTAAAAGCATTTCCAGCGTCCTCTTGAGCTTGTATACAAGGACCCATCAGGTTTCTTATAAACATAGGAACAGGTCTTTAGTTACCTTTTAGCCTATCCTGGTGAGTTTCTTCCATTCTTTAAACCAGACTTTAAACAAACTAAGTTTGTCTCAATTTCACATTGAGCACACCTTTTGGAATGAGAGACATGGACAGTCTCTGTCACCCTTATCTTCATCAATCTTCCTTAGCAGAGTCTAGGATCCATGTTTTGTTTATCCTCAGTCAGTGTCAGCCTTAATCTTGGGCTTTAAAACAAGAAGTCTCCATTAGATAATCTTTCTGCCATTCATTTTAACAAAAACCCCTGGAAAGGGTTAGCCTCCACATATTCTTTCATTTCAATAAAAACCTCTGGAAAGGGTTAGCCTCCACACATTCTTTCATTTCAATAAAAACCCCTGGAAAGGGTTATCCTCCAAACATTCCTTCATTTTAACAAAAACCCCTGGAAAGGGTCAGCCTCCAAAAAACATGATAAAAATTCAGTCTTTTAATAGTCAATTTCCCCAAAAAAGTCAAAATCCCTGGAAAGGGTTAGCTTCCAAAAACACAAAAATAATAAATTAGTTTGTTAGAACCTCTAGCAGAATAAAACTCCCCCAGTGAGTCTTTCATTTTTAGCCACAACCTTGGGCTTTGTACAAGGCAGATGAACCATATTTCCCTGTGTCAATGATTCCTAATCTCAAGGATCTTTCCCCCATAGAGTCTTCCATACTCAGTTTCTTTAAAAGTCGTTACAACCTTGGGCTTTGTACAAGGCAGAAAGTAATATTCCCCTAGATAGAGTAGCAACAACCTTGGGCTTCATACAAGGCAAATTAATAACCATCCTCAGCAGCCAGCCACAACCTTGGGCTTTGTACAAGGCACACAAAATAGAGTCATCTATAGTCTTAAAAAACCCAGTTATCCTCAGCAGTTAGCCACAACCTTGGGCTTCATACAAGGCACGCAAATAGAGTCTCCCTAAGTAGAGTCAGCCACAATTCTGGGCTTTGTACAGAACACCAAATAAAATCCATCAAATAAACACTCTCCAACTAGAGTCAGCCTCAATTCTAGGCTTTGTACAGAACACAAAAACTCCTTATTTTAAATTCTCCCCAGTAGAGTTATCTTCCAGAGTCAATAAATCAATCAAAAAGCCTCAAGCTTGGGCCTCATGCAAGCCAGCTAAAGTCAAATCTTTTATACAGTAGATAGACATAGCTTATCTCTATAGAGAGATATTTTTACTACTCTACCACATTCAAACAAACAAACATTACATTTCATTTTAATTTCAATCAAGTCTCCCATTTAGGATTTTGAAAGGCATGAGCTGGCAGTAAAACCCAGACATGTGATTAACTTTCCCTAATTTGGACGAGCATCTTTCTTTCATTTAAGAGATACTAGCATACTTGCAAACACACAAGTAAGGTCACTCTCTTAATGAAATGATTTCAGTTATTTTGTCACTCTTTTAATGTTTGTGGTAGAATAGTAGAAGTACTTCTCTATAAAGATGGCTTCATGTCTCTTTACTGTAAACAGAGATTTAATTCAAAGCTTCAACCTTGAGCTTCAAGCAAGGCACCAAAAATAATTAATTTCCCTAGTTAGTTCCCCGAACTACATTAAGCTCTGACTTCCACTAGGGATATGTAGGCATGAGGTTCACAAGGAATCTCAGCGAGCTAATAAAATACCAAAAATAGTCAGTCAGTCAGTCTGTCTGTCTTTTTAAATCAACTCAATTCTCTCTCCTAACACAAAGGAGAAACTTTCCCAATCATTAGCAACAAACACAATCACAATGACACAGAGAAGGTTCCCGTAGAGTACTACGGATATGTAAGGTGCTTAAAATCTTCCCTATATATAACCGACCCCCCGAACTCCAGAATTTCTAGTCTAGGTGAAATCCCCACACTTAGCAAACTCCTAGGGTTTAGTTGAGATCTTTTTTTTCCTTTCCTACTCGTAGGACAAATAAGAAAGTTCGTGTGATATCGTAGGAAGAACTGAAACAAAATCCATCCCATCCCGGGCGCATTCTCCTTCCAAATTTCGCGTGAAGGGTCTAGCGTGCCGTCCTCCCAAGTGAAACCGGGAGGTAAAAAAAACGACACCACACATTATAATGGGTAAATATACATAAGATTCAAGTAAATATACAAATAAAACCCAACCAAAGAGAAATACACAAAGAAGAAGAGAAATGAACCAAAAATATCCCGGTTTGTCAGCTCCTTTCGACGCTCAATCCACCCCCGATCATCCGTATGCAACCTCCGAAGTTGTTTTCTAAGCTAATTTTGATCTCAGAATGAAAATGATGGAGTTGGGACTAAAACCTTCCCAAAACCATAACCCTAAAATGTCTCAAATGAAGAAATATAAAGAAAATTCTGCACAGGTCCGCTCAGCGGACTCAAAATTGCACCCAGACTCTGATTTTCTCCGCTGGAGCTCCGCTCAGCGGACCCCCTCCGCTAAGCGGATGACAGCAAAAGTGAAATCTTGTTTTCGCCATAAGTTGAGAACCGTAACTCCGAGTTGCGCCCGGTTCGAAGCGTTGGAAAGCTTATTCAATGCTCTATCCAATAATGAATGAATGGAAACCAAAATGATAATTTTTATCATCCTTATTTTGAGCCTTATTCTTTGATGAATTGGTAGAATTTACATTCTTGAAGCTTAGCCTTTGGTCTTTATTACTCAATGCTCCGAAGATGCATGAATACCTATAAAATGAATGGAACACTATTAATTGGTATAAAAATGAATCAAAAACACAAGTATGCACATATTTACACAAAAGTTAGGATTTTATTACAAAAATCATAAGAATAGAATCTATAAGTGCCACAAATATATACTCAAAATATCGACATTTTGACACTTATCAAACTCTCCCCAACTTGAAACTTTGTTTGTCCTCAAACAATGTCAAATAAATCAAAGAATCAAAAGCAATAAACCAAAGAATTGTGAATCAACAAGTTTTGAAAACCAAAAACAAATGTATGGCGTAATACAAAAACGTTTAAACAAAGTAAATACTTACCACTATCCTACAACGACAACATATGAACGAAACAAATCCTAAACACAAAGAGCATATAAAACATTCTAACGCAATACACGCTCACATCATGATTCACACCTAGAAAAAATTCATCAATGGATGAAGAACACACAAAGGTGAAGGACTTTTAACACTCATCCAACAATCTTGCAAACAAAAGATTAAATTATGCATTCATCCAAAAATCACATTGAAGATACAAAAGCAAGAATCAAAAGGACTTTTCAAGGTTGTAATGTGGCTTGGTTAACAAACAAGGGATATGTCCTAAGGCTAATCGAAACAAAAACTTGCCTAAACCTAAGGGAGTGATCAATCCACCAAAGATTCAAACAACAAAATATCGATTAAACTTCTTCCTTAACCACAAGTTTCTCAAACCAATATATACTACTTATTAGCACAATTATTCGCTTCTCTTTTCTTTTTGTTTTTCAAAACTTTTTCACATTTTTTTTTTATTTTTCTTTTATTTTCACATTTTTTTCTTTTTCTTTCTTTTCAACCTCATAGCAACAACCACATAAGTAGCAACCATTTCTCTCCCCAACTTGAACTCAACCACATCATCATGTGAATATTCCCTACTTCTAAGGCAAGGTAAAAATTCATACCAAAAATCATGGTTGAGGGTTCAAGAATACAAAGAATCAATCATCCATGCAAAAATGATAACTAAACACTCAAAGATAAGCATTTAGAAAAAATAACATGGACATTGACAAAAAGGCTCAAAAGGGTTAACAAATGATCACACACTCACAAGGTGAAATGACTATTTGGTTATGGTGGTTGTGCTCAAAATGAAACAAAATGCCTTGATCCTTTTCATGCTTCCATAAAATCAACATAAACAAAAGATTAAGCATAATAAAATCCAGTTAAAACAAAGATTGTGGCCTCCAGCATATGTAAACAATGGAAAGCTTCCTCACATTTATGGTTTGGGAACTAAAGTGATTCAATCAATAAGCAAGTAATGTAAAAGAATGAATGGTATCTAATTGTACAAACGAAAAGTTTCCTAAACATGTTATGCTATAGAAAGCAATAAATGAGTACCTTGAATGATACGACTTCAAATATAATATCCTACCATACATTCGCAAGTTGAAACACTCAAGCTTTGGAAAATCACCTCAAAAATCTTCGAATTACGGACAAAATTTAAGTACAAACAACCAACAAAAGAATTAGAAAAACAAAACTAATATATACTACTAATTAGCCTTGGTGAAAGTGGGAAAAAGAATGAACCAAGTTGAATGGAAACCCCACTGGTAAAAAGCAGGAAAACAAAATTTTACTGTCATCGCTTAGCGGAGCTAGGCTCGCTTAGCGGATGACAGAAAAATCAGAACAGAAACAACTGTTCCAATTTTCCCCCACTTCACCTAAATACTTCTTAATCCTAATATAAACAACATTTACAACCGTTGGGGTGCCTCCCAACAAGATCTTGTTTTACGTCGTTAGCTCGACGCCTTTATTGTTTTGGTGTTTGGAAAGTAGCTTCCTCCAATCATGCCATGGCGACCTCTCACCGCACAAGCCTAAAGAAAGTGTCCTAACCAAACACTCAACAAACGTTACGAGTACAACTATATATAATGATTAAACAAACATAAAGGAAAACACAAGTATACAAATATGTATATGAACAAACACATATATACAAACATGAAACACATATAACTATTAGCTTATAGAAAGAGAAAGTTGGTGAATGTTGGATGCACAAGTTTAAAAGTGAAGAATAGTAAGGAAATAACTAATCCGAGATCAACATGTTTCTCCAACATTCACCTATAAAAGTATAATTATATGTAACATATACAAGTAAACTTATATGGTGAACATAAACAAGTAAACATGTACAAGTAAATATATATACAAGTGAAACTATACAATATATACGATATATACAAAGCTCAAGACCACAGAAACTATTGCGATGCAATCACAACCATCCCCGGCAACGGCACCATTTTGTTGAATGCAGTATAGGGCAAGCAACAAAAAAGATTTGGAAATATTGATCTGGGAATTATCGTCCTCAGAGATGGAGAGATTTCATTCAACAGTTTCTACGGTTTCGAACTTTGGATTGAATGAGAAAAAAGTAAATAAAGATATAGACAGGAAAAGAATAAACACATTCTTAAAAGAGAAAGAACTTATCAAGAATGAAAATATATTCACTCTTCACAAACATACACTTACCAACCCGTTATACTTAACCTACGATACTCATCTATGTCATCACGTATCTCTCACATAAGCGTCCATCTTTGGAGCCCAAACGGGATCATCTCACAACTAAGGTTATCTCTAACGCGAAGTCAGGAGAACATCCGTATTCTCGCGTCGGCGATCTCTTGCGCGCCGCTCAAACACGAAAGCGTTAAGTACATATACCCACAGTGAATGCTAGATCTAAATCTACTCTAGAGTTCAGAACCAACAGATAATCATCCTAGATAAGGATTCAAGAAGTTTATCTCTAAAGCACCCCAAATCCCCAGCATAGAGCAAAAATCTAGAACAACATCAACACAGATTTGTAAAGCAAGTTAAACATAACATTATAATTGGTAAATATACATAAGATTCAAGTAAATATACAAATAAAACCCAACCAAAGAGAAATACACAAAGAAGAACAGAAATGAACCGAAAAATCTCCCGGTTTGTCAGCTCCGTTCGACGCTTAATCCACCCCCGATCATCCGTATGCAACCTCCGAAGTTGTTTTCTAAGCTAATTTTGATGTAAGAATGAAAATGATGGAGTTGGGACTAAAACCTTCCCAAAACCATAACCCTAAAATGTCTCAAATGAAGAAATATAAAGAAAATTCTGCGCAGGTCCGCTCAGCGGACTCAAAATTGCATCCAGACATTGTATTGTTAGTCACCAGCAGTTTGGCTCGTACATTGTATTGTGAGTCACGGCAGTTGGTCGTGCAAGTGTAATCAGGTTCTGATTATAATGGATTAAGACCTCTATCGAGAGAGTAAAATCACCTTGTTGAGGGTTGAATGGAGGTGGCCTTAAAACACACTTATTCAACCTCCCTTCTAAGTGTTTTCTCAACCTTCAATATTTGTACCCGCCTATACCCATGTGAATATCCGTGGATTTTGAGATACCCACAGGTATTAAAGAGATATCCATGAATAATATTATTTAAATACTTTTCTTAAAAAATAACATAGTTAATTACGTTACAGTTTGTTACAGTTCGCGGACGATACGATCAATGTGGGTTAAGCATCCTGGCAGAATTTATGGAGTTTGAAGGTGGTCTTGCACGGTTTTGAAATGGTATCCGGGTTGAGAGTTAACATGGCGAAGAGTAAACTGTATGGAGTCAGCATTGATGAAGGTTTCTTGGAGACTGCTGCACAGTTTGTGAGTTGTAGTACGGATAGCATCCCATTCAAATTTTTGGGGCTGACTGTTGGTGGTAATCATAGGCGTGTGAATTTTTGGAATCCCTTAATTTCGTCATTGAAGGCTAGGTTGTCAACGTGGAAAGGTCGATTGTTGTCTATGGGGGGAAGAATAGCCTTAATTAATGCTATCATCTCTAACATTCCTATTTACCAACTTTCATTCTTCAAGGTCCCGTAAAAAATTGCGTATTTAATCACTTGCATCCAAAGGGATTTCCTTTGGAATGGATCGATAGAGAAACGCGGTTTGACGTTGTTGAGTTGGGAAACAATCTATAGATCAAAGGAGGATGGGGGCTTGGGATTAAGGATGTCGGCGTCTTAATAAAGCACTAATGTTCAAGTAGATATGGCGGTGTATTGTGGATGAAAATGCGGTTTGGCAGAATGTCATAAAAATGAGATACAGGGACACTGTTACTCAGTTTGTGGCTGGGGGGAGGTAGAAACAAAGCTAAACAATCATTGTGGTGGCGTGATTTGCGGAATCTGAATGAGTTTCATTTTCTAGAAAATCACGGTTTCTCGAATTTATTGAATTGGAGGTTGGGGAATGGAACAAAAATTCTGTTTTGGTATTCTAAATGGTTTGGAACAGAGAAACTGTGTGTTGGTTTTCCAGGTTTGTTCAAGGCGGTGGTGGATAAGAATACAACTGTTAGCAAGTGCGGTGAATGGGACGTTAATGAATGGAAGTGGTCGTTTGCGTTTAACGTGGTGCAGAATAACCCTGTGATCCTGGCTGAAGCTACTGAACTGGAAGTTTTGTTGCGGGGCTGTTCGCCAATTTCTACGAGTGCGGATCGTGTCGTTTGGCCGTTTGATTCCGGAAACCAATTCCCGGTCAAATATTGCTATGCAAAGCTGGAACAGGGGCGGGTTGGTGCTGATATTCTTGTGCAATTAAAAGAAGCTCTTGGCTTTAATTGGAAAACTAAAGTTCCGCATAAAGTTCAAGTGTTAGGTTGGAAATTATTTTATGAGCGCATACCGATGCGGGATTTACTACTAACGAGGGGTATTATTGAGGAGTTGGTTAATTGCAGGTGCGTGTTTTGTAATGATGTAGTTGAGTCATGCAATCATATTTTTATACACTGTGTTTTTGCTAGAGCAGTTTGGAAGTTGATTTTTGACTGTCTAGATTTGAAGGGGAATGATATTGAGATTCAATTAGGGGATGTTTGTTGTAGCCTTCTTCATTAAATTCCTGTTGCGTAAGACTTCTCGTTATCGAGAAGGTATATGATTTGGTTGACAACAGTGTGGTGCATTTGGAATTCTCGTAACAGGATTATTTTCAAAAACGAAGCGGGGGATGTAGAAGAATTGGTTTTCAAAATCAAGATGCATTCTTGGTGGTGGCTCCAAATAGATGCTAATAGATTACAATGTAATTTTTATGAATGGTATAAGTACCCGTTGGACTTTTTGTAATATTGGCGATTTAGGTTGAGGTGGTGAATCGGTGATTTTTGTATGTCGGGTTAGAGTACCCCTAGTACTCTGAAGTGGAATATACTTTGTTGCTTATAAAAAAAAAACAAATGATTTGAGTTTTATCAAATTCTATATTTTTTAAAATCAGATAGTGAAGACAATTTTTTTTTTGTCTGATATGCTATTTAAATATCACTAGAAAAACTATTAATCTATATAGAAATCTTATTGGACCTAGTTTATAGTAACGTATCATGCTTTTCACGTGGTTTTTTTTTAGGTAGTCATACAAAGACAATAATTATAGGTAGTAGTCATATAAAGACAAGAATGTTAGGTAGTAGACATAACAAGATGAGGCTAGACAATAATGATAGGTATGCTCTCATGAAGGTAGATATTTATCAGCTCCTTCATACAAAACAGTGTGTAACATATCAATGTTAGAAGTGTTTAGTGTTTAGTGTTTATTGATTCTAATGTTATTCATGTTGAATCAACACCACAACTCCTCCATATTATAAGAGAGAGTTTATGCTCTTGTCTTAAATCTTAAAGATGCAGCAGTAAGAGTTGTGGTGGTAGATTCAACATAAATACCATCAGAACCAGAAGAAGGAATTGTAGTAGGTGGTAGATTGTAGATTCAAGTTAATGTCTTACATTTTCTTTATCTTCCTAAAATATGTCATTGATTAGTACTGAAATTTCAATATATATATATATATATATATATATATATATATATATATATATATATATAGGGCATATCATATGAGAATGGTTTTTTTATATGAGAATGTGAGAATGAATCAGAACCATTGGATTTTAAAATAAATAGTGGAGATTATGTGTGAATCTTTTTTTTCTCTCTCCTCCATCATTAATATAGGAGATTGAAGAGAGATAAAAAATGATTCACACATAATCTCCACCATTTATTTTAAAATCCAATGGTTCAGATTCATTCTCACATTCTCATATAAAAAAGTCATTCTCATATGATATGCCCTATATATATATATATATATATATATATATATATATATATATATATATATATATATATATATATATATATATATATATATATATATATATATATATATATATATATATATATATAGGGGACGACTCAAGTGAGAACACTTAGTTATTATGAGAAATGAGAACAATGAATCACGACCATTAAATTTCGATTTTGTGGATTTTAATGGACATGATTGGATCTTTCTATGATCCTTAATATTTAATTTAATTAAAACATAGAGAGAGAAATCAATCCAGTCCATTAAAATCAACAAAATCAAAATTTAATGATCGTGATTCATTGTTTTCATTTCTCATAATAATCAAGTGTTCTCACTTGAGTCGTCCCCTATATATATATATATATATATATATATATATATATATATATATATATATATATATATATATATATATATATATATATATATATATATATATATATATATATATTGAAGTTACTTATTATAATTTGTAATAGTATTATATTTTTTGATGTTATCTCTCCACACACAGTTTTACCAATATAGATTTATGGGTTATAGATAGAGGAGAAGAATTATTTTGCTCTGAGTAAGCTGGTGGAATCCAATCTCAATGATGAAGTTCTGATATTGATGAATCTACTCAAAAGTGCAAATGTTAGGTTGGAGAGTATTTAGAAATAGACTGTCATCGAAAACAGAATTGAAGAAACGAGGATTGAAGCTCAACCCAAATGAGGAAGTGTGTCCACTTTGTTTCAATGCAATAAAGACATAAAGCACTTGTTTTTCTCTTGGATTCCAATCCCACCAACTGAGGAGGATGATCCTTTCACTCATTGTAGAATGTTTGCAGATTTGATTAGAGGCAAAGTCAGAATTAACAAGGAGTTACTAGGGTGGTTTGCAACAATATGGTGCTTCTGGTCTGAGAGGAATATGATTCTATTTGAAGGTGATATATGAATTAATTAATTATGTAATGAAAGTTTCTTGAGTTTCATTAATGGAATTTTAATTGTAACAAAACATCAAATAAAAATAAATATAGTAAAGTTCGACACAATTATGTGGTTAAGGCAGCTCTAAAATTGTCGCCGCCAGTTAGATTTTTTATCTCTATTAAAGACAAAAAAAAATTTAAATTTAACCATAAAGATAATAATAACAAAAATAATCACATTCATTTTGTTTCTTCTTTTATCAAATAAATAAATTCAACTAAATAATTCTAATAATATACTATAATATTAATAATAGTTTTATATTAAACAAATTAATATTTAAGTAATTTTGCTAATTATTAGTTTATACGGATACCCGCCGGCACATATACCAGCAAATCCGTATCTGTTCCCGTAAGGAAATGGATAACTAAATATCCGTAGATATCCACTAAGCCATCAAGCTCGTATCCGTGACGGATTTTACCAGCAGGTATATAGGTATACTTGTGATCATGATCAAATGCAAATGAATGATATGTGGAATTTTAGGAGTAAAAATTAGAGAAAGGCACTATTCTTCTAACGTTTAGCCATAATATTAGCATTATCATCTGAATTTCTTCAAGTATTTTATAATTTCTCTGACATGCTGGACATTTAAGATATATATGTCAGAAAAATCCAGCTTACAATCCTGTGGTTTGCAATAGAAATCCTGACAATTGGCGGTAACTTGGTGATTTCAAAATCTTGCTACTATGCGATCTTTGCTTATCGATTGTTTGTAAATTATTCCTTTACGAAGGACGTACTCTGGTATCAAATTTACATTGGAAGTAGTTACAATATGGATCTCATCAATTTTAGATAATTGAGGTAAGATGAAATATGTATGCTTTGCCCACTTTGCCTGGCCGAGTACTTTGCGTTCTCACTTTCAAATTACTATGCGTTATTCATTAATCGGAGTATTCGTGTGCTAATCTTATAGATTAGCCCAACTCCGCCGTATTGGAAGCACATATCACCACACCTTAATTTTCTTCACTTGGTTAACATATATTTGCTCAGTCAAAACATATTTTATATATATATATATATATATATATGTATATATATATATATATATATGTATATATATATATATATATATATGTATATATATATATGTATATATATATATGTATATATATATATATGTATATATATATATATATAGTGAGCATATCAAGTGAGAGCATTTTTAAATGAGAGATGAGCGGAAAAAATATCAACCATTGGATTCATCAAGAGAGAGAATGTTAACACATTAATGAGGCTATTAATTTCTCTCTCTTGATGAATCTAATGGTTGATATTTCTTCCTCTCATCTCTCATTTAAAAATGCTCTCACATGATATGCTCCATATATATATATATATATATATATATATATATATATATATATGCATATCAGATGAGAATGTCATATTTATATGAGAATGTGAGAATGAATCTGAACCATTGGATGTTAAAATAAATGGTGGAGATTATGGGTGAATCTTTTTTTTCTCTCTCGTAAATTTTGAAATAAATGATGTAAGAGAGAGAAAAAAAATTCCCTAATTTTTAACATTCCCTAATAATTCTCTCTCCTACATCATTTATTTAAAATTAGAGAATCCTATAACCAAAAAAAATTTTCATAAAATTTTAAAACCATTCGATTTTTCTATCGCAATACCTTTTTTAACTTTTTAAAAATCAGTCAAAACATGTGTATATATCGACTACTAAAATATTTATAAACGAATTCTTAAATTATTAAAACTTTGGATACAAGATAATATGATGACCATTTTTTAATAGTTTGATTCAATTTCAATCGTTTCAACATAGTCACAATCTATATCTTAATTTTCTTAGGCAGGGCCGGTCCTTTGAATTTGGGTGCCCTGGGCGAATCAAAAGAGTGGTGTCCAAAAATTGATTTTAACAATAAATACATAAGGATAAAAGAAATAATTGGATAAAAACACATTTTCATTTGACATTGTGCAAAAAGAATATAAGTATGGATCTTAGAATCAATGTTTATATTACATCAAAACATAAATCACTATAAAGAGACTTTTTATTCTTCTTCTTCTTGATCCGATTTTTTTTCTATAATTTTTTTTACTAAACCTTTAAATTATTTAAATACCGTCCTCTTAATATTTTTTATTGCAAAATCATTAATAATTTGCCCATACTCAAGGTTCCTCAAAAAATTATTTTCAATTGAAAT
Source organism: Vicia villosa (assembly GCF_029867415.1). Taxonomy (NCBI): domain Eukaryota; kingdom Viridiplantae; phylum Streptophyta; class Magnoliopsida; order Fabales; family Fabaceae; genus Vicia; species Vicia villosa. The sequence continues at coordinate 222,125,913 of NC_081181.1, forward strand.
CAATGCAAGACTATTTAATCTATCTTGTGACATAGTAGATCTAAAATAAGATTTTAATAATTCTAATTTCGAAAAACTTCTTTCAGCAGATGCAACACTGGTAGGAATAGTCTATATTATTCTATAACGTATGCGTGTATTAGAAAAACAATTAAAAGTATTTAAAAAACTCAATATCATATAGCTTGATTTTGATTCAATTGTTAAAACTTTTCTAATTAATTTAAATTCTTCAAACGAAATTTCATTATCAAGATCAACAGAATCGTCATGTTTTAAACAAGTTTCAAGATGTTTACAACATGCTTTCAAGTCCCTATCAGATAATGATCTAAGCCTTTCAATACTAAACAAGAATTCAAAAATATTTTCATATGTGCTATACTGCTAAAATCTTCTATCAAGTGAGCCAATTGTTTGATCTGCCATATATAAGAAATAGTTATTTCGGAAATACTCTTCAACAGACTCAAGATTCAGTTGTGTGAGTTGAGACAGATTTTCATCATAGTGTTGTTTTTAGGGGATTTTCATCATAATATTAATTGATTTTATTCTACTCTTTATTTTATTTATGGAAAATTACATTCTTTTATTAATTAATTCTTACTTTGTAGTGCCGCTATAATTTTGTTAGTCAGTATTTATCAAAAATAAAATTCTAGCAAGTATTTTTATATTAGAAAATTTTCTTTTAATATATATAGGGGTAAAAAAATATTTTTGGTGCCCCTAAAATTATGGGGCCCTGGGCTCCTGCCCCACAAGCCCTTGCTCAGGACCACCCCTGTTCTTAGGGAATCAAATATTAATAATTCTCATCTTTCTTCATCCACAAAGCCCCATGTGCATTGATACAAAAACAAAATACAAAGTACAATCATTCACGTTTTCTAGCCTAATGTAATCTAGTGTAATGAGTAGAGATATACATAGTGATCCAGAAGTTAGGCATATGTTTCCTATCTATCATAATGGTAAAAAGAAATCCCAAGAAAATTGTTGCTTTTAATGAGGAAAAAAAAGACAGAAAATACTCTATTTTTTATTGAAGCTCTAATATTCCATTATATTACTTTTATCCATATATTTACTACCTATATTTTTATTATCTATGGTTGAACTTTCTCCCATTTTAAATTAACTAAACTATTCCATTGAAATATTGATAGACTCTAATAATTTTATAAATTGAAAGAAATAAAAGTTAACTAGATTATAAATTAAGCAGATAATCCTTTATAATTATAATTTAATTATTATACAAAAATGTAAGTAATTGTCTTATAATAAAAAAATAGTTACTTTTTTATTTGAATAAATATTAAAATATTTTAAGTGTCTATTATTAAGAAGATCCTAAAGTCCCACATTAGTTGGAGATAGAGCATTGAAAGAGTATATATAGAGGGTTCAGAGTGAATGAAGAGTTTGAAGTTAATCTTGTTCAGTTTGCAGACAATACTATCTTGGTGGCGGAGGGAATTATCGATAATATTTGGATGATGAAATCCATTTTAAGGGGGTTTGAGATCATGTCTGGACTGAGGATTAATTTTAATAAGAGCAGAATTTACGGTGTTCATGTTACTCAATGGTTAATGGAAGCGGCGTCAAACTTATTATCTCGTGACATTGATTATCTTCCGTTTAAAAATCTTGGTGTTTCTGTTGGTAAAAGTCCTAGAAAGCTGTCATTGTGGAAAGGTCTCATTTCTAATTTGAAGAACAAATTGTCTGCTTTGAAAGGTAGGTATCTCAACATGGCTGGTCGGGTGGTTCTTATTAATGTCGTTTTAAATGCTATTCCCATCTATACGTTATCCTTCTACAAAGCCTCGTCAAAAGTGATTCAAGAGATTCGTCATATACAAAGTAATTATCTATGGCAAGGTCGGGATGGAAATTATTCAACTCATTGGATTCGTTGGAGTACTGTTTGTCTCTCCAAGGAGAAGGGTGGCCTAGGAATAAAAGATGTGAAGACTTTGAATATAGCGTTGCTCAACAAATGGAAGTGGAGGATAATTAATGAGAAAGAAGTTGTTTGGAGAGACATTATTAGCCACCGTTATGCTAATCTGGTGTTGAAAATTTTCGTTGGAGATAAAAGTGTGCTGAGCAAGAAAGACTCCATTTGGTGGCGAGACTTGATCTTGTCGGATGATTCTGTTAACTCAAATTTTTGTTTTGCAGGTGGTGTTGTAAGCAAGGTCGCTAATCGGCGAGGAACATCGTTTTGGTTTTCTAATTGGATGTGCCAGCAATCTCTGAAGGATGCTTTTCCGGAGGTGATCCCTTTAGCTCTTATCAATTATTGTAGTGTTGAAGATGCTGGCAACTGGCAGGATGATGAGTGGCATTGGAACTTAGATGGCATTGTGGAGTCCCATAATCCGGTTGTCCAGAACTTTAGAGGCGAAATCCCTGCTTTGCTTAATGATGTGATTCTGATCAGAGAAGATGAATACAGTTATGTTTAGCTGAAGAATGATGAAGGACGGTTTATGGTTCAGTCCTGCTACTCTTGGCTGACGGCGGACAATGCCATGGACTCAGTTTCTCGTGCTGTGTTGGGTGCGTTATCGTGTTGTTGGAATTCTGCAGCTCCCAAAAAGTTGCAGTATTTTGGCTGGAGATTGCTTCACGACAGACTTCCATCAAAGGATCATCTTTTCAAATGTGGTATCATTACGGAAATCACCCAACTCAAGTGCGTTTTTTGCTTGTTTGATGAATTTTCTGTGCATCTGTTTGTGTCGTGTCCATTTGCGGATAACATTTGGAGGAAAGTCTACGCTTGGATTGGGTCGATTGCGGAATTGAGTTTGGAAGAATTCAAGTCCTTTCTCTTTAATTGTGAGAAAATCTTTTGTAAGCGGAAGCGCAGAGTGGTGTCAGTGATTTGGTCTGTCTCTGCTTGGAACATATGGCTTATGAGGAATGATATTATTTTTAATAATGTTAGTCCGAGTTTCGTCGATTGTATGCCGGCCATAATTTTTAGATCTTGGAATTGGCTATCCTCCTTTTGTAAGATTGTAGATTGTTGTGATTTTTACACTTGGAACACTTTTCCTATCCTTTGTTTTGAGATGAATTGGCTATCCTCCTTTTGTAAGATTGTAGATTGTAGATTGCCGGTGTTTGTATTGTCGGGTGGAGCTCACTTTAGTTTCCTTTAATAGAATCCTTGCCTATTAAAAAAAAGTATATATAGAGGGACACTCCTCATCTTACCAACCGGTTTTGTAAGGTGAGTTTGGTCAAACTCTAATATGGTATCAGAGCCTATCGATTGGATCATGGGCCGCCCACCGTTAATATCCACGCACCATGTCAAAAAAAGAGTCTTGGGCGTGAGGGAGTGTATTAGGAAGATCCTAAAGTCCCACATTGGTTGGAGATAGAGCATTGAAAGAGTATACAGAAGGACATTCTTCACCATATCAACCGGTTTTATTAGGTGAGTTAGGTCAAACTCTAATATCTATGAATAAGTTTAACCCTTTTGCCTAACTTTCATATCATAGAAATTTTAAATTTTTTAGGACAAATGATAACCGATTTTATCATAGAATAAAAGTAAATATATAAGATAATATTTAAAGATAAAGGTAATGTTGATGATACACCAAAATAAGTCTGTCCTTTTCTCAAAGAAGATTTTGTTAATATAAGAAATGTGTAATGAAAATCATGTGACACTTTTTGGCATTTACGTATAGGCTAGTATAATAGCTTCTCAATAATGTTACTATGTCTTATAACTTTTGCAATCTAACTATAAATAAAAATTGGTCAATAGAGGAAATGTATAATTGAACTCACGTGAAACTGATAAAAAATTAAAGATAGGTTAATATACAGGTAAAAGAAATTATAACTTTGCAAGCTCCCTGTAAATAAAAATGATTTACATCATTAAATGCAAAAACGTATAGTTTTGCAAACTCACTCTATAAATACAAGCTTTCCTCTTCGTTCCTTACCATTCCTATTACAACAACCAAACCAACATTACTAATATTTTATCACAAAATGAAGAACTTTTCAACAAATCTGTTTGCTGTCCTCCTACTTTCAGTGTTTTATGCTGAAGCAGCCAATAAAGGCTGCGGTGCAAATTGTTGCAGCCAGCCACCCTGCAGCAGCTTCATGATCGGTCACCATTGTTACTAAACTTTGGTCATATTCTCGGTATTAAGTTAATCAATTCTGTGATAATTTGGTTAGGTTTGTGTGTCTTTTGTTTATGTTTTTGTATTTTTATGCTTAGCGTCTTTTGTGTGGTGTTTAGATTAATGAGATGTTTTTTTTATGCTTTATGATCGCTCAATTTCAGTTGATGTATTTGATGCTTGTTTCCGAGTTTCTGTGTATTTGTGCAGATTACGTGAATGGCCGAAGGACATATGAAGAGGGAACATTGGAAAATAAGGAAGAAAAGTCGAGCCCTGAAAGCTGCACGGCCTATGCTGAAGCACACGACCCGTGCAGAGTTGAAGAACATTCCCAATACAAAATCCAGAGAGTTTGCACGGGCGCCCGTGCAGCTTGGCACGGCCTGTGCAAAAATGTCTGAAGCTTGAAGATTTAAAGTGCAAAGTCAGGGAGTTGCACGGCCCGTGCAGACCTGCACGGCCCGTGCTGAGTGCGCGGACAGAATTTCTAATTTGTGGAATTTTTAAGTACACTTGTCCAGAAGGGCATTTTTGGCATTGGACTTGGTTGTAATTGACCTAGGCTATTTAAGTTAATTTGTAAAATCACAGAAGGACCTTTTTTTGATTTTTTTTAGCTCGTACGATAGAATTCCCAGAGAGAGATAGCTTCACCAAGGGTTTGGAAGACGAAGAGATTCAACGGTGGACACCATTGAAGATCAGAGTTTTCATTAATCTTTGTAATGTCTAAACTCTTTAATTTACGTTTCTTGAATACTATGAGAGGCTAAACCCCCCAATGCCAGGGGGGTGTCCCTGATTTTTATTGTAATGACTATGATCTACGTATTTCTTTAATCAAATATTCATGTTCTGAAATTTAGTTGTTTAATGTTTTTATGCTTTCTTTGTTGGCCAAACAAGGATTGATCTATGGTTAATGATCTGTAGGACTACGGTCGTTAAGGTTTTTAAACAATTAAATCTTAGGGTTATCACCTAGGACTAGGGATACCGTAAGGTTATTTGAATAGTCTTGATCATTTATATCTTTGGTTCACAAACCTGTGTTTCTAAGGACTTAGGCAATAGGATTGCAAACCAAAAGGTTTTCACTAAGGACTTAGGAAAACATCCTTAAGAACAAATAGTTGCACTTCATGAACTTGTTGAAGAGATCTGTTGTTACAATGTCATTATAGGGAAAATCATACACCTACCTTGGCATTACTCTATATTTATACTAAAAAGCTCAACTCTACTTTCAGCTTATTTATTTTAACTATCTTATTTCAATATAAGAAAAATACCCCTATGATATTTTGTTTAATTGACTCCATATAATAATTTGTATTTCCCACGCAATCCTCGTGATCGATACTTGGGGTAAAACCCATTATTACTACATCGGTGAAAATAGTACACTTGCTATTTTTCCGATCACTTCACCTCCGCTGGAATCGCCGATGCTCCTCCCACCAGAAACGCCAATGCTGCCACTGCTCCTCCCACCGGAAACACCAATGCCGCAACCGCTACTGCTCCTGCCGCAAATTAATATTATCTTGTATGAATGAATGTACCCCCGTCTAAATAAAACGTTGTTATATGAATGTCTTGTCTTGGGTATATTATATCTTTCTAGTCTTATTATTCTTCACTCTTTTTATTCTTCCTTAAATCTTCCACCAGAAATTCAGTATGCTGAAGAACTACTATAATCATTCAAGTTGTTGATTCACAATACAACAACATGAAAAGCAACATCATACAACATTCTATGACAAAAATAGAATAATATTACCCCCAAACTCAAAGGATAAACTCACATTAAGGGATCAAAGAAAAAATATTATTTGATAAATAACTTTTCAAAACTGTTTTTAAAACAAAAAATAAAAAAATTTATTTGCTAAACTAATTCTTAAAAACAGTTTTAGAAATAGAAAACTAAATATTTTATTCGGCAATTAATTTTTTTATTATTAGTAATTAAATTTGAATTACTTAGTTAAATAAACACATACACAATTTGAATTACTTAGTTAAATATACAATTTAGTTTATCTTTTGAGTGGAGATTATAACTTGTTCATATAATTTTTTTTATATATATAATATAAAAATATCATTTTATTGTGAAAATCGGTCAATATAAATATACATAAAGGATAAATTAAATTAAAATTCATTTGCATAAGTAAAAATCATAAAATATTATAAAAAACAATACTCTTTGTTATATTATGCAATATACGAGTCACATAAGAAAAAAAGAAAAAAAAACTCTACCTAATACCTATTATGTTGTGCAGTACAGAGTTAGAAAAAGAGTTTAGATATATTATACAATTTCCATCCATCAATGGAAATTAACTCTTCTCGTGTTTTTCAATTTCTCTATTTTCAAAACTAAAATTCAGAATTTGTTTACGAAAGAAAACACTAAAATTCAGAATTGGGATTTATTTTTATTTTAAATAAAAGTCATAATATAAACAAAAGAAATTAAAAGATGGGAGTAGGTGAAGACCCACTCAAAAAGAGAAGGTGTTTGGGTTTTTTAAGGTTAACTCAAAAAGAAATTAACTCTTCTCCGAGTTTTATTTTTCAATTTTTCTATTTTCAATGTTAATATTTTTCATTACGAATCACTTGTTAATTGTGTTTTTGGGTTCTCTAAGGTTGAGTTATGATGAAAATATGTGGAAAACTATGGGTGAAGGTGCTTGATGAAAATTCTAGTGTTGTTGAACATGTGATTACAAATCACCCCGTATATGCAGTCCGAGGCGGATGTTGAGGGTACCGCATCAACAATATTGTAGCTGTAATTGCGGTTGCCGACCGCAATTTAAAACCATTATTAAGCCCACTTTCTATTATGACATTCTCTGTGTGTTTTGTGAGCTGCACGAAGAAACAGTCTCTCATCTTTTTGGCTCGTGTACTTTTGACCATGGAGGAGTTTAAGCTCTTTTTCTTTCATGCTGACAAAAGTAACCATGCTTTCAAGGGGAATGTCTTAGGTGTCATTTGGCTAGTTTCAATGTGGAGTTTGTGGATTATGAAAAACGATCTTATATTCAATCAGGTTGCCCCTTCTTTTGATGCTTGTATGTCAGTCATTGTGTTTAAATCGTGGATTTGGCTCTCCTCTTGCTGTGCTCTAAAAGATGGTTGTAATTTTTTCACTTGGAATACTCTTCTCTCCTTTGTTTTGGGAAGTAGTGGTTTTCCGTCTTGTATTTCGGGTTGAGTATCCCTTATACTCTATTTTTAATAGATCACTTGCCTATTAAAAAATAAAAAAAAATTATAGAGGTTACATCATTTATCTTGTTTATCTCCTATTATGTAGATTACTTTTTGTTGTTTTTTCAGAATTTTAGGTTGTAATTTTGGATATTTTCTTGTCATTTTTGTCACATCTTGTACTAGATTGACTTGTTTTGGTTGTTAATATATATTTCATTTTGGTTTTTTCTAAAACAAAGACTGCTTTGTAAGTTTAGTTTCAAAAAAATTTAATAAGTACTATAATTTCATTGAATTCATTTGCAAAAAATTTCACCTATAATACACATTTAATTTTTTAGACAATTAAAACAACGAAAGCTTGCATTTAACCCTGAATGGAAGAGGAGGCATCCAAGTGATATCTCATATGAAATAAGGGCATGAGGAGTAATGGAAATGTTGAAAGCCTTAATAATCTAAAGTCAGTGATGAAAGAAGTAGAAGAATGCTTGGTTGCACTACCAGAAATGGCAGAATTGAAATTGATCCAGGACTTTTTAGAGCTAACCATAGGCATGGAATTAAGAATTATTATCCCATTTATTGAAAATAAAATAACTTTATATTGATCATAGTAGCATTGACCACTATCTTAATTTAGGTCCATATGCGATGCTGCAAATGTTCCATAACTGAAAAGCATTAGAGACCTGCAAAGGAAGGTTATGAAGTTTGCCTACCAATTCCAAAGATAAATGAAAAATATGAATTAAAAAAGTGGGAAGAAGATTCAGGGGAGCTATGGAAGAGATTTTAAAAGGGAGGGCAGCTAAGCCTTTAGTCATCAAATTCTCATATGATGGGATTCTATTATGTATAAGTCTCCAAACAAGTAAATGTATAGCAAGGTAATATATGTATTCTAATATAATTTCGACCACTACACATATTGGACAGGTGGAGATACATGCATAGAAGCTCCTTTTCAGGGAAATGAAGCATAAAAGGGGTGCTTCCACGCTAACTTTTCATATATATGGTCTAAAAACATGATGATTTTAGTGAATAGACCAAAGATATTGGGAAAAGAAATATGGAGATAGACATGAATATTTCAATGACCATCCATTATAAAAAATATCATGATAGGTTTTGTGAAGGTTGAACAAATCCAATATAGTTATCTCAAAGAAAATATATAAGATAATACTTAAAGAAAATTTTGTTAATATGAGAATTGTGTAACTAATCATGTGACACTTTTTGCCATTTACGTACTGGCTAGTATAATAACTTCTCAATAATGTTACTATGCCTTATAACTTTGCAAGCTGAAAATTGCTTAATAGAAGAAATGTATAATTGAAATCACGTGAAACTGTTTTTGCTTTTAATATGTAGGTAAAAAATTTATAACTTTGCAATCCCCTGTAAATAAAAAAGGGGACATCATTCAATGCAAAAACTTACTATAACTTTGTACGCTCACTCTATCACTCTATAAATATAAGCTTTCCTCTTCATTCCTCACCATCCCTATTACAACAACCCAACCAAGATTTCTAAAAATTTATCACAAAATGAAGAACTTTTCCACAGCTCTGTTTGTTGTCCTCCTACTTTCAGTCTTCTATGTTGAAGCAGCCAACAAAGGCCGCGGTGCCAATTGTTGCAGTCACCCTCCTTGCAGCAGCTTCACCACCATTAACTTTTCAAAACTGTTTTTAAAACGGAAAAATAAAAAAATTTATTTGCTAAACTGATTCTTAAAAACAATTTTAGAGATAGAAAACTAAATATTTTATTTGGCAATTAATTTTTTTTATTATTAGTAATTAAATTTGAATTACTTAGTTAAATATACACATACGCAATTTGAATTACTTAGTTAAATATACAATTTAGTTTATCTTTTGAGTGGAGATTATAAATTGTTCATATAAATATTTTTATATTTATAATATAAAAATATCATTTTATTGTGAAAATCGGTCAATATAAATATACCAAAAGGATAAAATAAATTAAAATTCATTTGAATAAGTAAAAATAATAAAATATTATAAAAAACAATATTCCAAAGACAAATGAAAAATATGAATTAAAAAAGTGGGAAGAAGATTCAGGGGAGCTAAGGAAGAGATTTTAAAAGGGAGGGCAGCTAAGCCTTTAGTCATCAAATTCTAATATGATGGGATTCTATAATGTATAAGTCTCCAAACAAGTAAATGTATAGCAAGGTAATATATGTATTCTAATATAATTTCGACCACTACACATATTGGACAGGACGAGATACATGCATATAAGCTCCTTTTCAGGGAAATGGAGCATAAAAGGGGTGCTTCAACGCTAACTTTTCATATATATGGTCTAAAAACATGATGATTTTAGTGAATAGACCAAAGATATTGGGAAAAGAAATATGGAGATAGACATGAATATTTCAATGACCATCCATTATAAAAAATATCATGATAGGTTTTTGTAGCGCTAAAAATTACTCGAGGTATTACACACTCGAAAAAGTACAGAGTCGCCACCGATATTTATTTATTCCAATAGGAAAGGGAAAATGTCGAATAAAACCCATGAATAAAAACAAATGAATAAGACGGTCAACGCAACCAAATTAGAGTTCGGGAGTCGGTTAGGCAAGGGGAAGGTATTAGCACCCCTCACCTCCATCGTACTCGATGGGACCCATTTAGTTAGTTTTATGAATAAGTGTTTGCGTAATGTTCGCGTTCTTTAGTTCTTATGCTTATTAATCGAGAAAAAAAATGAAAGAAATGTTTTTTAGGGTTTTTATTATTATGAAGAAAAAAGAAAAGATTTTTTATTATTGTGCTCGCCAAGACGCTTGTATCTTGTGCCTACGTATTCCCTAGTTCAATGGGAAAGTCAGAGCAATCGTAGTTCGGACGAACTACGAGTTTGTTGATTAATTCTATGAAGGATGTTTAGTGTTTGGTTCAAAGGATCAAAGGTATTCAAGAGGTGTGCACTTCTTGTCACTCGATCACTTCGATTTAATTAAGAAAGATTGTTTATTCAAAGGATCAAAGGTATTCAAGAGGTGTGCACCCCTTGTCACTTAATCACTTTGATTTAATTAAGAAAGATGTTTATTCAAAGGATCAAAGGTATTCAAGAGGTGTGCACCCCTTGTCACTTAATCACTTTGATTTAATTAAGAAAGATGTTTATTCAAAGGATCAAAGGTATTCAAGAGGTGTGCACCCCTTGTCACTTAATCACTTTGATTTAATTAAGAAAGATTGTTTATTCAAAGGATCAAAGGTATTCAAGAGGTGTGCACCCCTTGTCACTTAATCACTTTGATTTAATTAAGAAAGATGTTTATTCAAAGGATCAAAGGTATTCAAGAGGTGTGCACCCCTTGTCACTTAATCACTTTGATTTAATTAAGAAAGATTGTTTATTCAAAGGATCAAAGGTATTCAAGAGGTGTGCACCCCTTGTCACTTAATCACTTTGATTTAATTAAGAAAGATGTTTATTCAAAGGATCAAAGGTATTCAAGAGGTGTGCACCCCTTGTCACTTAATCACTTTGATTTAATTAAGAAAGATGTTTATTCAAAGGATCAAAGGTATTCAAGAGGTGTGCACCCCTTGTCACTTAATCACTTTGATTTAATTAAGAAAGATTAAAGAAACTTAATTAACGCGTTTTAGTCCAAAAGATCAAGGTATTTAAGAGGTGTACACCCCCTATCACTCGAACTTTCGGCATGATTAAGAAAACGGTTTTTGAAAAGAAACTCGACGTTGGATCGAGAAATTGTTATTTTAAACGAAAATTATTTGTGAAAATAAGTTTATTTAATTAAATTTAAACAAGTATTTAACTAAGTTAATTAAAGTCCATCCAAATTGATTAAAAGAAAAAAAAAAATTAATTGACCTAGTTTTAATTAAGAGAATTGATTGCTTTTTTTTTAAGAAAAATAAAAAAAAGTTTGAGAAAGCAAGTTGGGCCGTGTGGGGTGTTGAAGTCCGGAGGGAGTAAAGGCCCATAATAAACAGATAAACAAATAAGGCTGCCAAAAAACAGGTATACTGAACTGGGTCGGTTTGAACCCGGATCCAACAAAAAAACCAATTTCAATTAAAACCCTAATCCCAATTACTAGAAAGAGCAACGTTCTTATTCTCATCTCTCTGCATTCTCTCAGTGGTCTCCTGATTCAAAATCCAACAAGTTCAATAAAAACAAATCGATTCTCCTCAATCTCTTCTCTAATTCTTTCTCGTTACTCATTCTCATCTCTCAGTTCGATACTCTCTCTTTCTCGCTAAACAAGTATGAGTCAAAAGCGACAGAGATCCATCAAGCTTGAACTTCAATGGCTATTTTCGAGTAAGTTTCTGAATCTCTTATTCCTTGCCTTTGTCTTCATCTGTTCGATTTGTTTTGTCTGATTCGTCTATCTTTCTGTACCTCGTGTTGCTATGTGCCGCGGTTTGGTGATTGTGTATGTTTGTGAGTATTTGTCGTGATCATGGAGTTGTTCGGATTTATGAGAAATGGAGGGATTTTGCAGGTTCTGTGAAGGTTTTGGTGCGTGAGTGATGGTGAGAATGAGTTTTTTTTAGTTTTGATTTCTCTGATGTTTGATTTTTCTGGGTAATGAACAATGAACCAATTTTTGGTCTTTGGAAAGTGATGATTTAGGGTTTTCTGTGGTGGCTGCCGATTTCTCCCCCTCCTCTTCAATGAATTAGTGGATGAATATATAGTATGTAGGTTTGGCGTGATTCTAGGTTAGGATGAATTCAAACTTGGTTTGGAATTATGAAGGGAAAGATAGCAGGTGGACTTTCATGTGACAGTTTGCGTTTTTTCCATTTTCTTGCTACTTCTCTGCTTTTGTCATCTTGTGCACTCCACATTTTTTTGATTTTTGTGTTTGAATTAGTGCTACAAATGAGTTTAATGGGCCTGTTTTTGTGTTTTGTTTGTGTAGGTTCTATGCAACATGAAACAAGGCCTTTGGGAGTAAGCATGAAGGATGTTTGAAGAATGTTAAGGCATGGAAATTTCGAGGACTAAGATTAAATTAGCATGAATTCTCTTGTAATCCCTTTGTTATAACACTTCAAAAAAAAATGAAACACTTTAATATCTTGTAACTATGAATTTTACTTGGTGACATCTTTGAATGCAACTTAAAAATTTGAGTAATGTCTTGATGAGCAATGAACAATGTGATGAACTTTGATACTTGTAACTTGACAATGCATTCCTTTGCTCGTTTTGTATTTTATATACCAAGGAACCATATGAATGAATCTTCTTATCTTAGCCTTAAATCTAACAATGATAAATCATGACTTTGAGACCTTGGATCAAGATTCCTTCTTCACAAAATTGGATCCAATAAAACTTTCATCCTATGTTTCAATCTCAATTCCACAATAATCAATCACCTTGGTGCACAACCTTTTCCATAATCCTCTAACTTTGGATGTTCAATGACGAAGAGATGACTTGGGAGGAACCAAACCCTAATCTTGCATAAAATGCTGATTATTTGAACTCATGCCTTATTGAATGAATGATATGCAAATGATATGCTGGAATGAAATGTATGGGTCAAAAATTGGGGTATGACAGATGCCCCTATTTAAGTGTCTTCAATCTAGAGATATGAAGATTGAAATCTTCGTCTCGACGTGATTGAAGAGACTTAAATACAAAAATACACAATTTTTGGCCCTAAGAACCGCAAATATGCATATGATATGTATGAATGCATATGAGGGAAATTAATGGTACAAGGTGTCACAAGAGACAAACTACCACTAGAGGAACAAAGTAAAAGACAAATGAACTCCATAAGAGAATATCGGCAAAGCGACCTAACTATGAAAGGGATTACAACAAAGGGATATCCAAGTCCATTAGGAAATGGAATCCAACTCCACTGGAGAAGAGATTATAAATCTACAAGGGAAAATACCTCACTGGTATAGAAATAAAGAACGCACCGACTTTTACTGAAGGTGGACTGCCAACTTTTACTGAAGGTAGAGGAATGAAAGATACACCGACGTTTACTGAAGATGGACTACCAACTTTTACTGAAGGTAGAGAAATGAAAGATACACCGACGTTTACTGAAGGTGAACTACCGACTTTTACTGAAGGTAGAGAAACAAAAGAATCACCGACGTTTACTGAAGGTGAACTACCAACGTTTACTGAAGGTAGAGAAATGAAAGATACACCGACGTTTACTGAAGGTGAACTACCGACTTTTACTGAAGGTAGAGAAATGAAAGATACACCGACGTTTACTGAAGGTGAACTACCAACGTTTACTGAAGGTAGAGAAACAAAAGATACACCGACGTTTACTGAAGATGGACTACCAACTTTTACTGAAGGTAGAGAAACAAAAGAATCACCGACGTTTACTGAAGGTGAACTACCGACTTTTACTGAAGGTAGAGAAACAAAAGAATCACCGACGTTTACTGAAGGTGAACTACCAACGTTTACTGAAGGTAGAGAAATGAAAGATACACCGACGTTTACTGAAGGTGAACTACCGACTTTTACTGAAGGTAGAGAAATGAAAGATACACCGACGTTTACTGAAGGTGAACTACCGACTTTTACTGAAGGTAGAGAAACAAAAGAATCACCGACGTTTACTGAAGGTGAACTACCAACGTTTACTGAAGGTAGAGAAATGAAAGATACACCGACGTTTACTGAAGGTGAACTACCGACTTTTACTGAAGGTAGAGAAATGAAAGATACACCGACGTTTACTGAAGGTGAACTACCAACGTTTACTGAAGGTAGAGAAACAAAAGATACACCGACGTTTACTGAAGGTGAACTACCAACGTTTACTGAAGGTAGAGAAATGAAAGGTACACCGACGTTTACTGAAGGTGAACTACCAACGTTTACTGAAGGTAGAGAAACAAAAGAATCACCGACGTCTACTGAAGGTGAACTACACCCTTTTACTGAAGGTAGAGAAATGAAAGATACACCGACGTTTACTGAAGGTGAACTACCAACGTTTACTGAAGGTAGAGAAACAAAAGAATCACCGACGTTTACTGAAGGTGAACTACCAACTTTTACTGAAGGTAGAGAAATGAAAGATACACCGACGTTTACTGAAGGTGAACTACCAACGTTTACTGAAGGTAGAGAAACAAAAGAATCACCGACGTTTACTGAAGGTGAACTACCGACTTTTACTGAAGGTAGGGAAACAAAAGAATCACCGACGTTTACTGAAGGTGAACTACCAACGTTTACTGAAGGTAGAGAAATGAAAGATACACCGACGTTTACTGAAGGTGAACTACCGACTTTTACTGAAGGTAGAGAAATGAAAGATACACCGACGTTTACTGAAGGTGAACTACCGACTTTTACTGAAGGTAGAGAAACAAAAGAATCACCGACGTTTACTGAAGGTGAACTACCAACGTTTACTGAAGGTAGAGAAATGAAAGATACACCGACGTTTACTGAAGGTGAACTACCGACTTTTACTGAAGGTAGAGAAATGAAAGATACACCGACGTTTACTGAAGGTGAACTACCAACGTTTACTGAAGGTAGAGAAACAAAAGATACACCGACGTTTACTGAAGGTGAACTACCAACGTTTACTGAAGGTAGAGAAACAAAAGATACACCGACGTTTACTGAAGGTGAACTACCGACTTTTACTGAAGGTAGAGAAAAACAAAAGAATCACCGACGTTTACTGAAGGTGAACTACCAACTTTTACTGATGGTAGAGAAACAAAAGATACACCGACGTTTACTGAAGGTGAACTACCAACGTTTACTGAAGGTAGAGAAACAAAAGATACACCGACGTTTACTGAAGGTGAACTACCAACGTTTACTGAAGGTAAAGAAACAAAAGAATCACCGACGTTTACTGAAGGTGAACTACCAACTTTTACTGAAGGTACAGGAATCTTCATCTGGACATCGACTTTTTACTTGAAGATGCAGGGATCTTGTCATCTGGATACCAACTTTCACTGAAGGTACAGGAATCTTCATCTGGACATCGACTTTTTACTTGAAGATGCAGGAATCTGGTCATCTGGATACCAACTTTTACTGAAGGTACAGGAATCTTCATCTGGACATCGACTTTTTACTTGAAGATGCAGGGATCTTGTCATCTGGATACCAACTTTCACTGAAGGTACAGGAATCTTCATCTGGACATCGACTTTTTACTTGAAGATGCAGGAATCTGGTCATCTGGATACCAACTTTTACTGAAGGTACAGGAATCTTCATCTGGACATCGACTTTTTACTTGAAGATGCAGGGATCTTGTCATCTGAATACCAACTTTTACTGAAGGCACGGGAATCTGGTCATCTGGATACCAACTTTTACTGAAGGTACAGGAATCTTCATCTGGACATCGACTTTTTACTTGAAGATGCAGGGATCTCTTCATCAAAGGTGTAAAATAAATACACTCTTGATCCAAATTTCATGAGAGGTCTAAATGATCAGAGACAAAAATCAATCCAAGAATGAGTTGGAGAGAAACGGTCAACAAGGACTCTTCCTCACGAGGAATAAGATCATGTAAGGATTTATCCTATCCAAAATGGAAAGGAAAGCTAAAGCAAACACTCCCACGAGGGATAAACTCAGTGGGGAATTCAGAAAGGATACACACTTTTCTGCTTAGGGCTGACACTCTATTGGAGAGAGAGAATACACTACTTGGTGATAAACACAACCAAAATAGATTTAGGATTATTAGGAGATGCAAATGTGCATGAATGATATAAGTATGAATGTATGAATGCCATGCATATGCTGACAAAACAGATAAACTGGGGATCTTCAACGCATCATAGTGTAACGGGATACTCGACTAATCTCGAATAGATGGAGACTTCTACTGGAGATGAAATAAACTTATGCTGGAGATGAGAGAAATCCGATGGGAATTACATCCATTGGGGAAATAAACCTTAGAGGGATACCACACTTGTCGGAGAAACTTGCTAGCAGCAGAACCACGCCTACTGGGGTAACCCAAAGCGAAATCTATTGGGAAAATCAATGATCAACTGGAAAAAACCCCAAAACTCTCAAGGTTTCAAACACTCTCAATATTGCAACAAATAAACCGGCCGGAGGAGAATCACCATCAATCAAACAAATCATGATTTACAAATCATTGAAGAATCTTATGCACTGTTGTAAATGAGGATATGAGATTTTATGCCCCTATGCCCGGCACTCGGAAGGAGATTGCCCCTAAATGATGAACCCTTTAAGTAACTGGCTACACTATTTCAGTAATGTAACATGCCCCAGTGTGAGCCTTTGAGAGACCTTGTCTCGAGGTAACTGCCCCAGATCAACTGGATCTTGAAATAAATTGCCCCAAGATGACCATGCTTGGTAAGAATGTGCCCATGGTTGAATCACTTGCCGATAATTAATTTCACACAAATTCAACTCCTTTAGTGCTAAGTGTTGACTTGCAAATAAAACAGTTAATTCAAAAATGGTAATTTTAATGCAACGCATATGGAAATTTTAAAAACAAATCATTTATTGGATGATAAAAGTATAACAAAAGGTGAATCCTTATGAGGAAAATTTTTTTGAAATTCAATTTGTGAAAGATAACGTGACAACATGATGTCAACACAAATGATTAGCAAATAAATTAGGAGTCAAGTTAACGCAACCTTGCAATAGTATGCTTTCAAAAGAAATCTTGCTTCAATTAGGTCTTTTTAGGGTTGTAACGTGGCCAGGTTCACGGTTTAAGAAATAAAGGATATAGGCTCAAAATTTGATTTAAACCCACCCATTCTTCGTGATGTACTTCAGTCCTAAGTTCAGTTAACTGACACATGTATTCAACTTCCAAGAGGAGTTACGAATGATGCTTGAGAACCAATAGATTCTAAGATAGGAGTCACCTATTCTTCTTTGGAAGTCACACAAGCTTATTCTTGCTTTTCTTTTGACAATGATCTTTTATGACATTTCAATCCAGCGGGACGCCCTAATTTTTGCCTAAGTCTCCTTTTTAGGTTTTGACTTAGCGGGCCTTTCTATTCTTTTAATTCTCTTTTTTGGAACAACTTGTGTGACGTATGTCCATTTGAGTTGAGAATTTACAGATGGTGACTGCCATGTTGATGGTTCAAGAGAGTACAACCATTGTAAGCTTTGGATTTTCGCTATTCTTCGACATTGTGTACGAAGAAGAGGACACAATTAAACCTCTTTTGGGATGGTTACTTCAAAAATGCATGATTCTCTTGGAAATGAATTAGTCATTGTAACTGAATAACTACCCTGCCCCAGGTTCAACATTAAGGTTTTTAATTTCTTGTAAAAATAAACTCCAACTCCTAGGCTCAAAGGGGTTAACGAGGGATTATCTTCCTTATAACTCCAGTGTTTGGGGATTTGAAACAATGCCTGTACATCGTCAGCAAAGTTTTATTTAAAAGCATACTATTTCAATTCGGGTATTTTGTTTTCATCATTCTCCCTCCAATACTTGCCTAACAAAAACATTTTTTGTTGTTTTTTTTTTTTCTGTAAAGAAGAAAGAAAAAATATAGAGTGAAACGAATGGATTAATTCAAAACTTGCATTCATTTCATTAATATTACCATTAAGTTTAACAACATTTTTATAAGCAAATAAACACTTAACAAGAGAAAAAACTCAAATGCAAATGATAAAAAATGGCTCAATGATCTGCTTTGATCCACTGGCTTTGGGGATGTTATTGGTGTCTCAGCACTGATTATGGCATAGGACCAATATCCTTGAAAGAGAGTATCTTGTTGTCAACCAGATCTTGAACTATTTCCTTCAGGACATTGCAATCTTCAATGGAGTGACCTGATATCCCACTATGAAAATCACACTTGATATTTGGATCGTATTCCTTGGGAAATGGAAACTTTGCAGGCTGGGTTGGTCTGGGAGCTACCAATGAGTTCTGAATCAACACAAGATACAACTCGGTATAAGACATAGGAATGGTATCAAAGCGACGAGGCATCTTTTGTTGTTTCCTCGATGTCTTATTCAGCTTCTCGCCTTGCCACTGATATCCTTGGCTTTGTCGAGGGATAGACAAAGATTGTTGATCAGGAATTTTCGAGAAGGAGGGTTGAGAAGGATCTATAGGAGACAGGCCATGGGTTTCCACTTGAGCAACCACTGGATAATACTGCCTTTGGGCTATAGGAGCTTGCACTTCTGATGCAATGATCGGTGGAGAGATTTTTCCCCCTTTCAGTAAGACTTCCAGAATTCCCATGATATGATTCATCTGCTCCCTCAACTGGCCAACTTCCGCTCTCAACAACTTTTGGTCTTGTTGAAGTTCTTCCATAGTCTTGAGGAATCAGCTTCTAGTCAATGTTTCGAGGAATCAACTTGACGATTGAGGGTGACTGAATGAAAGAGACAGTTGGAATGAGGTATAAGGACAACATGGATGTATGCATGATGCAAATGATATGCAATGGCATGCAATATTGGATGTAAAGCGTGATAACAAAACAACCTATAGGAAGGCTCCTTGAGTTAGGATAGTTCTAAGTTCTTTACCCAAAAAAATCCCCTCACAAGGTTAGCTCTAAAGTTTTTGGATATAACGGTTCCTAGAGGCACCCAAGCATGATCAGAATTTCATCATGCGACAGGTGAACCGTCTTATAATGAACTTCATGAATATGCAACCTCTAGGCGAGGTTATTGTATCAATCAGACAAGGAGTGCACCTTGGGGATCGATACATAACTTCTTTAGATGGAACAGGTTCTAAAAGGTCCTTGGAGTTAACGACAAAATCAGATTTCGGCCATGCGATGGGCGAACCATCTTATGACAAATCTCATGACTAAGTCTCCTCCAAGTGGGGTTTTCGTATTAGCCATTCAAGGTGTTCACCTTGGGGACTAGCACTACACAACCACCTCCTAACTTATGTTTTTCTCTTGTTTTTCAAAAGCTCGGGTTAAGAGCTTCACTCAAGCATCGTTCCCATTCCCACAGATGAATATATATAGCAACATAAATACAAACAATAAAGCAAGAGTAAAGAAACATAATATAAGAGTAAACATAAATAACACAAGAGCAAAAGTATAAGCATAAAGAACATAGGAACAAACAAACAAAGGCAAACACTTAAACATAAAACAAACTAAACTAGGGTTGACTCTCTTAAGATTTCTAACGTCCCCAGCAGAGTCGCCAATTCTGTAGATTAGGAGATAATGATGATATGGTGGCTTGGTATTGGTATTGAAACTCTGTCTGCAGGGGGCTGTGCTCAAATATCTCAGAGTTTCAATGTGAAAACTCTGAGTATTTCTTTGTATCTTTTGCTGAGCTTTAAGTGATGAGTTTAGGGTTTTTGTGACAAAGGGTGGCTGTCGATTTTCTTTCCTCCTCTTGTTCTAGGGTTTAACAGCATTTATACAAAGAGTCTTTGAGGCTTGGAGGGAAAAGAAATTTGAATAGAATTCTGGTTTTGGATAATTCTGAGCAATCCTTTTTCGTTTTCCTACTCCTTTCTTTTTCTCTCCTCAATTTGATGCAAACTCTGTCTTTTGTGTTGCAAGCTTTCTCTAATGTAGTATCTGTTTCCTACTCTTTCTGTAGCAGGTTTCTGTTTTGCCCATTTTCAGGTAATTGACTTGGTGCACACAGCAGGCAGCAGGCCTTTTGGATGGTTTTGGTGCACACAGCATTGGGCAATGTCTCAGTAACAACAATGGGCTTAGCAGCACTAGTTTAGGGCTCTTAGAGTTTGGGTATAGGGACTGGTTTCATGTAGTAACTTGTGCAATTCATTTTGTAACATTCTCAATGCTTATTTCAAATATTCACTCCAATTGATTAATGAAGCTATAGAATGTATCATGTAACTCTTGTAATTTTCAAATGAAGTCTCTCTTTTTTCTTGTAGGATGTAATGTTATTTGAAATTGAATGAAAAAGTGTTATTGGAATTGTGGATGAATTTGCCCCTTTGGAATAATTTTGGAAGTTTTGAATTTTCTTTGTTTGCATTTCTTGATTCGCCTTCGAGTTAATTCACATGAATTTGATCTTGAAAAGAACATTAGAATGATGAATAAAGTTGAACTCTTGCCATTTTTTATTTGGAATTAGAAATCTCGACGAAAACCATGAACTCCAATAACTTGTCTTCCAAGGAATTCATGTAAATGAAACTTCCCATTTGAACTTGAATCACATCCTTTAAATCTTCGATTCAAATCCAATTCAATTTGCAAACAAACAAGTTGAATAGGCAACAAAACCTTGTCAAAAGAATCGTAACCACATCTTTTCTTGTGCAATTCATAATCAATGAATCTTAATCTTCTGACTTTAGGTGCTTAATGATGAAGAAACGACTTTGATTCTATGAAATTTCAAAACAAATTTCAATCTATTGACAAGTATCATCACAATATGAAAACCTCGATTCAAAGATCTTCAGTTGTCTTGGTGTAACCCTAAACACTCTAATTCAAAAATCTTGCATCCTGATGCTGAGAAGAGAAGAATAGCCTTGTAGCTTGATGAGGAAGAAATCTATAATAACCATAATTCAAAACCCTAATTCACGAGGACCATTGCTCAAGAGAAGAACCAGATGAATCTGTCTTATTTGGTGAGAAAGTCTCAAAACCAGCGTGAAATCCTAAATTGCACAAATGTCGTTCATTTGAAATCATGCCTTAGTGAATGACTGAATGAATGATATGCAAATGATCTAATGGAACAAAATGTATGGGTCAAAAATTGGGGTATGACAGATGCCCCTATTTAAGTGTCTTCAATCTAGAGGTATGAAGATTGAAATCTTCGTCTCGACGTGATTGAAGAGACTTAAATACAAAAATACACAATTTTTGGCCCTAAGAACTACAAATAAGTGTTTGCGTAATGTTCGCGTTCTTTAGTTCTTATGCTTATTAATCGAGAAAAAAAATGAAAGAAATGTTTTTTAGGGTTTTTATTATTATGAAGAAAAAAGAAAAGATTTTTTATTATTGTGCTCGCCAAGACGCTTGTATCTTGTGCCTACGTATTCCCTAGTTCAATGGGAAAGTCAGAGCAATCGTAGTTCGGACGAACTACGAGTTTGTTGATTAATTCTATGAAGGATGTTTAGTGTTTGGTTCAAAGGATCAAAGGTATTCAAGAGGTGTGCACTTCTTGTCACTCGATCACTTCGATTTAATTAAGAAAGATTGTTTATTCAAAGGATCAAAGGTATTCAAGAGGTGTGCACCCCTTGTCACTTAATCACTTTGATTTAATTAAGAAAGATGTTTATTCAAAGGATCAAAGGTATTCAAGAGGTGTGCACCCCTTGTCACTTAATCACTTTGATTTAATTAAGAAAGATGTTTATTCAAAGGATCAAAGGTATTCAAGAGGTGTGCACCCCTTGTCACTTAATCACTTTGATTTAATTAAGAAAGATTGTTTATTCAAAGGATCAAAGGTATTCAAGAGGTGTGCACCCCTTGTCACTTAATCACTTTGATTTAATTAAGAAAGATGTTTATTCAAAGGATCAAAGGTATTCAAGAGGTGTGCACCCCTTGTCACTTAATCACTTTGATTTAATTAAGAAAGATTGTTTATTCAAAGGATCAAAGGTATTCAAGAGGTGTGCACCCCTTGTCACTTAATCACTTTGATTTAATTAAGAAAGATGTTTATTCAAAGGATCAAAGGTATTCAAGAGGTGTGCACCCCTTGTCACTTAATCACTTTGATTTAATTAAGAAAGATGTTTATTCAAAGGATCAAAGGTATTCAAGAGGTGTGCACCCCTTGTCACTTAATCACTTTGATTTAATTAAGAAAGATTAAAGAAACTTAATTAACGCGTTTTAGTCCAAAAGATCAAGGTATTTAAGAGGTGTACACCCCCTATCACTCGAACTTTCGGCATGATTAAGAAAACGGTTTTTGAAAAGAAACTCGACGTTGGATCGAGAAATTGTTATTTTAAACGAAAATTATTTGTGAAAATAAGTTTATTTAATTAAATTTAAACAAGTATTTAACTAAGTTAATTAAAATCCATCCAAATTGATTAAAAGAAAAAAAAAATTAATTGACCTAGTTTTAATTAAGAGAATTGATTGCTTTTTTTTTAAGAAAAATAAAAAAAAGTTTGAGAAAGCAAGTTGGGCCGTGTGGGGTGTTGAAGTCCGGAGGGAGTAAAGGCCCATAATAAACAGATAAACAAATAAGGCTGCCAAAAAACAGGTATACTGAACTGGGTCGGTTTGAACCCGGATCCAACAAAAAAACCAATTTCAATTAAAACCCTAATCCCAATTACTAGAAAGAGCAACGTTCTTATTCTCATCTCTCTGCATTCTCTCAGTGGTCTCCTGATTCAAAATCCAACAAGTTCAATAAAAACAAATCGATTCTCCTCAATCTCTTCTCTAATTCTTTCTCGTTACTCATTCTCATCTCTCAGTTCGATACTCTCTCTTTCTCGCTAAACAAGTATGAGTCAAAAGCGACAGAGATCCATCAAGCTTGAACTTCAATGGCTATTTTCGAGTAAGTTTCTGAATCTCTTATTCCTTGCCTTTGTCTTCATCTGTTCGATTTGTTTTGTCTGATTCGTCTATCTTTCTGTACCTCGTGTTGCTATGTGCCGCGGTTTGGTGATTGTGTATGTTTGTGAGTATTTGTCGTGATCATGGAGTTGTTCGGATTTATGAGAAATGGAGGGATTTTGCAGGTTCTGTGAAGGTTTTGGTGCGTGAGTGATGGTGAGAATGAGTTTTTTTTAGTTTTGATTTCTCTGATGTTTGATTTTTCTGGGTAATGAACAATGAACCAATTTTTGGTCTTTGGAAAGTGATGATTTAGGGTTTTCTGTGGTGGCTGCCGATTTCTCCCCCTCCTCTTCAATGAATTAGTGGATGAATATATAGTATGTAGGTTTGGCGTGATTCTAGGTTAGGATGAATTCAAACTTGGTTTGGAATTATGAAGGGAAAGATAGCAGGTGGACTTTCATGTGACAGTTTGCGTTTTTTCCATTTTCTTGCTACTTCTCTGCTTTTGTCATCTTGTGCACTCCACATTTTTTTGATTTTTGTGTTTGAATTAGTGCTACAAATGAGTTTAATGGGCCTGTTTTTGTGTTTTGTTTGTGTAGGTTCTATGCAACATGAAACAAGGCCTTTGGGAGTAAGCATGAAGGATGTTTGAAGAATGTTAAGGCATGGAAATTTCGAGGACTAAGATTAAATTAGCATGAATTCTCTTGTAATCCCTTTGTTATAACACTTCAAAAAAAAATGAAACACTTTAATATCTTGTAACTATGAATTTTACTTGGTGACATCTTTGAATGCAACTTAAAAATTTGAGTAATGTCTTGATGAGCAATGAACAATGTGATGAACTTTGATACTTGTAACTTGACAATGCATTCCTTTGCTCGTTTTGTATTTTATATACCAAGGAACCATATGAATGAATCTTCTTATCTTAGCCTTAAATCTAACAATGATAAATCATGACTTTGAGACCTTGGATCAAGATTCCTTCTTCACAAAATTGGATCCAATAAAACTTTCATCCTATGTTTCAATCTCAATTCCACAATAATCAATCACCTTGGTGCACAACCTTTTCCATAATCCTCTAACTTTGGATGTTCAATGACGAAGAGATGACTTGGGAGGAACCAAACCCTAATCTTGCATAAAATGCTGATTATTTGAACTCATGCCTTATTGAATGAATGATATGCAAATGATATGCTGGAATGAAATGTATGGGTCAAAAATTGGGGTATGACAGTTTTGTGAAGGTTGAACAAATCCAATATAGTTATCTCAAAGAAAATATATAAGATAATACTTAAAGAAAATTTTGTTAATATGAGAAATGTGTAACTAATCATGTGACACTTTTTGCCATTTACGTACTGGCTAGTATAATAACTTCTCAATAATGTTACTATGCCTTATAACTTTGCAAGCTGAAAATTGCTTAATAGAAGAAATGTATAATTGAAATCACGTGAAACTGTTTTTGCTTTTAATATATAGGTAAAAAATTTATAACTTTGCAATCCCCTGTAAATAAAAAAGGGGACATCATTCAATGCACAACATAATAGGTATTAGGTAGAGTTTTTTTTTCTTTTTTCTTATGTGACTCGTATATTATGCAATATACGAGTCACATAAGAAAAAAGAAAAAAAAACTCTACCTAATACCTATTATGTTGTGCAGTACAGAGTTAGAAAAAGAGTTTAGATATATTATACAATTGCCATCCATCAATGGAAATTAACTCTTCTCCGTGTTTTTCAATTTCTCTATTTTCAAAACTAAAATCCAGAATTTGTTTACGAAAGAAAAAACTAAAATTCAGAATTGAAATTTATTTTTATTTTAAATAAAAGTCATAATATAAACAAAAGAAATTAAAAGATGGGAGTAGGTGAAGACCCACTCAAAAAGAGAAGGTGTTTGGGTTCTTTAAGGTTAACTCAAAAAGAAATTAACTCTTCTCCGAGTTTTATTTTTCAATTTTTCTATTTTCAATGTTAATATTTTTCATTACAAATCACTTGTTAATTGAGTATTTGGGTTCTCTAAGGTTGAGTTATGATGAAAATATGTGGAAAAATATGGGTAAAGGTGTTTGATGCAAATTCTAGTGTTGGTGGACATGTGATTACAAATCACCCCGTATATGCAGTCCAAGGCGGATGTTGAGGGTACCGCATCAGCAATATTGTAGCTGTAATTGCGGCTGTCTACCGCAATTTAAAACCATGATTAAGCCCACTTTCTATTATGACATTCTGTGTGTCTTTTGTGAGCTGCACGAAGAATCAATCTCTCATCTTTTTGGCTCGTGTACTTTTGACCATGGAGGAGTTTAAGCTCTTTTTCTTTCATGCTGACAAAATTAACCATGCTTTCAAGAGGAATGTCTTAGGTGTCATTTGGCTAGTTTCGATTTGGAGTTTTTGGATTATGAAAAACGATCTTATATTCAATCAGGTTGCCCCTTCTTTTGATGCTTGTATGTCAGTCATTGTGTTTAAATCGTGGATTTGGCTCTCCTCTTACTGTGCTCTAAAAGATGGTTGTAATTTTTACACTTGGAATACTCTTCTCTCCTTTGTTTTGGGAGGTAGTGGTTTTCCGTCTTGTATTTCGGGTTGAGTATCCCTTATACTCCGTTTTTAATAGATCACTTGCCTATTAAAAAAATAAATAAAATTTTTTGGAGGTTACATCATTTATCTTGTTTATCAACTATT
Organism: Vicia villosa; assembly: GCF_029867415.1. Taxonomy (NCBI): domain Eukaryota; kingdom Viridiplantae; phylum Streptophyta; class Magnoliopsida; order Fabales; family Fabaceae; genus Vicia; species Vicia villosa. Next base: position 222,151,699 of record NC_081181.1, read on the forward strand.
ATGTAGATTACTTTTTGTTGTTTTTTCAGAATTTTAGGTTGTAATTTTGGATACTTTCTTGTCATTTTTGTCATATCTTGTACTGGATTAACTTGTTTTGGTTGTTAATATATATTTCATTTTGGTTTTTTCTAAAACAAAGACTGCTTTGTAAGTTTAGTTTCAAAAAAATTTAATAAGTACTATAATTTCATTGAATTCATTTGTAAAAAATTTCACCTATAATACACATTTAATTTTTTAGACAATTAAAACAACGAAAGCTTGCATTTAACCCTGAATGGAAGAGGAGGCATCCAAGTGATATCTCATATGAAATGTGGGCATGAGGAGTAATGGAAATGTTGAAAGCCTTAATAATCTAAATTCAGTGATGAAAGAAGTAGAAGAATGCTTGGTTGCATTACCAGAAATGGCAGAATTGAAATTGATCCAGGACTTTTTAGAGCTAATCATAGGCATGGAATTAAGATATATTGTCCCATTTATTGCAAATAAAATAACTTTATATGGATCATAGTTGCATTGACCACTAGCTTAATTTAGGTCCATATGCCATGCTGCAAATGTTCCATAACTGAAAAGCATTAGAGACCTGCAAAGGAAGGTTATGAAGTTTGCCTACCAATTTCAAAGACAAATGAAAAATATGAATTAAAAAATGGGAAGAAGATTCAGGGGAGCTAAGGAAGAGATTTTAAAAGGGAGGGCAGCTAAGCCTTTAGTCATCAAATTCTCATATGATGGGATTCTATTATGTATAAGTCTCCAAACAAGTAAATGTATAGCAAGGTAATATATGTATTCTAATATAATTTTGACCACTACACATATTGGACAGGACGAGATACATGCATATAAGCTCTTTTTCAGGGAAATGGAGCATAAAAGGGGTGCTTCCACGCTAACTTTTCATATATATGGTCTAAAAACATGATGATTTTAGTGAATAGACCAAAGATATTGGGAAAAGAAATATGGAGATAGACATGAATATTTCAATGACCATCCATTATAAAAAATATCATGATAAGTTTTGTGAAGGTTGAACAAATCCAATATAGTTATCTCAAAGAAAATATATAAGATAATACTTAAAGAAAATTTTGTTAATATGAGAAATGTGTAACTAATCATGTGACACTTTTTGCCATTTACGTACTGGCTAGTATAATAACTTCTCAATAATGTTACTACGCCTTATAACTTTGCAAGCTGAAAATTGCTTAATAGAAGAAATGTATAATTGAAATCACGTGAAACTGTTTTTGCTTTTAATATATAGGTAAAAAATTTATAACTTTGCAAGCCCCTGTAAATAAAAAAGGGGACATCATTCAATGCAAAAACTTACTATAACTTTGTACGCTCACTCTATCACTCTATAAATATAAGCTTTCCTCTTCATTCCTCACCATCCCTATTACAACAACCCAACCAAGATTTCTAAAAATTTATCACAAAATGAAGAACTTTTCCACAGCTCTGTTTGTTGTCCTCCGTCTTTCAGTCTTCTATGTTGAAGCAGCCAACAAAGGCTGCGGTGCCAATTGTTGCAGTCACCCTCCTTGCAGCAGCTTCACCACCATTAACTTTTCAAAACTGTTTTTAAAACGGAAAAATAAAAAAAAATTATTTGCTAAACTGATTCTTAAAAACAATTTTAGAGATAGAAAACTAAATATTTTATATGGCAATTAATTTTTTTATTATTAGTAATTAAATTTGAATTACTTAGTTAAATATACACATACGCAATTTGAATTACTTAGTTAAATATACAATTTAGTTTATCTTTTGAGTGGAGATTATAAATTGTTCATATAAATATTTTTTTATTTATAATATAAAAATATCATTTTATTGTGAAAATCGGTCAATATAAATATACCAAAAGGATAAAATAAATTAAAATTCATTTGAATATGTAAAAATAATAAAATATTATAAAAAACAATATTCTTTGTTATATTATGCAATATACGAGTCACATGAGAAAAAAGAAAAAAAAAACTCTACCTAATACCTATTATGTTGTGCAGTACAGAGTTAGAAAAAGAGTTTAGATATATTATACAATTGCCATCCATCAATGGAAATTAACTCTTCTCCATGTTTTTCAATTTCTCTATTTTCAAAACTAAAATCCAGAATTTGTTTACGAAAGAAAAAACTAAAATTCAGAATTGAAATTTATTTTTATTTTAAATAAAAGTCATAATATAAACAAAAGAAATTAAAAGATGGGAGTAGGTGAAGACCCACTCAAAAAGAGAAGGTGTTTGGGTTCTTTAAGGTTAACTCAAAAAGAAATCAACTCTTCTCCGAGTTTTATTTTTCAATTTTTCTATTTTCAATGTTAATATTTTTCATTACAAATCACTTGTTAATTGAGTTTTTGGGTTCTCTAAGGTTGAGTTATGATGAAAATATGTGGAAAAATATGGGTAAAGGTGTTTGATGCAAATTCTAGTGTTGGTGGACATGTGATTACAAATCACCCCGTATATGCAGTCCAAGGCGGATGTTGAGGGTACCGCATCAGCAATATTGTAGCTGTAATTACGGCTGTCGGCCGTAATTTAAAACCATGATTAAGCCCACTTTCTATTATGACATTCTGTGTGTGTTTTGTGAGCTGCACGAAGAATCAGTCTCTCATCTTTTTGGCTCGTGTACTTTTGACCATGGAGGAGTTTAAGCTCTTTTTCTTTCATGCTGACAAAATTAACCATGCTTTCAAGAGGAATGTCTTAGGTGTCATTTGGCTAGTTTCGATTTGGAGTTTTTGGATTATGAAAAACGATCTTATATTCAATCAGGTTGCCCCTTCTTTTGATGCTTGTATGTCAGTCATTGTGTTTAAATCGTGGATTTGGCTCTCCTCTTACTGTGCTCTAAAAGATGGTTGTAATTTTTACACTTGGAATACTCTTCTCTCCTTTGTTTTGGGAGGTAGTGGTTTTCCGTCTTGTATTTCGGGTTGAGTATCCCTTATACTCCGTTTTTAATAGATCACTTGCCTATTAAAAAAATAAATAAAAAATTTTGGAGGTTACATCATTTATCTTGTTTATCAACTATCATGAAGATTACTTTTTGTTGTTTTTTCAGAATTTTAGGTTGTAATTTAGGATACTTTCTTGTCATTTTTGTCATATCTTGTACTGGATTAACTTGTTTTGGTTGTTAATATATATATTTTATTTTGGTTTTTTCTAAAACAAAGACTGCTTTGTAAGTTTAGTTTCAAAAAAATTTAATAAGTACTATAATTTCATTGAATTCATTTGTAAATTTTTTTACCTATAATACACATTTAATTTTTTAGACAATTAAAACAACGAAAGCTTGCATTTAACCCTGAATGGAAGAAGAGGCATCCAAGTGATATCTCATATGAAATGTGGGCATGAGGAGTAATGGAAATGTTGAAAGCCTTAATAATCTAAATTCAGTGATGAAAGAAGTAGAAGAATGCTTGGTTGCATTACCAGAAATGGCAGAATTGAAATTGATCCAGGACTTTTTAGAGCTAATCATAGGCATGGAATTAAGATATATTGTCCCATTTATTGCAAATAAAATAACTTTATATGGATCATAGTTGCATTGACCACTAGCTTAATTTAGGTCCATATGCCATGCTGCAAATGTTCCATAACTGAAAAGCATTAGAGACCTGCAAAGGAAGGTTATGAAGTTTGCCTACCAATTTCAAAGACAAATGAAAAATATGAATTAAAAAATGGGAAGAAGATTCAGGGGAGCTAAGGAAGAGATTTTAAAAGGGAGGGCAGCTAAGCCTTTAGTCATCAAATTCTCATATGATGGGATTCTATTATGTATAAGTCTCCAAACAAGTAAATGTATAGCAAGGTAATATATGTATTCTAATATAATTTTGACCACTACACATATTGGACAGGACGAGATACATGCATATAAGCTCCTTTTCAGGGAAATGGAGCATAAAAGGGGTGCTTCCACGCTAACTTTTCATATATATGGTCTAAAAACATGATGATTTTAGTGAATAGACCAAAGATATTGGGAAAAGAAATCTGGAGATAGACATGAATATTTCAATGACCATCCATAATACACTGCCCAAACTTAGAAAAAAATATCATAATAAGTCTTGTGACGGTTGAAAAAATCCAATATAGTAGGTCCACACCATTGATCAAACCAAAAGTTAATAGTTGCTCCTTCCCCAAGCAATAAGAATGAATTATCTTGAATAGTCACTATTATTATAATTGGTTGGCTTGTGTTTGTAGGCAGCATGTTGAAAAGCATGTATGGGTTTTTGATACAACAAAACCTAAAGACAAAGGCCTACAAACCTAATTCCGAGAGACAAATATTTCTCACCCTACTATCATTTTCATAATAAGACCAGGAGGCCATTAACATATATATATATATATATATATATATATATATATATATATATATATATATATATATATATATATATATATATATATATATATATATATATATATATTTAAGCTTTAAACTAAAATTATGTTTAAATTATGATGTTGGACTTCTGAAGTAGTGTTGCAAGTTTTCGACGCAGTGTATCATGGGGAAGAACATACAATGTTATGAGACCAAGACTCAAGTTAGTTAATCAGTCAAAAATGGGGGTGCAGTGACATATGTGTGTACCTTTAATTTTGTGCATGTAGAATTACTTCTGGTTGTGTTCCTGCACCACATATGTATTGATCAAGGACCTTATGAAAAAGACAAATTGACCTGCTCATATTTTGAGTTAAAAAATATGGACCCCACCATTCTACAACAAAATGGCCCCATGATTGAGCCGCCCCATTTTTGTCAACAGCAGCTTCGAAATTTATTGTCTTAAGGAAATTAGAATTTCAAGCGGGAAAACATATTTGGCTAACACCATTTTTTTCAAAAAAAACATATAGAAATCTTCTTCCGTTGTTAAATGTTTACTTCAAAACTAAATTCTTCGGTATTTGGGCATCAAGGGAAAAACAGAACCTTATTACTAGACCAAACTCTGCTAATATTATTGGAAGAAGATGAAATTACAAGAATTATTCATATTTGAATATGAATATTATTATAAATAACGTGCATCTTGTAGCACAATGCTATACTCAAAATGAAGTAGTTTATTTTGATGAAGCTTTTTTACTTGCTTTCAATCTTGAAGCCATCAAATTGTTGCTATGTTTGTCATATCTTTTTAAGTTCAAACTCTATCAGAGAGATGTGAAATGTGCATTCCTCAACGGGTACTTAAATGAGGACTCCTTCGTTGAGTAGTCAAAAAGATTTATTGATCATTGTCTTTCCAATATTGTTTACAAGCCAAGAAAAGCTATTTATGGGCTCAAAAAGCTCATGTGGCATGGTATGAGAGACTTACTAAATTCCTAACTAAACATGGATATTTTCCCGGAGGAATTCACAAAACTCTATTTGTGAATAAAGAAAATGGAAACCATATGATAACTCATATTTATGTTGATGACATTGGGTTTGGAGGAATGTCAAAAAAGATGGTAGGTCATTATGCTCAACAAATGCAATATGAATTCGAGATAAACATGATGGGCGAGTTTACTTATTTTCTTGGTTTTCAAGTGTAGAAAATGAAGGATGGCATTTTTATTCTTAAAAGCAATTATGCTAGAAATATTGTGGAGAAATTTGGGTTACAGAATGTGAGGCATAAACGTACACTTGCTACCACTAATGTAAAGCTCTCTAAAGATGAATAAGATAGAGAAGCAAAAAATTAGCATTGTTGTATTATATTGTTTAACATTCTTGTATGAGATTGAGAATAAGAAAATTAGCCAATAACAATAAACAAATACGAAAAAGGAAGTACAATAGGAGAAAGAAGAGTTGCAGCGAATACAATCAATGCCATAACATCTAGTCATGGTACAACGACCATTCCCTCGACGGCAATCTCTTCAATAATAGTTTCACTGGCCATACCTTTGAACGCGCAAAGTATACCAAATGTTTCCTCTTTAGCGACTCAAGGTCAACCCACGACCCTAGCCCCTCGGATTCAACGTAACAATGCCACATACCCTAGGATTTTTTATCCTTATGCGAGATCCTCCATATGACATGCTTACATCTTTTATGGAAAATTTACATAATAGTATACATCCAAATACACGAATCTTTTTGACATTAACATTTTCAAAATTACAAGAATCGGGTTCTGGTGTGAACAGTTTGGGTCAAAATATTCGACCAACATGATTCGTTGCCCAGTTGCCTTCACTCACCACAAATTCTTTGGCAATTTTAAGGCAACAAATGGATGACAACAATCACGAGATAGAGGGGGTACTTGCTTAATAAATGAGTATTATTTTCAACCCATTAATCCATAATGCAACCCAGATGAATTTAGAAAATGCCCAAGCGAACCAACAAATGGCAGCGGAAATGGGACAAATAACAAATTTCTTTAAGGCTCCCAGAGAACCAATTCAGCCACCCCATCGTGACTAGATAAGGGATAATTAGGATAGAGAATTCGAAGAGGATCCCACAATTAACTATGTTAATGCTCAGAATTGTGTGATTGGCATTTATGTTTGGCTAAAATATAGTAGCAGCAACATGTAATAGGATTTATAGAACTTGCAAATATAAACAAGTACAAAACAGGTACAACAGCAAGATGTCGTATGGAATATTGATACATGTTTTGTGACAGCATGTCTTATGAGATGTCATATGCAAAAACTTATGACATCGCGCCTGCTGAGATGTCTTATGTAGTCAACAAATGTAGAATATTCTATGAAATATTATCCAGAAACTCATGACATCGTGCCTGCTGAGCTGGAATTATGTGATTGGCATTTAGTATGTTTGAGCCTCGTAGATCTGTTCTAACTTTTGTGAATTTTCGGATCTCAGTTGACCTAATTTTTTTCTATCAGAAAAAATAAAATATAGAGATTAATTTTGTAGTTGGTTAAAATATATCAACTAAAAATGTAATTCAATCTAATTATATTTAAAGGAATTTAACTCTACCAAATTAAATTGAAGTTACCAATTTTTGTTGTTTTAAAAACTATATTATTTTCTGTAAAAAAAAAACTATATTATTTATGAACGAGAGATGTAATTTTTAAAAAAAAAAATAATTGAAACAAAACTACAAAATATCATTTTAGTTATTTTTAAACATAAACTTTCTCTGTTCACTATAATAAATAAAAAAAATTTAATTAAATTTATTGAATAACCTATGTAATTGAGCTTTTTTTAGATTAAATACATCGATAATTATTATTTTTTTCAAGCGAAAACATCAATTATAAAAGAAATATTTTTTTATAATAGTCACAAAAGTATGTATATTTTAATCTTTTAAGAAAATATTTTATTAAAGATAATGGACTTAAATGGACACCGAGGTAAATTTAAGAAGAAAAAAAAAGTATTTTGCTTAATTTTTATTATCAATTTTAAAGAAATCATAATTTGTTTAATAAAATAAAATTATATTCAATATAGGCATTCTTATTAATATTTAGTAAAAAGAGGAAACAAATTTTTAATATTTATTAACAATACTTATTTTTATATAAAAAATAAATATTATTATAAACTTTAAACAAATTTTATTTTTTATTTAAATAAAATTATATTATATTTACTTAAAATAAATTATAAAATTGATATTTTTTTAAATGGCATTTAAAATTATATAAAAAATATAACTAAAACACAAATAACGAGTAATGGTTAACCCAAAAAAGTGTAGATAAAGTGAACAATAAAATTGAAAAATTTTCACCCATCGTTAGTTGGTTCAGAGGTGATTGGTGCTGAACTCGATCAGAAGTGGGCTTGACTGACTTGATGCCAGAGTTGACCCCTAAGTTTTCATTACACATTATTTAAAATTGAAACAATTATAGTATTTATTTTAAATAACATAATATGATTTTATTTAAAGAAATTAAATAAGGTGATTTTGAAATATAAAGAGGTTTTTTTTTATTTAAAACCGTGATTTTTAAGGAAATAAAATCATTTTTTTAAGTGAAGAGTTATTGAGTTATTTGAAAAATGGGAGAGACCTATATAATTTTATGTGAAGGAGGAATTATAATTTAATAATAAATATTAATTATTACAAAAGAAAAAGGAGGATATTATGTTAAATAAGAGTCCTAAGTTAATAACTAGCCATTTCTAACCATTGAATTAAAATAATATCAATTGTGTGTAACTTTTATAATTTGTTTGGATTGATGAAATGAATGGAGCAGAGTGGATAAAAAGATATAAGACCAATGAATAAAAACAATTCAAACTAGAGCATTTAATATTTCTTTCCCAATAACAAAAGTCAATATTCGTTTAATTTAAGTTTTTTTTTGTAAAATACTATATATCTTAAATAATAAATTTATTTTAAAGATTAAATTTGCCTCCTATGACCACTTTGAAAGTTTTTTAATAACAAAATGATTATTTTGAAACTTTTTAAAGATAAAGGATTAAAATCGATCCCAATATAAATTTATGAAAAACAATATTTACCTACAAATTATTTTATAAAAGTAATATTTGTTATTAAGAAATATTAAAAATCATGTATTTTAAAAAAAATAAGAAAAGTTACGTAATTTAAAGAAATAATAAGAAAATCATGTAATTTTTATTAATATCTATTAAAATACATGATTTTAAATATATAAAGAAAAACTTGAAATTTCTATAATTAAATATTTCCATTTTAATTTTGTTTTGAAATGAATAGAAATATGTTAATCATATCCGTTAACAAAGTAGACAAAATCAATCTTTTTTTTTAAGAATGATAGTTAATATATATATATATATATATATATATATATATATATATATATATATATATATATATATATATATATATATATATATATATATATATATATATATATATATATATATATATATTCTAAAAAATATTTTGTTGCACATAGGAATCAAACCCACAAACACATATTTAACATGCCAACACCCAACCAATGAACCAAATCAGTTTATTTGTTTAAATATTGCTCATTAATTTATATATTATATGTTAACATTTTAATTTATCTTTCAATATAATTATATTGTTTTATATATATTAACTCAGTATTTTTTTTTAAATTGTTTTTTTTGTTTTATATGTAATTAACGTTTTTTTTTTATAAAATTTTTTATAATTTTTTTAATAAATTTTTTTTATTTACTCAGTATATAACGTATTTTTATATAAATTTTTTTTGATATTGCATTTTTAAACATATCATTTTTTATAAATTACTCAGTATATAATTATTTTATATACTGTATTTTTTAAAGATATCATTTTTTATAAACTGTATTAATTACTTTTTTAAAAACGTTAATATATACAGTATAATAAAACATTAATATAATAATAAATAATGTTAGTTCATAAATTATTTATTTAAAATCATGTAGTTTGTTAATTTATAAAAAATGTTTGTTAGTTTATAAACAATGTTAGTTTATAAATAAAATGTTAGTTAGTTTAAAATTATAAAATATAAAATATATTTTATTAAAACAATAATATAATATATATTATAAAAAAATGTAATACCTTAGAAAAAATAATATATATTAACGTTAAAACAAATATTAAACATTAGAACACATTTATGTTAAAAAATGTATTAACGTTAGAACATTAGACATTAGAACATACATATTATAAAACATGTCATACAATATAATAAAGCAAAATGAGATTTTTGACAATTTTGACAAGTGTCATAATTATAGAGAGTTTACTATTTTTATTATTTCTACATTAGGAAATCTTACTATATTTGTTAATTTAATAATTTAATTTAATATTTTTAAAATTATTATACTTCGGTCTTGCATAACACGTTTTTTTTTTAATAATTTGTTTATGACCTTTCATTTTCATTATCCTTTTCCAAAACATTGGCAGCCTAATTCCCCTTCCCCATAAAAATCAAACCGCAAAATTATCAACTTATTTAATTTACAGATTTTCCTATAATAATTATGAACCATTTGTCATTTTGCAAGTTGAAACTAATTAAACATGATTATTCATGTTCCTAACGTCATTTTGCATTCTTAACCATTTTAAAATTTTTTAAAATACTGTGTCATAGTTACTAATTATTATTTAACACTTTACAATGCATATTTTAAAAGTGACTCACCATTTTTCAATGCAAATTCAAAATGCACCACTCAATGCATGCAGCAACCAAAAAATCACAATTAAAGTTAAAAGGCTTATCACCATGTTTTAGGAAGAAAGTACATTATTTGTTCTAAAACACTTTCAGGTGCATACAACATTCAAAGAGCAAACCTTTATTTTCCATAACTTTCATCATCTCAATTTCAAACATTCACCTTGGTCATTTTCATTTTAACACACCAAACACAAAATTCATTCATCAGCAACACAAACCATGTTTTTGAGAATAAAAAAATAAAAAATGGATTCAAAGAGAAAAAGAGAGGATCTGAGCATCCTGAACTTTTTTTGAAAATCGTAAGTTTGTTGTCTCAATCTCTCTCTACTTCATATCTTCCGAACTACAAGGACTGTGCTAGCTCAAGCTTGTTTTATATAATTGGATTTTATTTCAGTTCATGTTTCATGAGTGTTGTCACCAGTTGTTGTTGTTGTTGTTGTTGTTGTTAAGAGAGTACTATTATCACTTTTATTTATAACAATGAGTTGTTGTTGTGCTTAAGAGAGGAAGGAAGAAACTCTGTTTTGATTAATTCGATTTATAATTTCAAATTATTTTAGTTTCTTTAGCTATGATGCTAGATTAAGATACTTAGTCTAATACTTAATCGTTTGAGTTTTGTTGCTATTTGATGTTATAGATGGAGAATATGGTGGATATGACACATGAAGGTTGTGTTAGTGCAGTTAAAAATAAGTTGCAAACGATTTATGGTAGGTGTTTTTTATTTTGTTTAAGTGCTTATTAGTTTAAGTGTGTTTTTAATTATTCTTGCATTCTAAGCACAATGATTGTTAATTAGTAAATAATTTAATTCATCGCAACACAATTTGGAGGGAACAATATATTTTAAAGTGTGAAAATTTAAAATTTTAAAACCAAGTATCTTATTTTCATATATTTTGTTTCAGTTGAGTTCAAATAGCTACACGTGAATACAAAGAAGAGTTGAATGAACTGTCCATTTCATATCTGCTATATCATCTAAGCAAAACAGAGGCATGTCAAAACATTAATTTTCTTTTCTATTCTCATCTAAATGCATAAACATTCATGACATTTAAAGAGATAGATATTTAAACATATATTTATGCATGAAATATATTTTGAGAAGTTTGTGTATGAGTGATAAATTCCCATTGAATATATTGACTATATTGAAATATATCATGGTATCTAAATCAAAATATATCAATATATTAAGCGAAAATATTAAGCGAAAATGTTACATAATTATGTAGAACGTTGGAATTGTTTAATATAGTAGTAATATGTAATTTGCATGTGAAGTTGTCTTAAACATCTGTTTTATCAAGAAAAGAGACTGACAATGTAAAGTATCGTTCAGAGGAATTCAACTCAAATATTTTGAATAAATTCTATCTATAATTTTGATAGTAGTTTCTTTTTATTTATTAAAAGTAGATTCATATTATTCTTGCAACCATATCATATATGTACATATTTGTTTATAATTAGTTTAAAGAGCATGTTGCAAAAGTTGTTACCAGTTAAGAAAATGTTTATATATTCTTGACCTTTTGTTTTTACCTTTATCTTCATTTATATTTCTAAATTTCTAAATTTCTAAATTTCTACTTCTATCCTGCGTAGTATTCAATATTTGCATCTGGAGAAAATGAACTTGATTTTAACAGTGCTTTAACTCCTCTTAAAGTGGATTAAAAAATTGCAATGGATGTTTATGCTGATTGTGATGTAGTTAAAGCTACACAATACTCAAGGACCAAGCCACTGAAGACTTCTCATTACCCATGTTTCCATTGCTATAATTAATAAGATATTTTGTAATAAAGAGAATTAACAGGATTTTACATTGTGGAGTAACTTTTCACTACCTCTCCACTCATCTATTGCACCGTTGACTATTAGATTTCTTCTTCTTTCTCTCTTAATTCATTTCTCTATTTTCTTTGTTTTTTTTTTCTTCTTCACTATTTTTTCGTTAATTTATTTTTCGATTACTGTTCCCTAATATAATTGTTTTTTAATTTACTATTTTTGAATAATTTATAAGTTTATCCATTTTTTATGATTAAATATGTTGTATAAATATATATATATATATATATATATATATATATATATATATATATATATATATATATATATATATATATATATATATATATATATATATATATATATATATATAGCCAATTTGTAAGTGATAATGCTAATTAGGTTAGACACTTTGACAAATTTATCATTTTACTCATTTGCAAATATTACATTGTAAATTTCTCATATAGTATTTTTGTTTGTTTTGTAAATTAATGTTCAAATTAAAGGATCCATATTACGTTATGGTCAGATAGTTGAGCACAACCCTCTATCACAACTTTGCAAGTTGTATCTACAAATTTTTAAACAAAAGTTAAAAAATATTATTACTAAAATCATTTAAAGTTACATTAATTAAAAATTAAAATCAAGTGGCTACATTAAATTTATATAATTGTATTTCACATTAGTACAACTAATTTGATACCAATTTCAATTTACTACTACTCATTATTTTAAATTTATATAATTGACATTAATACCAATTTAAATAGTTATTTTAAAATTTATTACTTTTTTAAATAAACAAATTTTTATATTTATTATTAATTTTTCAATACTACTAATTGTTATTTCATCCACTAACTCCATTATCCTTCCCTTTATTTTCACATTACTTTTGTTTAAACTATTCTTTTACTAACTATAGGTATTTTTTTAATTCAAATTTTATTTTATTATTTTTAATAAAAATAATCATTAATTATAGACTTAAGAAAACTAACTCAATATCCATTTTAACAAATTTTGTAACGATTTTCAATCACAATCACTCCCATTATTTTTAATCTGCTGTATAGTAAAAAGAAATAAATATGTTTAACAATTATCAACCAATTTTACTTCGATAAATAAATATTTTATTGAGATTTTATTTCATGAATTTTTCTTTCATTTTGGCTTTTGTGTTATGCGTTTAGTATGCAATAATTTTTCTACTTATCAATAATTTGTTTTACATTTTAATTTGCTTTTTATTAAATAATAATTTTAATATCATTTAGGATAATGTTTATTTTTACTTTTTCATATTATACATTGTATTTTATTTACAAATAATTAATATTTAATAAATATTTTACACCTTAAAAATAAATAAATACATTTAAATTTAAATATAAAATTTACTATTTTAAATAGTTTTATTTTAAAATTTACCTTGGGCTTTATATTTACCTTGGGCTTTTATTATACTACTATATTTTTATCATATTACCGTATTTTATTTAAAGCTTTTAAATATATAATTTATTATTATTTTATTTATTTTTATTTTATATTAATTTTTTAAAGTGAAATAATTTCCGTGCATCGCACGGGTACAACTACTAGTATAATATATTAATGTTAAAACAAATATTAAACATTAGATAACATTGCTTATTGTTATTAATAACAAAAATAAAAGCCTTTGTAGTTAATAAAATGTTGTAGCTCAGTTGGTGGAAACAGTGCTTAATAAAAGCCTTTTAATTGTTTTTTTGCTTAAAATGCCACGCTTCCAAACAAGGGAAAAACTAAAAAATAGTAAAACCACAATCAAACAAATATTCACTATTTTAATGCTTTAGTTTTTGGTGCTCTTATTTGTTTAAATTTCAGATTAATATTTGTTATTTATATAAAAATAAATTGTGTTATTAATAAATATTAAAAAATTCTTTTTTTAACGAAATATTAATAAGAATAAGTGTATTGAATATAACTTTACTTAATTAAAAAAAGTTATGATTTCTTTAAAATTGAGAGTATAATTTATAAGAAACAATAATACTAAAAAATTATGATTTCTTTAAAATTATGATTTAAAAATATTAAAAAATCACGTATTTTTAAGAAACAATAAAAAAAATCAAGTAATTTAAAAAATATTTAAAAAATCATGTAATTTTTATTAATATTTATTAAAATATGTGGTTTTAAATATATAAAGAAAATTTTGAATTGTCTATAATTAAATATGGCCGTTTTAATTTTGCTTCGAATTGAATAGGAATATGTTAATCATACTCGGTAAATAAAATAGACAAAATCAATTTCTTTCAATAAAGTCAAATCAAATCTTGAAAATAGTAATAATTTCTTAACATGTATATTTTTTTTACCAAAAATAATAAAACCAAATCAAACAAATATTCACAATATTTTAATGCTTTACTTTTTGGTGTTCTTATCTTTGCATTAAGGTTAATTTTCATCCTATAAAAAGCACTGAAAGAAGATAACTTGGGATAACAATTTTTCACTCAAATATCTAAACCAATGTCACCGTTTTCATATTTTATCCTTATTTTGTCTTGCATTTCTTGCTTAGCTATCTCTCATGAAATAAACCGTGGTTTTACTGTTGAACTCATTCACCGTGATTCTTATAAATCACCATTGTACAACTCCAACCAAAATAAATTTCAAAGAACTCTTAATGCTGTGCAACGGTCTATCAATCGTGCTAATTATATTTACAATGAATTTTCTCCTACTAAAAGCAAACTTGAGTCATCTATGCCTTATGATGATGGTGAGTATCTAATGGGTTATTCAGTTGGTACTCCACCATTTAAGGTTTATGGATTTTTAGATACAGGTAGTAATTTAATATGGTTACAATGCAAACCTTGTAATAGATGTTATAACCAAACCTCTCCCATTTTTAATCCTTTGAAATCTTCTAGTTACCAAAATATTCGATGCTCCTCTAGAACATGCAAATCTATGGAAGTTACTTATTGTTCTTATGATAGAGACGCTTGTCAATATACTTATGATTATGGCCAGGGATCGAAGACACAGGGAGATCTTAGTGTGGAGACTCTTACATTAGATTCAGCCTCCGGCTCTTTTGTCTCATTTTCTAAAATTGTAATAGGTTGTGGACATAATAATAGTCTTGGGTATAATGTCCAAACTCCAAATTTAGGTATAGTTGGCTTTGGAAGTGGACATATGTCTCTTATTAAACAACTAGGATCTTCAATTAGGGGAAAATTCTCATATTGTTTAGTTGATGAGGATAATAGCAAGTCTAATATATCTAGCAAAATAAATTTTGGAGATGCTGCTATTGTTAATGGTGACAATGTTGTTTCAACTCCTATAATCAAAATGGTAGGAAATCGTCAAAAAGACACTTATTATCTTCACTTGGAAGCTGTTAGCGTAGGAAATAAAAGGATAAAGTATAGAGGATTCAAACGCGAAGGAACAAATGCTTCTACCCATAACATCATAATTGACTCTGGTACAACTGTATCTGTTCTTCCACATCATTTTTACAATAGGTTGGAATCAGCGGTGAAAAAAGTGGTTAAACTAAAGCGTTTTCAAGATGATACTGATTCATACAAACTTTGTTATAATACCACATCCAAACAACCAAACTTTCCACAAATTACGGCACATTTTAAAGGCGCAGATGTTAAGTTAGATTCTAAGGGAACCTTTGATTATTTATATGAGGGGGTTAAATGCTTTGCATTTCGCCCACGCAAAGACGGATTAGGTCTTTTTGGAAACCATGCACAAATAAATTATTTAGTTGGTTATGACCTCAACAAAAACATTATTTCTTTTAAGCATACTGATTGTTCTAAATATTAAATGCCTACAACTATTGGCTACAAAAATTTGTTTGAGATTTTTATTATTTATCTTTTATTTTTAGAAAAAAAGTTTGAGTATCATAATATTAATAAGCTGCTTTTCCACAAAGCTATATCATTTTTATGCAATTCATACACTTTTTTATTAGTAAAAAATCAAATTTATTTTTGGAAAATAAATATTTTATTCATTCCAAAAATACTTACAAGCAAAGCGATCCAGTTGGATTCAACATTCAAAAATCCAAAACTATCACATTTTCAATAATTTTTTAAGACTATGTCTCTATGAGGGTTCTCCTTATTAGAGCAAATTATGTTTCGGTACTTCCAAATCTCATAAATGGTTTCCATAAAGCACATTTTAATCAGCTGGCTTTCAAACCCTTTCCTTTGCAATTGTCCATAATCCAAACTATCTCCTTATTCCAACCTTGTGGGCTATGGTCTATTTGAAGCAACTGGAGAATCTGTAGCCAAATCTCTCTGAAAGGACCACATTGAAATATAATGTGATTAAGTGACTCATTTACACTGCAGAAAAAACATTTAGTGTCACGAATCAGACCAAATTCACCAGAGCATCTCTTGTCGCCAATCTGTC
Source organism: Vicia villosa (assembly GCF_029867415.1). NCBI lineage: Eukaryota > Viridiplantae > Streptophyta > Magnoliopsida > Fabales > Fabaceae > Vicia > Vicia villosa. Next base: position 222,168,270 of record NC_081181.1, read on the forward strand.
ATGACATGCCTGCCACAACATAAATATGGCTCTAGGCCTTGCTATTTTTCCCATCACGAGTTTCCTCCACCTGACCGGTTCCTGAATTTCCATAAGACGATCATACATTACTCTTGTTTAGAACATGTCCATCTGCATCCTCCATTTCCTTGAGAGGCTTTAATTCTGTCTATGTTTCAGATTCTTTATATAGTAGTAGTGCAACCATTTAACCTATATGTTTCGGGAATGTTATTGTTATATATGATTAAGGTCAAAAGTGATATCTTAGAAGAGTTTAAAAGATTCAAGAGCTTTTTTGGTGGCTCTATAATCATAGTAAGTCTATCATAGTAAGTTTATTGTTATCGCTGATGTTTATTGTTGTAGAGTACATGGTTTGTTGCTAACAGCAAAATTATTATATTTTCAGATGGTTTCAACATCCTGCGCAAACATATTGGAAGATACCGTTCTTTTTCACGGATTAACTTTGATGTTGGTTGGTATTTTAAGTGCGCTAAAAGACTTAAATGGTTGGATATTTGTTGCTTTGTTATTTTGTAGTAGTCCACCGTGTGTAAACTTTCTTATAATTTTGTACACTTGTGTATTTTAGATTAATACTTCTGTAAATTTTGAAGAATATATATATGCATCTTAGCTATTTGGTGCAATGAAATTATATCCTTCACTGGTTAAAAAAATATGAAAATAGTGACCTAAATGTGGTATGTGTGTTGTGGGAAAAATGTGTAAAATAGCGACCTAACTTTGGAATGTGTGGTATTTGAAACATATATGGAAAATTAGGTACAAAAAAAATTACAGATTAAAATAGGAAAAACAGCTATTATACGCTTAAAAGCAAAAAACATATTACATCGGGTAAAATGGAAAAACGATGTAAAAACTTATCTATTACATTGGGCAAAGTGGAAAACCGATGTAAAAACTATCTATTATATCAATCGGACAGGACAACCGATGTAAAATATGATGTACATATTTTTTATTAAAAAATTGCATTATTTTTTCACATCAGACATCTGATTCAACCGATGTGGTATGTTAATTTATCACATCGGGCCTTGCCCCGATGTAAAATGTCTCTGACTTATTACATTGTCTGGCTTTACATCGGACCCAGGCCCGATATAAAAGGTACTTTTCGCCCAATATAAAAAGTACCTTCTGCACTAGTATATGAGATGAGTCACCTAGTTCTTGAGGGACAAGAATGGTACTCAAGTTTTATTTTTATTGTAATGCACCTAGCGTGTGAGAGGTGGGGATAATATTAAATACTTTAGTATTCTATAATTTGGATGTTGAGATCATGCGGGGTTTGTTGATCCGGATTTGGGGTTGATTATTTGAACATTATTTATAAAATTGGACAACTTTGACTTGTCACCACAAAATATCCCTTTAGAGAGAGTTTCGTATGCTGAAGCTCATTGAGAAAAGTGATGGGAAACATATATATATATATATATATATATATATATATATATATATATATATATATATATATATATATATATATATATATATATATATATATATATATATATATATATATATATATATATATATATCGCATCCGTTTTCTTTTCTCTATGTGTGTCTTATGTTATTTTAATAGGCAATGGTTCTTTCAATGGAGTAAAAGGGATACTCCACTTGGAAAACATCATAAAAACACTTCCGAGCATTTGCAATTACACCCGACATACAATCATAAAAACTAAACGACTCGCTCATTACGCTTCAACCAAAAGATCCAAACAGTTGCAAACCAAATAACTATAACAATAGACCTTTTAGAAAGATTCTTCACCTTTTCACAATGAACAAAAAAAATTCGAACTCCGTTAATGTTAACTGTTTAAACGAACCAATATATCCACTCGAACGCTTTCATCCAAATGTTTGATGGTATCAACCAAAGACCCAAAAGATACGGTAAAGATTCCTCCTCCGACAAACAAAACACACAAGATAAATCTCCAATATCCAACAAAATACCTCTCTTCTTTAATTGATCTTATGTGTCTTGTCTTATGTGAATTATAGAAAACAATCTCTCACTTTCATTTGTGTTTTCCGCGGTATATGCACTTTCCAAAATATATGTTTTCTTTTATTTCATCATCAAAGGTTTTAAGTCACACTACAAAAATCTCCACCTTGACTACAGGCCTAATTGTTAACCCTCAGAAATGTAAAATTTTCAGTGGGGGGATCCATGAGGAGACTAGAGATTGTTAGACGCTGGCCTAAGGATCTAGAGGGGGGTGAATAGATCCAACACAGTTTTTCCGGAATTTTTACAGACTATAGCGAAAGCGGTTCTGAATCGACTTGCGTCTATTCCGGACCGCTATTGCAAAGGGTTATATGTGTTACAAAACCACAAGATATTCGAAATTCCGGATAAGGAGATATGCTATCGAAACAATACTTGTCACAACTGAAAATCAATTAACTTCTAGATTGACAAACTTTGATTTTCAATGCAGTAAGGGGAATTAAACAAATAGACAAACACTTGGTGACAATATTCAAATTTGATGCTAATTCAAGATGTGGTGAATTGTGATGTTTATGCAGAACTTTTAATTCACAATTTTAACACTTGAATCATTGATCAATTTAGCAATTATACCAATTATGAACAAAATGTAAATGAAAAAGTAAAAGCGACAAGAACACGATATTTGTTTAGGCAGTTCGTCGATCGTCCTCGCTACGACTACGTCTGCCCCCAATTCCAAATTGAAATTGGGTAATCTTTCATTAATGTTGAAAGTAGTATATACAAAGAAGATAACAAAACGATAAACGATAAACCAATTATGTCGATCCTTTGAATCTTCTTCCCCCTTAATCTTGAGCAAGATCAAGGTTATCCAAGAGCTTCACTTCGATTCCCTTCTGCAGTGTCTTGATTCCTTGAACTCCCCGTTCCTCAATCGTTACACTCAGCCGAATCCTCAATGAACGCCTCTTGATAAAAACCCCCAAGAACCACCCGTCGTGGAGGACAAAACCCGCAGATTTTATTCACCAACAAACCCCACAAACCTTCACCCACTAGGAATCTTCAATTCCGTTCCATGGACGTTATCGAACTCATCACTAACCCGCAACGCAAGAATGATTATGTGTAATTGTGTTGGAGATGATGAAGAACGAAGATGAGAAGCGTTTGTGTATCTTTCAGTCGTTGGTGTGTAGGAATAATTACCCTTGCACAATATATATGATTGCATAACAGTTAGAACCAAGAAAAACTGATTTTTGAACTTTCTTGATCAATTAGGTCGACCACTTGTAGTGCTTAGGTCGACCTAACAGAGCTTGCAGAATTTTGCTCCCAGTTAGGTCGACCTGTTGAAGGAGTAGGTCGACCAGAATCCTCTTCTGATGCATTCTGGGGACATTTTCACAAATTAGGTCGACCTAGTTGATGTGTAGGTCGACCTAACAGGCTGGTATGTGGAATTCATCAATTTAGGTCGACCTAAATGATGTGTGGGTCGACCTAGCAGGAGTATATGAATTTTTCTCCATTTTAGGTCGACCTGGGTTGATGGTAGGTCGACCTAACTGCTGCTTTTCTGCATTCTTCTTGTTTTGCTTGTGTTGAGTCAACCTTTAAACATGTAAACATAATGGGTTGACCTATGAGTGATCAATGCTTGCTTTTCTTTAAGTTTTCTGCTTCCGTCTTGTTGTTTGAATGCTTATTTGAGTTTGCCATGAATCAAAAACATCTTTGAGTGTAATCTTGTATTCACATACTCCCCCTTTTTGATGATGGCAAACCATTCGTCTAAGCTTTGGAAGTAAATGATAAAGACTCAACAGAGCTCCCCCGTACATCCAGCATCTATCTATCAACAGGGCAATCTCTCAACAAAGCTCCCCCGTACATCCAGCATCTATCTCCCCCTTTGTCAACATCAAAAAGAGAAAACAGGAGAATAGAAGAGTAACAGGAGGACCATAGATAACAATGCTAGCATGTACAGTATAGTAGATAAAAGGTAGTTAATGATAGCATGAGACACATATGTGAGCAAGAACAGTTTTTATGCATGAAGTCACTATAAGCATGTTAATTGATAGCATATTATAGTATCAATATTATTTTTGGAAGTGAACAACGATTACGTTACCGCTTTTTCAATATGACGCCTGGCTTGATGATGAACTACCTTTATGCTAAGAAAAATGTTAGCAAGAAAGATATATATATACATAAAGTAAAGAAATAATATTAAGAGAAAACAAACGTAATTAGCCCAAATTAGAGATATCGAGTATCCCTAATTCCCTACGAATGTTGAAGTATTGCTCCGTTGCTAGAGGTTTGGTGAAGATGTCAGCTAGTTGCTTCTTGCTTTCTACATGTTCAAAAGTAACGTCTCCTTTCTCTACATGATCTCGTAGAAAGTGATGCCTTATTTCAATATGTTTGGTACGTGAGTGTAAGACAGGATTTTTACTCAAGTTTATGGCGCTTGTGTTGTCGCACATGATAGGTATGCGATCAAGCTTAATACCAAAGTCAAGAAGTTGTTGCTTGAGCCATAATATTTGTGCACAGCAGCTTCCAGCAGCTACATATTCTGCCTCAGCAGTGGATAATGCAACCGATACTTGTTTCTTACTATGCCAACTTATCAATGAGTTTGAGAATAGATGACACGTTCCACTAGTGCTTTTTCTATCGGATTTGCAGCCGGCAAAATCTGAATCGGAGAATCCTACCAAATGACACTCATTTCCTTTTGGATACCATAGGCCATATGTAGTAGTTCCACGTAAGTATCGCAGAATTCTTTTGACGGCTTTCAAGTGAGATTCTTTTGGGCAAGATTGATATCTTGCACACATACACACACTAAACATAATGTTTGGTCTTGAGGCAGTAAGATACAATAGTGAACCTATCATTCCTCGGTATAATTTCACATCAACCTCTTTACCTTTCTCATCTTTGTCTAGATTTGTATTTGTTGCCATAGGTGTGTCAATTTCCTTTGCTTCACTCATTCCAAATCTTTTGAGCAGCTCCGTACAATATTTAGTTTGATTCACAAACGTTCCATGACTGAGTTGCTTGATTTGTAGGCCAAGGAAGAAATTTAGCTCACCCATGAGACTCATCTCAAATTCACTCTGCATAAGCTTAGAAAAGTCTTTGACAAGTTTTGCATTAGTCGACCCAAATATAATATCATCTACATAAATTTGGACTAAGAGAATATCCTCATCTTTTCTTTTAATAAAGAGAGTAGTGTCAACTTTACCTCTAGAGTACCCTTGACTAAGGAGAAATTTTCTCAAACGTTCATACCAAGCCCGAGGGGCTTGTTTAAGACCGTATAGAGCACGTTTCAGCTTATAGACATGAGTTGGATACATGTAATTTTCAAAGCCGGGTGGCTGAGCAACATAGACTTCTTCATTAATATAGCCATTTAGAAAGGCACTCTTAACATCCATTTGGAATAGTTTGAAGTCTTTAGAACAAGCATAAGCAAGTAAGAGGCGAATAGCTTCGAGACGTGCTACAGGAGCGTATGTCTCTTCATAATCAATACCTTCCTCTTGATTATAACCTTGGGCAACTAATCTAGCTTTGTTTCTAGTAATAACACCGTTTTTATCAAGTTTGTTACGAAAAACCCATCTAGTGCCTATTACTTGATGATCTCCCGGATGAGGGACTAAGTCCCAAACAACATTCCGTTTAAATTGGTTTAATTCTTCTTGCATGGCCATTAGCCAATGCTCATCAAGTAATGCATCCTTAGCGTTTTTCGGCTCAACTTGTGAAACAAAAGCAAAATGATGACAGAAGTTACTTATCTTTGAGCGTGTTGTAACGCCCCTTGAGATGTCTCCTATTATATTGTCAATTGGATGGTCTTTCACGTTTGTCCAGGCTTTGGGAAGTTCTTCATTGTTTGAGATGCTTTCTTTTTCATTTTCATTGTGAGACTCATCTTTCTCTCTCTCAGCATCTTTCTTTACAATACTTTCATCCTCATCTTCCTTATCCTTGACAATGTCTTCAGTGGATGGACCTGCATCATTAAATGAAAGACCTTTCTCGACATATTTTGCATAAGATTCATCAAAAGAAACGTGTACTGACTCTTCTACTATAAGTAATCTCTTATTATATATTCGATATGCTTTGCTAGATTGTGAGTAACCAAGGAATATGCCCTCATCAGCTTTAGCATCGAATTTGCCAAGATTATCCTTACCATTGTTCAAAACAAAACACTTGCAACCGAATACATGGAGATGAGATACATTTGGTTTTCTACCTTTTAGTAATTCATAGGGAGTTTTGTTCAGTATAGGACGTATTGTTATCCTATTCAAAACATAACATGCCGTACTAATCGCGTCAGCCCAGAAATACTTTGGTAGATTACCCTCATTCAGCATTGTTCTTGCCAGCTCCTCTAGAACCCGATTTTTACGTTCAACTACTCCGTTTTGTTGAGGTGTTCTAGGAGCTGAAAAGTTATGCTCAATTCCATGTTTATCACAGTATTTTTCAAAAAGAATGTTTTCAAACTCTCCACCGTGATCACTTCGAATTGCAACTATTTTGTTGTTCATTTTGTTTTGACATAATCTTGCAAATTGTGTGAAAGTTGGAAAAGTTTGATCCTTACTAGGTAGAAAGATTGTCCAACAAAATCTCGAGTAATCATCGACAATGACAAAACCATAGGTGTTTCCACCTATGCTTTTAGTCCTTGAAGGGCCAAAGAGATCCATGTGTAGTAGTTCAAGAGGGCGTGATGTTGAGACCACATTCTTTGATTTAAAAGAGATTTTTGTTTGCTTTCCCTTTTGACACGCATCACATAGATGATCTTTTGAAAACTTCATCTTAGGTAAGCCGATTACTAAATCTTTTGAGACAACTTTATTAAGTAAGTCAAAATTTATGTGGGCGAGACGTCTATGCCAAAGCCATGAGTCATCGCCTAGAGCAACTAGACACTTGGTACTAGACTTAGATACCTCATCCAAGTTTAACATGTAGATGTTGTTTACTCTTAAGCCCTTAAACATAATGTCTCTTTTCTTAGTATGTTCTATTGTGCATCCAGAATTTGTAAACATTACTTTGAAATCTTTGTCGCACAATTGACTTATACTTAAAAGATTATGTTTAAGACCTTCTACTAGCCGCACATCAGTTATAGTAGTGGTAGAAGGGTTACCTACACTTCCTTTACCAAGTATGGCTCCCCGATTGTTATCTCCATAGGTGACATACCCCTTTTTCTTTGCTTGAAACTCAACGAAAAGAGATAGGTCTCCAGTCATGTGTCTTGAACATCCACTATCAAGGAACCACAACCTTTCGGCAATGTCAAGACACTTTTCCTGCAGGATTAATTTAAGGAGGGAGGTCCCCAATTTTCATTGGGTCCTTGGTAGTGAGTACACAATTTGTTGCACTTAGGCAACCATTGAAATACTCCTTTAGGAACTAAAATTTTCTTAAATTTGCATTTTTCAATGGTATGTCCCTTTTTGCAACAATAATGACAGGTAATATGATGAGAATATGGAGTTTTGCTAGTTGATACTTTTGGTACAAAAGTGTATTTACTATATAAAGGAGTATACGATCTTTTGAACTTGTTTGGATCAACCGCAAAAGTCACTTTTGGTTGTAGAGCCTTGTCTAACTTGGCTTTTAGATCTCTCACTTCTTTTTGCCAAATGTGACATGTCTCACAACCAAACCATGATGTGGGATCTATTTCAACTTTATCCTTTTGAACGTCTAGCATAGATTGTTTTAAAGCTTCCATATCCTTTTCGGTTTTCTCAATTTTTGATTCAAGATATGAAAATATTTTCTTATTTGATGCCAAAAGTTTGAAAGCTTTAATTGCATCTCTATGTAATTCTTCAAAAGCAAGTTTTAGTTGAGAATGAGATACCTTATCTACGAGTTCAGGTTTAAGATGACTTACAGTTTTCTTTTTCTTGTTTTGATGAGCCATGAAACATAGGTTTGCTGATTCTTCTTCATCGCTTGATGAGCTTTCACTAGATGAATCACTTTCCCATGCTATGTAAGCTCTTTTAGATTTGTTATGACCTTTGCTTTGGTTCTTCTCCTTTTCTTTCTTAAGATATGGACAATCCGGTTTGTAGTGACCGGCTTTCCCACAATTGAAGCAAAGACCTTTGATCTTTCCTTTGTTGTCGTCATCTTGTTTGAACATGTTTGGTTGCTTTCTATAGTTGATCAAGCCTTTGTCGGAATGTTTTGCTCCATTTTTCTTTAGATATTTGTTGTATCTTCGCACAAACAGTCCCATTTCCTCATCATCGGAGTCTTCGTCATCACTTGTGTCACTATCCTTTGGCTCTCGTTTTGAGGTCTTGGAGCTCGAAGCTTTTAGAGCTATTGACTTCTTCTCTACCTCTTTCTCCATGTTCTTTTCTTTCTTTGTCCTCTTCTCATGCATGTCAAGGCATTTAAGATGCTGTTCATGTTCCTCTAGTTTACCAAAAAGAGTGGTAATGTCTAAAGTGTTGAGATCATTTGCTTCCTTAATTGCTGTAACTTTGGGTTGCCATTCCCTGTTCAAACACCTTAAGATTTTGTTAGTAGCAACTGCATTGGAAACAGGTCTATCAAGAGAATTTAATCGATTTTTCAGGTGAACGAATCTTTTCTGCATACTTTCGATGGTTTCACCATCTTCCATGTGAAAAAGTTCGAACTCTTGAGTTAGCGTATTGATCCTAGCTAGTTTGACATCATCCGTTCCCTCGTGGGCAACTTGCAATGTGTCCCACATAGCTTTAGCTGATCTACAATGGGAAACGCGATAGTATTCATCAACTCCTAGAGCTGAGATTAGAATGTTTCTCGCTTTCCAATCGTATGCATATTTCTTTTCATCTTCAGCATTCCAAGTATCTTCTGGTTTTGGAACAACTGCACCAGCTGCATTTGTCATGGTGATCTGGAATGGACCATTGACAATAGCTGTCCAGATGTTCCTATCAATTGCATTGATATGGACACACATACAATCCTTCCAATAGCCGTAGTTTTCGCCGTTGAAAACTGGAGCACTATTATGAGCCCCTTTAGGTCCGGAAGCCATCTTTCCAATAAGTGTTTCACGTAGCACGGAATAAACCAGAGCTCTTGATGCCACTTGTTAGACGTTGGCCTAAGGATCTAGAGGGGGGTGAATAGATCCAACACAGTTTTTCCGGGATTTTTACAGACTATAGCGAAAGCGGTTCTGAATCGAGTTGCGTCTATTCCGGACCGCTATTGCAAAGGGTTATATGTGTTACAAAACCACAAGATATTCGAAATTCCGGATAAGGAGATATGCTATCGAATCAATACTTGTCACAACTGAAAATCAATTAACTTCTAGATTGACAAACTTTGATTTTCAATGCAGTAAGGTGAATTAAACAAATAGACAAACACTTGGTGACAATATTCAAATTTGATGCTAATTCAAGATGTGGTGAATTGTGATGTTTATGCAGAACTTTTAATTCACAATTTTAACACTTGAATCATTGATCAATTTAGCAATTATACCAATTATGAACAGAATGTAAATGAAAAAGTAAAAGCGACAAGAACACGATATTTGTTTAGGCAGTTCGTCGATCGTCCTCGCTACGACTACGTCTGCCCCAATTCCAAATTGAAATTGGGTAATCTTTCATTAATGTTGAAAGTAGTATATACAAAGAAGATAACAAAGCGATAAACGATAAACCAATTATGTCGATCCTTTGAATCTTCTTCCCCCTTAATCTTGAGCAAGATCAAGGTTATCCAAGAGCTTCACTTCGATTCCCTTCTGCAGTGTCTTGATTCCTTGAACTCCCCGTTCCTCAATCGTTACACTCAGCCGAATCCTCAATGAACGCCTCTTGATAAAAACCCCCAAGAACCACCCGTCGTGGAGGACAAAACCCGCAGATTTTATTCACCAACAAACCCCACAAACCTTCACCCACTAGGAATCTTCAATTCCGTTCCATGGACGTTATCGAACTCATCACTAACCCGCAACGCAAGAATGATTATGTGTAATTGTGTTGGAGATGATGAAGAACGAAGATGAGAAGCGTTTGTGTATCTTTCAGTCGTTGGTGTGTAGGAATAATTACCCTTGCACAATATATATGATTGCATAACAGTTAGAACCAAGAAAAACTGATTTTTGAACTTTCTTGATCAATTAGGTCGACCACTTGTAGTGCTTAGGTCGACCTAACAGAGCTTGCAGAATTTTGCTCCCAGTTAGGTCGACCTGTTGAAGGAGTAGGTCGACCAGAATCCTCTTCTGATGCATCCTGGGGACATTTTCACAGATTAGGTCGACCTAGTTGATGTGTAGGTCGACCTAACAGGCTGGTATGTGGAATTCATCAATTTAGGTCGACCTAAATGATGTGTGGGTCGACCTAGCAGGAGTATATGAATTTTTCTCCATTTTAGGTCGACCTGGGTTGATGGTAGGTCGACCTAACTGCTGCTTTTCTGCATTCTTCTTGTTTTGCTTGTGTTGAGTCAACCTTTAAACATGTAAACATAATGGGTTGACCTATGAGTGATCAATGCTTGCTTTTCTTTAAGTTTTCTGCTTCCGTCTTGTTGTTTGAATGCTTATTTGAGTTTGCCATGAATCAAAAACATCTTTGAGTGTAATCTTGTATTCACAGAGATGCAGTCAGGGAGATCACTGGATTTGAGATTGGGCATCTGCCAGTGAAATACCTTGGGGTACCATTGAAAGCAAAAGATTTAATATCACTCATTACTTACCACTGATAGAGAAGATTTTAGAGAGGGTGAGACACTGGACTACTAGACTCCTCAGTTTTGCTGGGAGAATGCAGCTGATTCAAAATGTTTCTTATGCTATAGCCCAATACTGGATATAATGCTTCCCTATACCTAAATATGTACTGCATAAAATTGATGCAATATGTAGAGGTTTTCTGTGGACAAGGAAACAAGATAAGAGCATAAAAAGTCCAATAGCATGGCAATTAGTTTTCAAGCCAAAGAGTAGTGGAGGCCTTAACATTCTGAACCTTACTCTTTGAAATCAAACCACTTTGCTGAAATGCCTTTGGAATGTCCAAAGGAAAGCTGATAACTTATGGGTGCACTGGATTCATGTATATTACCTGAAGGGCAAGCCATTTATGGAGGTGATACATAATGCCAACTGGTCTTGGATGTTTCACAAGATCATGAAGCAACGTGATACTATTCCACAGGTTCAAGGGACTTGGGATAACATGGTGAGCACAATGAAGTTTCCTATGAGAATGATCTATGATAGGTTGATGGATGCAGGTAGAGTGGATTGGAGTCATTTAATGAGACACAACCCAGCAAGCCCTCGTGCTATTTCTGTCTATGGATGCAGTGCCATGATAGATTGCCTACCAAGGATATGCTTCATCGTTTTGGGTTTATTCAAGATACATTATGCAGCATGTGTACAAGTGAGATTGAAACAATGCAGTATGTGTTTTTTGATTTCAGGATATCCTTGAGTATCTGGAGAAACATCTTGACTTGGATTGGTAATTTACATACTCCTTATGCTTGGAATGAAGAATTGAATTGGGTTATTGCTAACTCTAAGAAGAATGGATGGCGGGCAAAGATGCTAAAGTTAGCCTTCACTAAGACAATCTACGGGGGTATGGCAGTATCGAAATACTAAAGTATTTGATAACCATGATGGACTCAATACCACTCATAGCATTATTGAGAACATTACTCATAGAGGTTGGAACGATAAGAGTCTTAGGAACCACTTAGCAAGCCTTATGATGTAAAGCCTGATAGCTTTTAGACTGTTTGTTTATCCTTGTATAGCTGGATCGATAGATCGCTTTGCTTTGTATTGTTTTTTGAATTAATGATTCATTTTGGTTCAAAAAAAAAAGTTTAATCAATTATTTCTTATTAATCAAATTAGTGTTTGGAATTTTGGATTTTAAAAAGGTTGCATTTATATTTTGAAACCTGTATAATATTTTTTTAAAAGTTTAAAACATAATATACTATATTGACATATAAAATCATATTCTTTCTTATCACTACAAGAAATATGCCCTCCAACAACGTGATTTTGTGACGTGGATACCATGTGACAAAAAAAGTGTTATTGGGACGTGGGAATCACGACACTATATTTTTTTTAATACTTAGAAATCAAAACTACGTTATCACATGAGTCAGAGGATATTTAAAAAAACAATATTGTGACGTTAGTCCCACGTCGCAAGATTTAAAATAAAAAACATGGAAACCTGTAACGTACATATTGAAAAAAAAAGTTGTGACATGTATATCCCGTTGCAATACTTTAAGAGGAAATAACTCTGACATTGACTTAACTAGGTGCAGGTAATGGCAGGTAGCAGAGTTAAAGCTGGTGACCGTTTGAATTTGCGACGTGGAATCTACGTGGGAATGTGATTTCCATGTCACTACTAAGTTACCACACACTCCCCAACTGCATAGACGTACACGTCGCAAAAATTAGACTGTGACGTGATTTTCAACTTTGTGGCATGAGAATCACGTCACTCATAAGTTTTTTTTAGTGTATAATATTCTTCATGACTATTTCCAATGAATTATTTGTAGTAATATAAGCATAATTCCAATTAGAAAATAGTGTTAGTGTATTCCCAAATGTTTGTGTTGCTGCTTCAAAGTTTAAGACAAGTGCTTTTATATATATTTTACATGTATGTGTGCAACATTTAAAAAAAAAGGATTAAATATGGTTATAGTCTCTATAAAATATTTTATGTTATTTTTGTTCCTTATAAAAAAGTGACATGTTTTGGACCCTACAAAATTATTATGTACGTAGTTTTAGATTCTACAGTTAAATTAATGTGTATTTTTGAATATTTATTTTAAAGACATGTTTATAACGTTTTAAAAAGTGTCTTGAAAGAAAAACATAAAATTTGATTTCTAAGTCGACATTTTAAAAAATTCATATTTAATTCTTCTTATTTTAAAAAATGTAATAGTTTGATAAATAAATATTTACAGTATTATAAAAATATATTTATATTTGATTCAAAAAAAATTATTCAAAAATATAAAAATTAAAGTGCAATTAAATTGTTTTAAGAAATATAAGGTCTATTGATTCATATGAGGTGTTTGATTCAAGTCTCTGGAGCACCATGATAAGTGCCAAAATGTACTTATTTTGTGTATGTAAATAGTGACACTTATCGATACTTTTGTTAATACCGTTTGAATAATTCTCCGTTTTGTGTATAAATACGTATAATTTGTGAATAGTTGTATTTTCATATACTTTTATACCATTTGATAGTTTTTCCTTTGTTTTTATAGGTATTCATGCTTATTGGAGCCTTGAGGAATAAAGTGTCAAAGGCACGGCTTCGATTTCGCAATTTTGGTGAAAGCCCGCTTAGCCACCGTCAAGCGGACTTCCAAAGACTCAAAATAAGGATGACCAAAATCATCATTTTGGTTTCCATTCATTCATCATTGGATAGAGCATTGAATAAGCTTTCCAACGCTTCGAACCGGGCGAAATTCGGAGTTACGGTTCTCGAGTTATGGCAAAAACAAAATCTGATTTTTAGCAGACTCCGCTAAGAGGAGGGGGGTCCGCTGAGCGGAGCTCCAGTGGAGCAAATCAGCGTCTGTATGCAATTTTGAGTCCGCTTAGCGGATGGGGTCCGCTAAGCGGACCTGCTAAGACAGCAGCTCGTTAAAAGGGGCCAAAAAACACATTTTTAGGTTATGGTTTGGGTATTTTTGAGTCCCAACACCATCAACTTCATTCTTAGAGTAGAATTGGCTTAGAAAACAACTTCGGAGGTTGCATACGGATGATCGGGGGTGGATTGAGCGTCGAACGGAGCTGACAGACCGGGAGATTTTCGGTTCATTTCTCTTCTTCTTTGTGTATTTCTCTTTGGTTGGGTTTGTTTGTATATTTACTTGAATCTTATGTATATTTACCGATTATAATGTTATATTTAACTTGCTTTACGAATCTGTGTTGATATTATTCTAGATTTTTGCTCTATGCTGGGGATTTGGGGTGCTTTAGAGATAAACTTCTTGAATCCTTATCTAGGATGATAATCTGTTGGTTCTGAACTCTAGAGATATATTTAGAGATAACATTCACTGTGGGTATATGTACGTAATGCTTTTGTGTTTGAGCGGCGCACGAGAGATCGCCGACGCGAAAACACGAATGTTCTCGTGACTTCGCGTTAGAGATAACCTTAGTTGTGAGATGATCTCGTTTGTGCTCCAGAGATGGACGCTTATATGAGAGATACGTGATGACATAGATGGGTATCGTAGGTTGAGTATAACGGGTTGGTAAGTGTATGTTTGTGAAGAGTGAATATATTAACATTCCTGATAAGTTATTTCTCTTCTAAGAATGTGTTTATTCTTTTCCTGTCTATATCTTTGTTTACTTTTTGCTCATTCAAACCCAAGCTCAAAACTGTAGAAACTGTTGAATGGCATCTCTCCATCTCTGAGGACGATAATTCCCGGATCAATATTTCCAAATCTTTTGTTGTTGCTTGCCCTATACTGCATTCAACAAAATGGCGCCGTTGCCGGGGATGGTTGTGGATTGCATCGCAATAGTTTTCGTGGTTTTGAGCTTTGTATTTATCGTATATATTGTATAGTTTCACTTGTGCATATACTTACTTGTACATGTTTACTTGTTTATGTTCACCATATAGGTTTACTTGTATATGTTTACATACAAGTATACTTTTATTGGTGAATGTTGGTGAAGCACGTTAATCTCGGATTAGCTCTTTAATTACAAATCTTCACTTTTCAACTTGTGAATCCAATATTCACCAAATTTTCTCTTTTTGTATCATAATAGTTGTTTGTGTTCCATACTTGTGCATATGTGTTGGTTTGTGTACATAATTATATACTTGCGTTTTCTTTTATGTTCGTTTAATCATTGTATATATTTGTACCCGTAACGTTTGTTGAGTGTTTGGTTAGGGAACTTGCTTGTGGTTTGCACGGTAAGACGTTACCATGATATCGTGAGGAAGCTACTTTCCAAACACCGAAACAATAAAGGCGTCGAGCTAACGACGTAAAACAAGCGCTTGTTGGGAGGCACCCCAACGGTTGTAAATGTTGTTTATATTTCTGTTTATGAGGTATTTAGGTGAAGTGGCGAGTGATTGAAACAGCTGGTGCAATTCTGATTTTTCTGAGTTTTGATGTGCCCGCTAAGCGAGCTCAGCTCCGCTAAGCGAGCATAGCAAAATTTTCTTTTTCTGCTCTGTACCAGTGGGGTTCCTATTCCGCTTGGTTCCCTTCTTTTTCCCACTTTCACAAAGGCTAATTACTAGTAGATAATAATTTTGTTTTTCTAATTCTTTTATTGGTTGTTTGGATTCAAATTTTGTTCGGTAATTCGAAGATTTTTGAGGTGATTTTCCAAAGCTTGAGTGTTTCAACTTGCGGATGTATGGTAGGGTATTGTTTTTGAAGTTGTATCATTCAAGGTACTCATTTATCGCTTTCTATAGCATAACATGTTTAAGAAACTTTTCATTTGTACAATTACCATACAATTCATTCTTTTGCATTACTTGCTTGTTGATTGAATCACTTTAGTTCCCAAACCATAAATGTGAGGAAGCTTTCCATTATTCACATATGCTGGAGGCCACAATCTTTGTTTTAACTGGATTTTATTATGCTTAATCTTTTGTTTATGTTGATTTTATGAAAGCATGAAAAGGATCAAGGCATTTTGTTTTATTTTGAGCACAACCACCATAACCAAATAGTCAATTCACCTTGTGAGTGTGTGATCATTTGTTAACCCTTTTGAGCTTTTTTGTCAATGTCCATGTTGTATTTGCTAAATGCTTATCTTTGAGTGTTTAGTTGTCATTTTTGCATGGATGATTGATTCTTTGTTTTCTTGAACCCTCAACCATGAATTTTTGGTATGAATTTTTACCTTGCCTTAGAAAGTAGGGAGTATTCATATGATGGTGTGGTTGAATTCAAGTTGGGGAGAGAAATGGTTGTGTACTTATTTGGTTGTTGCTATGAGGTTGAAAAGAAAGAAAAAAAAGAAGTAAAAAAGTGAAAAGAAAAGAAAAAAAAAAGTGAAAAAGTTTTGAAAAAGAAAAAGAAAAGAGAAGTGAATAATCGTGCTAATAAGTATTGTGATTGGTTTGAGAAACTTGTGGTTAAGGAAGAAGTTTGATCGAGATTTTGTTGTTTGAATCTTTGGTGGATTGATCACTCCCTTAGGTTATTGCAAGTTTTTGTTTCGATTAGCCTTAGGACTTATCCCTTGTTTGTTAACCAAGCCATATTACAACCTTGAAAAGTCCTTGTGATTCTTGCTTTTATATCTTCAATGTGATTTTTGGATGAATGCATAATTTAATCTTTTGTTTGCAAGATTGTTGGATGAGTGTTAAAATTCCTTCACCTTTGTGTGTTATTCATCCATTGATGAATTTTTGCTAGGTGTGATTCATGATGTGAGCTTGTATTGTGTTAGAATGTTTTGTATGCTTTTTGTGCTTAGGATTCGTTTCGTTTACATGTTGTCGTTGTAGTATAGTGGTAAGTATTTACTTTGTTTATACGTTTTTGTGTTGAGCCATACATTTGTTTTTGGTTTTCAAAACTTGTTGATTCACAATTCTTTGGTTTATTACTTTTGATTCTTTGATTTATTTGACATTGTTTGAGGACAAACAAAGTTTCAGGTTGGGGAGAGTTTGATAAGTGCCAAAATGTACTTATTTTGTGTATGTAAATAGTGGCACTTATCGATACTTTTGTTAATACCGTTTGATTAATTCTCCGTTTTGTGTATAAATACGTATACTTTGTGAATAGTTGTATTTTCATATACTTTTACACCATTTGATAGTTTTTCCTTTGTTTTTATAGGTATTCTTGCTTATTGGAGCCTTGAGGAATAAAGTGTCAAAGGCACGGCTTCGATTTTGCAATTTTGGTGAAAGCCCGCTTAGCCACCGTCAAGCGGACTTCCAAAGACTCAAAATAAGGATGACCAAAATCATCATTTTGGTTTCCATTCATTCATCATTGGATAGAGCATTGAATAAGCTTTCCAACGCTTTGAACCGGGCGAAATTCGGAGTTACGGTTCTCGAGTTATGGCAAAAACAAAATCTGATTTTTAGCAGACTCCGCTAAGCGAAGGGGGGTCCGCTGAGCGGAGCTCCAGTGGAGCAAATCAGCGTCTGTATGCAATTTTGAGTCCGCTGAGCGGAGGGGGTCCGCTAAGCGGACCTGCTAAGACATCAGCTCGTTAAAAGGGGCCAAAAAACACATTTTTAGGTTATGGTTTGGGTATTTTTGAGTCCCAACACCATCAACTTCATTCTTAGAGTAGAATTGGCTTAGAAAACAACTTCGGAGGTTGCATACGGATGATCGGGGGTGGATTGAGCGTCGAACGGAGCTGACAGACCGGAAGATTTTCGGTTCATTTCTCTTCTTCTTTGTGTATTTCTCTTTGGTTGGGTTTGTTTGTATATTTACTTGAATCTTATGTATATTTACCGATTATAATGTTATATTTAACTTGCTTTACGAATCTGTGTTGATATTATTCTGGATTTTTGCTCTATGCTGGGGATTTGGGGTGCTTTAGAGATAAACTTCTTGAATCCTTATCTAGGATGATAATCTGTTGGTTCTGAACTCTAGAGATAGATTTAGAGCTAACATTCACTGTGGGTATATGTACGTAATGCTTTTGTGTTTGAGCGGCGCGCGAGAGATCGCCGACGCGAGAACACGAATGTTCTCGTGACTTCGCGTTAGAGATAACCTTAGTTGTGAGATGATCTCGTTTGTGCTCTAGAGATGGACGCTTATGTGAGAGATACGTGATGACATAGATGGGTATCGTAGGTTGAGTATAACGGGTTGGTAAGTGTATGTTTGTGAAGAGTGAATATATTAACATTCCTGATAAGTTATTTCTCTTCTAAGAATGTGTTTATTCTTTTCCTGTCTATATCTTTGTTTACTTTTTGCTCATTCAAACCCAAGCTCAAAACTGTAGAAACTGTTGAATGGCATCTCTCCATCTCTGAGGACGATAATTCCCGGATCAATATTTCCAAATCTTTTGTTGTTGCTTGCCCTATACTGCATTCAACAAAATGGCGCCGTTGCCGGGGATGGTTGTGGATTGCATCGCAATAGTTTTCGTGGTTTTGAGCTTTGTATTTATCGTATATATTGTATAGTTTCACTTGTGCATATACTTACTTGTACATGTTTACTTGTTTATGTTCACCATATAGGTTTACTTGTATATGTTTACATACAAGTATACTTTTATTGGTGAATGTTGGTGAAGCACGTTAATCTCGGATTAGCTCTTTAATTACAAATCTTCACTTTTCAACTTGTGAATCCAATATTCACCAAATTTTCTCTTTTTGTATCATAATAGTTGTTTGTGTTCCATACTTGTGCATATGTGTTGGTTTGTGTACATAATTATATACTTGCGTTTTCTTTTATGTTCGTTTAATCATTGTATATATTTGTACCCGTAACGTTTGTTGAGTGTTTGGTTAGGGAACTTGCTTGTGGTTTGCACGGTAAGACGTTACCATGATATCGTGAGGAAGCTACTTTCCAAACACCGAAACAATAAAGGCGTCGAGCTAACGACGTAAAACAAGCGCTTGTTGGGAGGCACCCCAACGGTTGTAAATGTTGTTTATATTTCTGTTTATGAGGTATTTAGGTGAAGTGGCGAGTGATTGAAACAGCTGGTGCAATTCTGATTTTTCTGAGTTTTGATGTGCCCGCTAAGCGAGCTCAGCTCCGCTAAGCGAGCATAGCAAAATTTTCTTTTTCTGCTCTGTACCAGTGGGGTTCCTATTTCGCTTGGTTCCCTTCTTTTTCCCACTTTCACAAAGGCTAATTACTAGTAGATAATAATTTTGTTTTTCTAATTCTTTTATTGGTTGTTTGGATTCAAATTTTGTTCGGTAATTCGAAGATTTTTGAGGTGATTTTCCAAAGCTTGAGTGTTTCAACTTGCGGATGTATGGTAGGGTATTGTTTTTGAAGTTGTATCATTCAAGGTACTCATTTATCGCTTTCTATAGCATAACATGTTTAAGAAACTTTTCATTTGTACAATTACCATACAATTCATTCTTTTGCATTACTTGCTTGTTGATTGAATCACTTTAGTTCCCAAACCATAAATGTGAGGAAGCTTTCCATTATTCACATATGCTGGAGGCCACAATCTTTGTTTTAACTGGATTTTATTATGCTTAATCTTTTGTTTATGTTGATTTTATGAAAGCATGAAAAGGATCAAGGCATTTTGTTTTATTTTGAGCACAACCACCATAACCAAATAGTCAATTCACCTTGTGAGTGTGTGATCATTTGTTAACCCTTTTGAGCTTTTTTGTCAATGTCCATGTTGTATTTGCTAAATGCTTATCTTTGAGTGTTTAGTTGTCATTTTTGCATGGATGATTGATTCTTTGTTTTCTTGAACCCTCAACCATGAATTTTTGGTATGAATTTTTACCTTGCCTTAGAAAGTAGGGAGTATTCATATGATGGTGTGGTTGAATTCAAGTTGGGGAGAGAAATGGTTGTGTACTTATTTGGTTGTTGCTATGAGGTTGAAAAGAAAGAAAAAAAAGAAGTAAAAAAGTGAAAAGAAAAGAAAAAAAAAAGTGAAAAAGTTTTGAAAAAGAAAAAGAAAAGAGAAGTGAATAATCGTGCTAATAAGTATTGTGATTGGTTTGAGAAACTTGTGGTTAAGGAAGAAGTTTGATCGAGATTTTGTTGTTTGAATCTTTGGTGGATTGATCACTCCCTTAGGTTATTGCAAGTTTTTGTTTCGATTAGCCTTAGGACTTATCCCTTGTTTGTTAACCAAGCCATATTACAACCTTGAAAAGTCCTTGTGATTCTTGCTTTTATATCTTCAATGTGATTTTTGGATGAATGCATAATTTAATCTTTTGTTTGCAAGATTGTTGGATGAGTGTTAAAAGTCCTTCACCTTTGTGTGTTATTCATCCATTGATGAATTTTTGCTAGGTGTGATTCATGATGTGAGCTTGTATTGTGTTAGAATGTTTTGTATGCTTTTTGTGCTTAGGATTCGTTTCGTTTACATGTTGTCGTTGTAGTATAGTGGTAAGTATTTACTTTGTTTATACGTTTTTGTGTTGAGCCATACATTTGTTTTTGGTTTTCAAAACTTGTTGATTCACAATTCTTTGGTTTATTACTTTTGATTCTTTGATTTATTTGACATTGTTTGAGGACAAACAAAGTTTCCGGTTGGGGAGAGTTTGATAAGTGCCAAAATGTACTTATTTTGTGTATGTAAATAGTGGCACTTATCGATACTTTTGTTAATACCGTTTGATTAATTCTCCGTTTTGTGTATAAATACGTATACTTTGTGAATAGTTGTATTTTCATATACTTTTACACCATTTGATAGTTTTTCCTTTGTTTTTATAGGTATTCTTGCTTATTGGAGCCTTGAGGAATAAAGTGTCAAAGGCACGGCTTCGATTTTGCAATTTTGGTGAAAGCCCGCTTAGCCACCGTCAAGCGGACTTCCAAAGACTCAAAATAAGGATGACCAAAATCATCATTTTGGTTTCCATTCATTCATCATTGGATAGAGCATTGAATAAGCTTTCCAACGCTTTGAACCGGGCGAAATTCGGAGTTACGGTTCTCGAGTTATGGCAAAAACAAAATCTGATTTTTAGCAGACTCCGCTAAGCGAAGGGGGGTCCGCTGAGCGGAGCTCCAGTGGAGCAAATCAGCGTCTGTATGCAATTTTGAGTCCGCTGAGCGGAGGGGGTCCGCTAAGCGGACCTGCTAAGACAGCAGCTCGTTAAAAGGGGCCAAAAAACACATTTTTAGGTTATGGTTTGGGTATTTTTGAGTCCCAACACCATCAACTTCATTCTTAGAGTAGAATTGGCTTAGAAAACAACTTCGGAGGTTGCATACGGATGATCGGGGGTGGATTGAGCGTCGAACGGAGCTGACAGACCGGAAGATTTTCGGTTCATTTCTCTTCTTCTTTGTGTATTTCTCTTTGGTTGGGTTTGTTTGTATATTTACTTGAATCTTATGTATATTTACCGATTATAATGTTATATTTAACTTGCTTTACGAATCTGTGTTGATATTATTCTGGATTTTTGCTCTATGCTGGGGATTTGGGGTGCTTTAGAGATAAACTTCTTGAATCCTTATCTAGGATGATAATCTGTTGGTTCTGAACTCTAGAGATAGATTTAGAGCTAACATTCACTGTGGGTATATGTACGTAATGCTTTTGTGTTTGAGCGGCGCGCGAGAGATCGCCGACGCGAGAACACGAATGTTCTCGTGACTTCGCGTTAGAGATAACCTTAGTTGTGAGATGATCTCGTTTGTGCTCTAGAGATGGACGCTTATGTGAGAGATACGTGATGACATAGATGGGTATCGTAGGTTGAGTATAACGGGTTGGTAAGTGTATGTTTGTGAAGAGTGAATATATTAACATTCCTGATAAGTTATTTCTCTTCTAAGAATGTGTTTATTCTTTTCCTGTCTATATCTTTGTTTACTTTTTGCTCATTCAAACCCAAGCTCAAAACTGTAGAAACTGTTGAATGGCATCTCTCCATCTCTGAGGACGATAATTCCCGGATCAATATTTCCAAATCTTTTGTTGTTGCTTGCCCTATACTGCATTCAACAAAATGGCGCCGTTGCCGGGGATGGTTGTGGATTGCATCGCAATAGTTTTCGTGGTTTTGAGCTTTGTATTTATCGTATATATTGTATAGTTTCACTTGTGCATATACTTACTTGTACATGTTTACTTGTTTATGTTCACCATATAGGTTTACTTGTATATGTTTACATACAAGTATACTTTTATTGGTGAATGTTGGTGAAGCACGTTAATCTCGGATTAGCTCTTTAATTACAAATCTTCACTTTTCAACTTGTGAATCCAATATTCACCAAATTTTCTCTTTTTGTATCATAATAGTTGTTTGTGTTCCATACTTGTGCATATGTGTTGGTTTGTGTACATAATTATATACTTGCGTTTTCTTTTATGTTCGTTTAATCATTGTATATATTTGTACCCGTAACGTTTGTTGAGTGTTTGGTTAGGGAACTTGCTTGTGGTTTGCACGGTAAGACGTTACCATGATATCGTGAGGAAGCTACTTTCCAAACACCGAAACAATAAAGGCGTCGAGCTAACGACGTAAAACAAGCGCTTGTTGGGAGGCACCCCAACGGTTGTAAATGTTGTTTATATTTCTGTTTATGAGGTATTTAGGTGAAGTGGCGAGTGATTGAAACAGCTGGTGCAATTCTGATTTTTCTGAGTTTTGATGTGCACGCTAAGCGAGCTCAGCTCCGCTAAGCGAGCATAGCAAAATTTTCTTTTTCTGCTCTGTACCAGTGGGGTTCCTATTCCGCTTGGTTCCCTTCTTTTTCCCACTTTCACAAAGGCTAATTACTAGTAGATAATAATTTTGTTTTTCTAATTCTTTTATTGGTTGTTTGGATTCAAATTTTGTTCGGTAATTCGAAGATTTTTGAGGTGATTTTCCAAAGCTTGAGTGTTTCAACTTGCGGATGTATGGTAGGGTATTGTTTTTGAAGTTGTATCATTCAAGGTACTCATTTATCGCTTTCTATAGCATAACATGTTTAAGAAACTTTTCATTTGTACAATTACCATACAATTCATTCTTTTGCATTACTTGCTTGTTGATTGAATCACTTTAGTTCCCAAACCATAAATGTGAGGAAGCTTTCCATTATTCACATATGCTGGAGGCCACAATCTTTGTTTTAACTGGATTTTATTATGCTTAATCTTTTGTTTATGTTGATTTTATGAAAGCATGAAAAGGATCAAGGCATTTTGTTTTATTTTGAGCACAACCACCATAACCAAATAGTCAATTCACCTTGTGAGTGTGTGATCATTTGTTAACCCTTTTGAGCTTTTTTGTCAATGTCCATGTTGTATTTGCTAAATGCTTATCTTTGAGTGTTTAGTTGTCATTTTTGCATGGATGATTGATTCTTTGTTTTCTTGAACCCTCAACCATGAATTTTTGGTATGAATTTTTACCTTGCCTTAGAAAGTAGGGAGTATTCATATGATGGTGTGGTTGAATTCAAGTTGGGGAGAGAAATGGTTGTGTACTTATTTGGTTGTTGCTATGAGGTTGAAAAGAAAGAAAAAAAAGAAGTAAAAAAGTGAAAAGAAAAGAAAAAAAAGAAAGTGAAAAAGTTTTGAAAAAGAAAAAGAAAAGAGAAGTGAATAATCGTGCTAATAAGTATTGTGATTGGTTTGAGAAACTTGTGGTTAAGGAAGAAGTTTGATCGAGATTTTGTTGTTTGAATCTTTGGTGGATTGATCACTCCCTTAGGTTATTGCAAGTTTTTGTTTCGATTAGCCTTAGGACTTATCCCTTGTTTGTTAACCAAGCCATATTACAACCTTGAAAAGTCCTTGTGATTCTTGCTTTTATATCTTCAATGTGATTTTTGGATGAATGCATAATTTAATCTTTTGTTTGCAAGATTGTTGGATGAGTGTTAAAAGTCCTTCACCTTTGTGTGTTATTCATCCATTGATGAATTTTTGCTAGGTGTGATTCATGATGTGAGCTTGTATTGTGTTAGAATGTTTTGTATGCTTTTTGTGCTTAGGATTCGTTTCGTTTACATGTTGTCGTTGTAGTATAGTGGTAAGTATTTACTTTGTTTATACGTTTTTATGTTGAGCCATACATTTGTTTTTGGTTTTCAAAACTTGTTGATTCACAATTCTTTGGTTTATTACTTTTGATTCTTTGATTTATTTGACATTGTTTGAGGACAAACAAAGTTTCAGGTTGGGGAGAGTTTGATAAGTGCCAAAATGTACTTATTTTGTGTATGTAAATAGTGGCACTTATCGATACTTTTGTTAATACCGTTTGATTAATTCTCCGTTTTGTGTATAAATACGTATACTTTGTGAATAGTTGTATTTTCATATACTTTTACACCATTTGATAGTTTTTCCTTTGTTTTTATAGGTATTCGTGCTTATTGGAGCCTTGAGGAATAAAGTGTCAAAGGCACGGCTTCGATTTCGCAATTTTGGTGAAAGCCCGCTTAGCCACCGTCAAGCGGACTTCCAAAGACTCAAAATAAGGATGACCAAAATCATCATTTTGGTTTCCATTCATTCATCATTGGATAGAGCATTGAATAAGCTTTCCAACGCTTCAAACCGGGCGAAATTCGGAGTTACGGTTCTCGAGTTATGGCGAAAACAAAATCTGATTTTTAGCAGACTCCGCTAAGCGAAGGGGGGTCCGCTGGGCGGAGCTCCAGCGGAGCAAATCAGCGTCTGGATGCAATTTTGAGTCCGCTGAGCGGAGGGGGTCCGCTAAGCGGACCTGCTAAGACATCAGCTCGTTAAAAGTGGCCAAAAACACATTTTTAGGTTATGGTTTGGGTATTTTTGAGTCCCAACACCATCAACTTCATTCTTAGAGTAGAATTGGCTTAGAAAACAACTTCGGAGGTTGCATACGGATGATCGGGGGTGGATTGAGCGTCGAACGGAGATGACAAATCGGGAGATTTTCGGTTCATTTCTCTTCTTCTTTGTGTATTTCTCTTTGGTTGGGTTTGTTTGTATATTTACTTGAATCTTATGTATATTTACCGATTATAATGTTATATTTAACTTGCTTTACGAATCTGTGTTGATATTATTCTGGATTTTTGCTCTATGCTGGGGATTTGGGGTGCTTTAGAGATAAACTTCTTGAATCCTTATCTAGGATGATAATCTGTTGGTTCTGAACTCTAGAGATAGATTTAGAGCTAACATTCACTGTGGGTATATGTACGTAATGCTTTTGTGTTTGAGCGGCGCGCGAGAGATCGCCGACGCGAGAACACGAATGTTCTCGTGACTTCGCGTTAGAGATAACCTTAGTTGTGAGATGATCTCGTTTGTGCTCCAGAGATGGACGCTTATGTGAGAGATACGTGATGACATAGATGGGTATCATAGGTTGAGTATAACGGGTTGGTAAGTTTATGTTTGTGAAGAGTGAATATATTAACATTTCTGATAAGTTATTTCTCTTCTAAGAATGTGTTTATTCTTTTTCTGTCTATATCTTTGTTTACTTTTTGCTCATTCAAACCCAAGCTCAAAACTGTAGAAACTGTTGAATGGCATCTCTCCATCTCTGAGGACGATAATTCCCGGATCAATATTTCCAAATCTTTTGTTGTTGCTTGCCCTATACTGCATTCAACACATCACCATCATCATCCATAAGAATTTCTTGTAATTCTTTGCAGTCTTGTGTCTGCATTAACGCACCGCCATAATTGAGTTTATTGTGCATGTTGTTGTAGTTTGAATATGTTATTTGAGTTGATACGGTTATTGGTGGGCGGTCTGGTTGATTGACTAACAACATTGGTGTTCATGCTTTGTTGAAAAAAGGGAAAAAAATGATTGTTGTGGTATTTGGTGGATATTTTGATATTGTGATGTTTGAGTATTTTGGCTGTGGTAGGAAGTGTTTATATCATACGTTTCTTATGTGTTTTAGTTAGGGTAGGCTGTGTTGGCGGCGTATCTTTATTAGGTGTATAATCAAGTGGCTGTTGGCAGTATGGAGTATGCTTATGGTTTTGCAGTTGGGTGGGTGACATGTATTGGTTGTGGGTTTGGGTGTTTCTAGGTTGGTAAATTTATTGGGATTTTAAGTGGTTTGATAATTTTATTGGATAGATGCTGAAGCTAGTTGACGTGGGTCGACTAAATACTTATTTTTGGCCACAAACTCAATTATAGTCTATATATACCAATACATAGAAGCCCTATTTCCTTTTTCCTCTTCTTATTGACCGTAGAAGGGTTTGCTAGAATGATGCATAAAGCTTCAAGATTGGTTGAATTTTAATAGTGTCGTTATAATGAAATCACCATTTGTTTTGAACATAATTTTGAAGTTAAGAAAAATAGAGAGAAACTACACTAAAAGAAGCTAACAAACCTAAAATTAACTTTTCCATTCATTTCCTTGATCATATTGAGCCAATTTTTAAGGTAATAAACCCATTGGATTTTGAGTTTTAAGATAAAAGTATAAATAAATAAATAATTATTAAAACGATAAATCATTATAAACAATGAGAAAATCATACTATAGTAATAAAAAAATTCTAAGTTTTGACCAAAATTGTTTCAGAATTTTTTATTATTATATAGACTAAAATTTCATTTTAAATTATATTTAAAGCCGTTTAAAATCCAGAATATCCGTCCGAATTCACTGGCAATTTGTTTAAAATCGACCTATCAAATCTATTTTTAATTTTTGACGAAAACCATTCTATCCGGCCCGTTGTCCATTCTTAACTGCTTTTAGGCCCAGAACCATCCTATCGGGCCTGTTGTCCACTCTAACTGGAAAATTATACCTTGTACCCCAGCAATTATCCCTATACACCTACAAAATATTTTTTGGACGAATTTACCCCTGTATAAATAGTAAAAAATTTAAAAAATTTCACTTTTCACTCCTTTTGCATAAAATTACTCTAGAGTGCATAAACCGGACATACAAAAATTCGTTCTCAAATATACAATTGGACAACCCAGAAGTAGGTGTTTCGGTCCTTATTTTTTTTAAGTTTTAACCAATCGGACAACACATTAGTGGGTGTTCCGATTTTTGAAAATTTTTAAAAAAGCAAGCGGACAACACATTACTGGGTGTTCCGGTTTTTGAGAAATTTTTAAAAAGAAACCGGATATCCCATTGATTGGTTTTCCGTTTTTGAATGCACAACAACCGGATATCCTAGCTGTCTATTGTTCGGCTCATGTTTTTTATTTATTTTAAATTTTATTTATATTTTAATTATTTTTTAATTATCTTTTATTTATATATTTTAGTGTTTCGTAGACGAGTAGGTTCGATCGACGGAATGCTCCGGGGAGGAAGAGAACGTCGAGAGACTGATGGCGAGGGACATCAGGAAGATGCACCGGAGGCTGGTCCGTAGCATCCGGGATTTCCCAAAGGACCAAGCGATACTTCTCTTTTGACTAGGTATCTGCACCAGAGGCAGATCCTGATCCCGACATATTAAAATAGTATAGCTCGTCAAAATAATATATCTCTAATAAAATAGTATATTTCATAATCCAATTTCTCATAATCTAACATATTTTGGCAGTATAGGCGTAAGATGTTGCCAATGTTGTAGCCGCCCGGCAAATCCTACCATCCAAGAAGTCGCATCTTTTGTGCGATATTTCTTCCAATCAGTTGTGACAGGTGGCAACAGAAATCCTTCATTCATGTTTACCTTTATAGAAAATAAATATCACAAGAAAGTCAATGGTTTCCAAAGTTGTGTTACTAATTACTTCTATACAAAGTTGTGTTACTAATTACCTGAACCCAATGGTTTCCATTTACAAATCCAATGCAGTAAATGGATGCATTAGGTGAATGTGCACTCGTCTTAGGAAAGTAACTCAAACTAGGGTAACCTAATGAGACGAGAACAACGTTATACTAATTAGCTATTACATAGCCCATATCAGGTAACGTCATCCATTTATTTGGTGGTTGTTGTCCTAAAATTTCTATCACCAACGATGATCTAACTTGTAAAAGGCGTTTACCAAATAATTCCTCATACAACTTGCTTCTAGGACTTATAATTTCTTTCTCCAAATCCCGACGAACCATTGACCATCCATCTGTGCCATAACCATTCAAAGATGCAATGGCTCTAAACCCACAATTTCCATGATCTCTTACATCAACAATGTCATCAATAAATGGTCTGATGTAATCTGGAAATTGTACAATTTATTTATTAGATTCTTTATTTTTTGAGGTTTGGGATAATTGTGAACATAACCTCTTTGAAGATTTTTGAGAACTCGGGTGTGCTTGATCAACATACTTATATCCCGAAGGATCACGATGAATATCATTTCCCACAGGTCTCTTATCTTTTCTTCTTCACCCCTCCTTTGGTTTTAATTTTTTCAGGTGGTGGACACATCTTTGTTGTAGTTGGATAAGCAATCTCACACACTCTTCTTTTTAATGCTCTTTTTCCTACAACATCTAGTGACCTCCACCTTTTCCAAATTTCATCGATTACATTGGTCATGTCTATTTATGATCCATCATCTGCATCTACATCTTGATTACCTTCCATACTTAGTTTTCTCCAATGAATATGAATAGCCTCAATTGGTATCGCATCACCACTTAATGTATATCTCCCTAACTCACAAGCACATGGTAACCCATATATTTTTCTATGAGTACATCTACATTTTTTAGTATTTGTACCTACCATGTCAATCCTCAACCACTCTTCAATAATCTGTCTCAATGCAAATCTTGATACTGAACCACGCAAATTTGCGTAAAAAGGACTAGTGTGTGCATGCTTAACTTCATAAAAACTCTTCTGAAATGAAGCTCTGATGTTGCCCACTTGTATCTTGATATTGTCATTCATAGCCTCCCAACATTTGCATAAATCACCTAAATTATTCTTTAACATTTGCTTAAGTTTCCAATACGCAAACTCCACCCTTTAAATAAAACAAAACAACTAATTATCTGTATTATTAAGATAAAGAAACGATGTCGATAAAATCACATAAACATACCTATTGGTTGTGGTGTTGCCCAAATGTAACACTTGATTGACCCATGCTTTGACAAATCGATGTCTATGCGGTGTCAACCATGTGTCAATCACATAATTAATAAAATCTTTGGAGTCAACACATACATCCTCTAGTTGTTTCAATTTTTGATGGTACATCATCTCATCACCAGCCCTTATAAGTTCATACCACATTTTCTCCACAGTTTCTCGCATATTATCCACAACATGATCCTTACACTTTGATTTCACATTTTTGTTGATGTGAAATCGACAAAGAAAATTAGTTGTCTTTGAAAATATTGTTTCAATGGCGTTCATTAAAGCAAGATATCTATCAGTCAAAATTACTTGTGGACAAAAATCCTGCTTAATAAACAACTGTTTCAACTTATCCAATACCCAACAAAAAGTACCTCTCTGCTCAAATTCCATATAGGCAGATGCAACAACAAATGTTAATTTAGTTGATGTCATACCAACTATTTCAAACAACGGTTGGATATACTTGTTTGTCTTGTATATGCAGTCCATAATCAATACAATGGGAAATAGATTCAATAGCTTCACTGATTCTGGATAAGCCCCAAAAATATCTCTCACAACTTCTGATTCATCTTTTTTCCTGCTCCAGTAAACATAACCCGATTCTTCAACCAACTTGAACAATTGTTGCATTTCTGTTATGGGACCCCTTATGTCATTTTGTATCTTACTCTTATGTTGTATATTTGCGTGATCCGAGTGACATTCTCCGGGTCACGCTCTTGCAATGAGAATAATATGTGTCTTGGTGGAACATGGCGTTTTGTTAAATAAACAATATGTTGTTGATCATTTGCATTTAGTCGATTTACGAAAGCATGACCTTCAAATCTATCATGTAAGCCATGGTTGTGTACTCCGCATTTTACATCGATCTTCCATCCAGAACCATCTTTCAATGGTGTTGACCTAATTTTGAAAGGACACCCACATCTCTTACTAGCACTTTGGGTTTCGCTATTTTTTCCTTGTATTTTCCACCTTTATCACAACCAAATATTAATTTGTCACTTCTTCCTCTCTTGTCTGTTTTGGTATCTGAACGAGTTATTATAACTGTTATTTTATTCCTGATTCCATCCTCCCCAATCCAGCTTATTGCCTTTTCTCTTGTAGCAAAGTTTTGACCAGTTAAAAAACTGCAGTTATATCCACACATGTTTGATTTAAATCGCATTTCATCAAAGGAGGATCTACACCTATCAATTAAAATTAAATAAACTTAATAAATAATTTGTCAAAAAAATTAAAAAAAAAAACGTGAACCGGAATACCCATAGAGGGGTTATCCGGTTGGTAATGTAAAGAACCGGAAATCACCACAACGGGTTATCCGGTTGGTAATGTAAAGAACCGGAAATCACCACAACGGGTTATCCGGTTGGTAAAGTCAAAACCGGAAGTCATACAGTTGAGTTATCCGGTTGAATATGTTACTGGCTGGAATTCTGCATCATGGGTTATCCGGTTAGCTTACGTATCACTTCCAAACTTTCGACATTTACCGTACAAACAATAAAAGTAAAAAAATAAAAAATAAAAGTAAAAAATAAAAAAGGATAAAATTGAAATATTTTTAAAATTATTGGAGTATAGAAATAATTGTTGGAGTACAGGGTATAATTTTCCTCTAACTGCTTTGTATGCTTGTCCTGCTAATTACTCATTTTGGTTTTGACTTATCAATGCCGCCAATGTTTTAGTTTTAACCAATAAATTTTGCAATTTGATCTGACACTTAGGATTAGGACACACAATGACAATATTTTATAAATTGTAAATATTTAAAAAATATATATATTTATAAAACTGAAAACTTTTTAGTTTTATAAATAAATTTCTTTTTGAAAAATATTTACAAAAAGTAACAACCGAATAAAAATCATGCTTGTATTTTATGTACTTTTCTTTTGTAACTTTCCATTTTTATGGTTCGTACTCTTTATATTGCCAGCTAAATTATTAGGGGTTGTTTTGTGAAACACCTTAATCATGCCAATCTCTTTGTCATTTGATTATTAGAGAAAGAATAGTCACGAGAAAGAATAGTCATGAGGAGAAACGAATATCCTTCAATATTTATTTATTGGTTTCTACCTATCATCTTTTAAATAATAATAATTTAAATAATAATGAAATTATCTTTAGAAATTCCGGTTGGATCATCCGTGATATTGTATAAAGTTGTAAAGCGAATGTTTGGAGGTAGTCTTTTATCGCGAATATTTCTCATGCCAATTGTAATTTCTATAAGTTCGACAAAAACCCTTTATTTTACTTAAGATAAATTTCAATTGGTGGACAATTTTCCTCATGTGGTGTAGATCCCGTTTTTTGTTTTCTCGCTTTGAGGCGTTTTGATATATAATATTTCTTGCTTTAAAAAAAATATAATAATTTAATTTTCCATTTTTTATGTGGTCAATTTTATATTAAAATCTAATAAATATTTAAGAACACACTTTTGTAAATTTTGTAATGGTCATAAATTAGATTTAACTTTACATAAATTGATTTTGATCATGTCAAATTAGATTAACTTTACATAAATTGATTTGATCATGTCACTTCCTTAGTCAAATCTTTATAAGGGTAATGCTAACTTGTACCCTAAGTGCAGATGTTAAGAAAATATAAATGGAATGTTTGTATTGAAAAAGTAAATAAATAAATTAACTATGAACTTTTAATCAAATCAATATACAATTTTCAAACACAAAGTTTCTATATCCAACACAAACATTCCATTATTGATTTCTTAAGATGTACCATTGGGGCACAAGTTAGCATTACACATAAAATAATTACAAGAGAAATGTAATATGTACATTAAAAGTGACATTTACACCGTAGTATTTTAAGGTTTTGCTTTTTAAAAGTACTTAATTATTAATTTCTTTATTTTGACACAAGAATACATGTATCTATGCTATATATTTATATGGTGTACATGAATTGGTGTATGCTTATTGGTGTACAAATAACAAGCCTATAATTACAATTATAATTATAACAATCAAACTAATTATTTATCATGGATACCTATTATTCTCTCCGTTCCACAATGAGTGACTCATTCGAAATAAAATGATGTTTTTAAATGAATGATTCATTTCAATTTTCAATATAATTTTTCCAATTCTACTGTAGTAAAAGTTCATAATAAAGTACTATAGTAATTTTAAATACCTTCTAATTAATAAAAAGTTCATAATTTCCAATACATAATAAAAGTATTATAGTAAAAACAATATTCTCTCTTACTTTTTTACACTTTTCTTAATATGTGTAAAATTGTATACTGAGTCATTCATTGTGGGACGAAGGATTTTTTCTGAGATCATAAATTTCAACTCAAGCACATACTTACAAAAATATCTTCAAAAAAAACTTTTCAGTCTATTATGGCCATTTTCAACTTAAACAATTGGTTTCTCCTTGTATAAAAAAAATTAATTATTATTTTTACTGCTTTTGTTAGAGTATTTGGCTAATAAAAATGGCTAAAATTTATTATTAATGATTTTTAAATTTAAAAGTTATGGAAAAATTCTAGAGACAAAAAATAATTTCGAACCTTTCAATATTTTTAAAAGATGAAAAACATAGAATTCTTTAATAATTTCATATGAAAAATAATAAATTTAATTATTTTCTATATGAATATTTTTTAATAGCCATTTTTTAATGGTAAATTTTAATTGTGTTGTTTAATGGCATGGAATAATTTCTTGTATAAGCAAATGTATTGTTAAAAGAGAGTATTTATTTGATGACAAGGAATATTTATTTAATGACATAAAAAAGATTGTATATAAATTTTATTCATTTTATTGGTTATTAAAAATTTGGTATATAATTATTTAATTTTAAAAAATTTTGATTTATAAATACTCTTACATCCAAACTCGAATCTCCGAACACTCCTCACTCACTACAAAAGCGCGAATTGCATCATTTTACAACCAGTGCAAAAAAAATTGTGGCATCTAACTGCTTGCGACAATTTTAGAGCTGCCTTAACCACATAATTGTGTCGAACTTTACTATATTTATTTTTATTTGATGTTTTGTTACAACTAAAATTCCATTAATGAAACTCAAGAAACTTTCATTGCATAATTAATTAATTCATATATCACCTTCAAATAGAATCCTATTCCTCTCAGACCAGAAGCACCATATTGTTGCAAACCACCCTAGTAACTCCTTGTTAATTCTGACTTTGCCTCTAATCAAATCTGCAAACATTCTACAATGAGTCAAAGGATCATCCTCCTCAGTTGGTGGGATTGGAATCCAAGAGAAAAACAAGTGCTTTATGTCTTTATTGCATTGAAACAAAGTGGGCACACTTCCTCATTTGGGTTGAGCTTCACTCCTCGTTTCTTCAATTCTGTTTTCGATGACAGTCTATTTCTAAATACTCTCCAACCTAACATTTTCACTTTTGAGGGGATTTGTATTTTCCACATTTATACATCAATATCAGAACTTCATCATTGAGATTGGATTCCACCAGCTTACTCAGAGCAAAAGAATTCTTCTCCTCAATCTATAACCCATAAATCTAAATTGGTAAAACTGTGTGTGGAGAGATAACATCAAAAAATATAATACTATTACAAATTATAATAAGTAACTTCAATGACATATTTTAGGAAGATAAAGAAAATGTAAGACACTACAACATTTATTGCTTTTGGCAACATTTTTTAATGCTACATGTGTAAATTGTTGCCTAAAAGTGGATCAGGCAACGATTTTTGTGTTTTGCAAAGACATTTCTCGCAACCCCTCACAAATGTTCCCTAAAATACTTTTGGGAACAATTTTCAAACGCCCCTATGATTTATCATTTACAACAACCGATAAATGTTCTCTTAAATACTTCTGGGAACAATTTAAGACTGTTACATTATTCAAAACAAAAAGCTACACTTTTTAAATGTTGCATAATCTTTTTTTAAAAAAAAGATTAGGAAGCAACTTTTCCTCCCAACATCGTAATATTTTATTTAATGTTTTTTCTAAATATTATTAAATTTAATAAAAAAATATATGCTTATGAGATTAAATTATTAAAAACATATTTCCTAGTGTGTATATATATATATATATATATATATATATATATATATATATATATATATATATATATATATATATATATTCTATTGAATTATTTTAGAATTAAATTATTTTATTTGATAACTATAAAAATAATGTCAGTTAACTTAAACTTTTTAGCTTTTTCTAATTTAACTTTTTCTAATCAAACTTTACGCTTTTGGACTAAAAAAAAATCTAACTTTATGTTGTTATTAAATGGTATTAGTTTTTGCAAGAGCTGTGAAGAGTCCACATGCCGTAGAATTTGAAGTGAGACTTAAACCGAATCTGTGAGAAAGAGCTATCAGTCAGGATGGGATGATGATCAGATCTGTGCCGGGGGAGAATAGTCGACGAGACGACAAAACTTTCGTTGAGCCAAACTTGATTGCAAAAGGCTCGATCCAACTTTCTTTCAATAGAAGCATTTCCGGTTCTACCATTATACCAAGTTCTTTAGGTTCGCGTAACTTGGGGCTAACTGGTTCCCCGTTTTGTACCGCTTATTTTTATATATATTATCATCTTATTTAAAAAAAAATGGTATTAGTTTATATAAAAAAAGTGTTTCTAAAATAATAATAGTTTTTTTGAATATTTATTGTTTTATCAAAAAGGTAAACGAAACGGTGTGGCATATTTCTCTCTCTATTTCATAGAGATCCCTAATTCTCCTCCACATTCATAGTGAACCAAAGTGATGTTCATATTCCTAACCTCTTCATGGTTCTTTCAAGCCGCCGCCGTCATCGGACCTTCCCTCGCCACTGTTTTCGGCCACTACGAAGCCGAACATAAAACAAAGACCAATCTTGTGTTACCTCAGGCCGTCGCGGGCTTCTTTAATTGCTAAGGTGAGTATCCTTTTCTCTCTAACTTCTGAATTTAAGTTTTATTGAGGAGAAGAATCAATTTTTGTTGAAACCCTAACTTTCTACAAAATTAATACGAACTACTATCATTTTGTATAAATTATGAAATGTAACTTTTGAAAATCTATCAGATAAATCCGTTTGGATTTAGAGTATATGAATTGTGGTTTGAACTATGGTTCTTGTTTTGAGTAATTCAATCAATTTTCTATACTTGTTATTTGCATAATGTTTATGGGATTTTACTTTTGTTCTACAGAAGTTGTTTGTTTATATATGATAAGAAGAAGTATTTCAAATACAAAGCTTGGTTGGTTCCATTTTATTTGTTAAAAACTAAATTTTCTAGAATTGGATTTAATTAATTGGTTTACCGGTTCTGTTTGGTGGATTAGACCAGGTTAGTAATTTTGATAATCTTCAATCTAGTCTTTATCTTTTAATTTCTAAGAAAAGATTGATAATGACTACTCAAACTTGCAGGAACCTTAGTTTCAATCTGCTGACATCCTTTGGTGTAGAGCTGGAAAATTTGATAAGAGTTCAAATTTTGTAAGTCTGCACTTTACAAGGCGTTGGACTATTCTCATTCCTTCAATGAATTCTGGTTTAGTCTTTTAAACTCATAATAACACTGTTAGCCTAGTCTTTCATGCATCCTAATTTAGTCTTTAAACTTTATCTTATAATTATTATGTTTGATTTTAAAGTGTAATACTCGGTCTTTTTGGTGGATTTTTAATTAGTAGATTTTGTTTCATACTTTTTCTATTTCCATTTTATGCAATATTTTTCTTTTCTCTGTCTTTTTCCTTGGTTTCTTTGTTTGCTGGATATTCACGATGCAGGGAAATAAAAGAGTGGACTTGAAAGGCTTGATAGAGAGAGGCAGGCTGACTTCTTAAACATGTTGAAAGAATTTGTAGTTAATCAGGTATAATTTAAGTTTGTTTGTTTTAAGTTCCTCCTTATGTAGAACTTAGTTTTCCTTTCAGGAATGTCCCTTGGCATGTCATTGAAGTAACATTTCATGAATCTGTTCCTTCCATGAATGTCCCTTTCATGTTTGTGTGTGTTTCTGTTGGTAGCTAGATGAATGAAGAAGTTTACATTTGATGATTAATTTAAGTCCTAGTCTTTATGATTATATTTTTTTCCAGAAAGAAGCTGCCAATTTTCAAAGGGTAAATACTTTCTCACACTAAATAGAGTTTGTTACATCAATCACAAGGTCTATAGATTTCTTAATCATCATTTTCTCTCATTGGATAAGACAAACACTGTCTTGAGATGTATTTTATATAATGTTGAATATGGTGTCATACTCTCGATTTGTGATATAATTGTGCTTTGATTTCCTCTTAGTTCCAATATTTTTATTTATTTTGTAGTTCTAATTGATATAATATGGTTTCTTTGTTTTTGATGTGCAGGTTGTCTGAAACAACTTCATATGTCCAAATTATAGTCTTCATTAGAGCATTAAGAGGGGGGAATTTTTTGTTTTCATTATGCGTTTTGACGTTTTTTTTCTTATAGTGTTGTGAAGTGTAATTTGTTTTGCTCCTATCCAGACACATCTTGTTCTTGAATTTATAATTTATAAAATTATTTAGATGTTAAAATAACTTATTTATCACAATACTCAATTTGAAGAATCTCATGTACAAATTCAATGCATGAATTGAAAAAGTTAATGTATTTACAGTAATTTCCATGAATTGGAAGCTGTAGTATCCATGAATTAGACTCTCATATACAAGTTCACTTTTAGGCAACGTTTTATAATTGTTGACATTGTTGATAGATATGGGAACAATTGTAACTCGTTGCCTTAGGTAACAGAGAAAAACGTCCCCTATTCTTGTATAATAGGCGACGTTTCTATTCTTGTATGATAGGCGACGTTTATAAATAGTGTGCCCAAAGAATGAGAAAAGCGTTGCCTGAAACCATAGGCAACACTCGCATAGAAGACGCTCGAAAATTGTTGCCTATTCTTTTTGGCAACAGTTTTTATGGTTTTGGCAACAATTTTCCAGTGTTGTGAAAGATAATAAATGTTGTAGTGAGACATTAACTTGAATCTTCAATCTACCACCTACTACAATTCCTTCTTCTGGTTCTGATGGTATTTATGTTGAATCTACCACCACAACTCTTACTGCTGCATCTTCAAGATTTAAGACAAGAGTATAAACTCTCTCTTATAATATGGAGGAGTTGTGGTGTTGATTCAACATGAATAACATTAGAATCAATAAACACTAAACACTTCTAACATTGATATGTTACGCATTGTTTTGTATGAAGGAGCTGATAAATATCTAGCTTCATGAGAGCTAGCATACCTATCATTATTGTCTAGCCTCATCTTCTTATGTCTACTTCCTAACATTCTTGTTTTATATGACTGCTACCTATAATTATTGTCTTTGTATGACTACCTAAAAAAAAACCACGTGAAAAGCATGATACGTTACTATAAACTAGGTTCAATGAGATTTCTATATATATTAATATTTTTTCTAGTGATGTTTAAATAGCATATCAGACAAAAAAATTATAGAATTTGATAAAACTCAAATCATTTGTATTTTGGTCTCATTCTTAATAAAGATGATAATTATTATAGGTTTTGTTTAAACAGCACTATTATCCCCCTTTAAATTATATTTGAGTTATATATTTCTCTAAAGATACAAAATTGTTTTTCCCTCTTAAAATGATATTTTATAAGAACGAGAGGGGATAGTAAGATCACAACACATAAGATCGTAATTAAGATCGAAAAATCTTATAAAATAATTTTGTAAGTCAAAAAGCTACACAAATCATCACTGTCAGATCATGCAGTTTTATTTTGGTTGATGACTCATAAGGTTGCCGTATGGATATATTGGCATGTAAGCTTCAGTTTTCTTTGTTATAAGCATTTTTTAACATTTTAATTCTTCATTAGATCTTGTTTCAAAGTGGTTGGGTGAAAGTGAAAAATTGGTTTCAAAGCTTTTCCGATAATTAAATCTATAGCTACTTTGAGAATGATTCATACAATTTAAACCTTTACCTTTTTTTAGACATTAAAGGCTAATTAAATCTTTACCTTTATTAATTTTTTATTGAATAACACAAATTCAGAGATCAATGCTTTGAAAAAAGTACTCAATGAAGAAGTCTCTACATTAAAGGCCTATGCTTAAGCATTAAACTTAAGGAAACTATGCATTTTGTCATTTTGGTAGACTTATACTTCTAAGTGTTAATCTTATAGTATTAAGTAATGTTAGATATTATGTCTATTGTATGTACACAATTGAATTATTGTTTGAAGTTAAATATTTGAGTTAATGCTTAAGCATCAGGATAAAAAAAAAGTATTTCATCATTTTGCTACATTTTATTAACACAACTTTTTTGGAACATGCAATTTATGCTTATCATAATTCTTGTTTATATTGTTTATTTTATAAAAAAAAATATGGTAAAAAATATTCCAAAGTAACTTATAGAAATATTTATCAAGTGTGATTACTATTTCATGTTTAGGGAACAATTTGTAAATATTGCCAGATATGACAACATTTGAAAACAGACTCTAAAGAGTATTCTCACTCTACCACTTTAAGGAGACATTTTTTAGTTGCAATTCTTAACCACACTTTAAAAACGTTCCCTAAGATATTATGGAAAAACATCCCTTTTTTCTACAGTTAAGGGAACATTTTAAGAAAGTGTGCCAAAAAAGCAAAAATAAACGTCTCCTTAAGTAATAGGTAACGCTCCCACAGTGGACGACTAAAAAACGTCCCCTATTATTTTAGGCAACGTTTTTCTCAATTCTGGCAACACTTTCGAGTTGTTGTCAAAGAGGAAAAATGTTGAAGTGATTTTTTACCATTTGACTACAACACGCGATTCTACTTAAGTTTGATATCATTGAGGGCGTGTGAGATCACAAAATATTAATATTATAATATCTAGATCAAGATCTTAACAACCATGTTTTAATCTCTTCACAGTGACTTAAAGATTTGGAGCACATAAATTTTTGAGTTTTTGGATGCTATAATTGTTTTGACTTTAGAGAAAATTAGACTATTTGATCTTAAAGTTGAGGATGGTACCCTTTCTAGAGATGATGTTGTGAAGAAGATATCGATCATATATCTTAACTTAGTTTTGATGAAGACAAAAACTTATCATAGAAGAAAGATCAAAGAAAAAATATAGAAATTAAATATCAAGATTGGATAAGCTTTGAAAATCAAGCTTTAGCAATCAAAGAATTGAATTATGTATATAAGCTTCATGTGCTTAAAATATTTTCATATAAATCATTCTATGTTTCTTAAACATTCATGCATGATGGTCATTCAAAGCACAACTTTTAAAAGACAAAATTTCAAGTTTTCTAAAGCAACAGTCGATTACTTCTATACAATAATCGATTAATTGTATTTTTGTATGTAAAAATTGGATTTTGTAGAGCACTCAATCGATTGACAACTCCTTTCAATCGAATGATTCAGTTCATTTTTTAAAATAAATTGAACATTACTATTTATTTAATCAATTGACATCCTAAAACATTTTGAAAATTCTAGGGCATTGCCTAGATCTTCATTGCATATGATCATGACACATTTCTAAGAAATTGCAAATTCTCATGATTATTTTCTAATCGTTGCTATTCTCTTTGTCCGCCACATTATCTTTTTATGGATATTTTTTTGTATAAAATAACTATTTATTGACTAATTGTTTTGTATAATTTAAATCAAATCAATTTATCCTTGTGGCTGTTAAACTTTAATTTTGTTTTTATTATATTAAACAAATATGGTACATGCTGTATTTTTTTATTATTACAAATCAAAACTTTTACCGATTACATTTTCTCATTTTTCTTTTCCTTCTGCAAACGTTTCATTTCAATGTTCCTACATATTTAAACTATTTCTAATCTCTTCTTGATATTATATTTCATCATATTTCTCTTCCTTCTACAACCACATAAACCATACAACAACTAAGAGCAGAGAAAGTCACAACTCATGCACTTTTTTCCTCTTCCAGTTAGATTTGACGACGAAACCGACGCCCTTTACATTTATCTAGGAAAGTACTCTTATCCACCACACCTTTCTGCTTTCCAAAAACGTCCTTTGTACAACTTTAGATCTTCCACCGATTGATATTGTTCCTTATTTTTGTTTAATATGAATTGTTCCTATTTCTATCTTTTATTCTTAATTTATGGTTGATTTTTCTTCTTAATTTTGTGTACATGAGTTATCTTAGAAAGAAAGAGGTGAAATTGTAGAAGACAACAAAAGAGCAACATCGGAGTAAGAGATTTGTCATATGCAATATGTTGAATGACTTTATTTTCAACTATATCTTACTATGTGGAAAACAAAAGTAACAGTGGTACATAATTTGATCTTGCTGAATCAGATTTTCCTTACTACTGCGCCCTTCATGTTTGATAAAATGCTTATATCAACTTTCATATTATTCGTAAAACTGAATGTTGTATATGGTTTTTAAGAGGAAAATAAAAGTAAAATGTTGTGCTTTAGTGACTATATAAGGTGTTTTAGAGTTTTAGTCATTCAAAAACTTGCTTTCATAAAGGTTTGTTCATGTTTCTATAAAAACATGCATAAGCAATGAAATCTCGCAACTATTTATGCGGGTTGAAAGCAACGTGGATGTCATGATTTCTTATTTTGATCTAAGGACAGCAGAGAAAGCAATTCAAATGATTAGAAGTATGCCATTGAGGTCTAAAAGCCGGGCATACATTATTTGATTCTTATTTTTTTCAATCAGTCAAAACATTTTATGATATTTACACATACCACACCAGTACTTGTACAAACACACTGCTATCCCTCTAGTTGTTAAATAAAAAATGATTACATTTTTAAGATATTAGAAAGCATACAAACAACATGTATTCAATTTATCTGTCTGTTATAAATTATTTACCAAGTGTATGGTGCTATTGATTGTAGAGAAACTGATAGTACTTTTTACAAGTGTTTGCAAATAGGAAGTAATGTTCTTTCTGTTTGTTATAAAAAAGTACTTTGAAATGAGGAAAATAAAAGTCCACCATTGTTTTATTGTGTGATAGTCTTGGTGTGGGGATGTACAAATATCGAATATATTGAAATCTTTCACAGTGGGTGGAGGGACGTTACTACCCTTGCTAGCTTGGAAAGGGGATCGAGGATATATTTGTGTTTTTTATTTTTCTGTACTTGTATTTTTTTTATTTATACGTTCATCAATCGTAATTCTTTCAAAAAGTAAAAGTATTGAAACATTTGCAAAGAAATGAGAAATATTCTTAAAGCCTAATTCATCCCACCACTTATGTTGCATCTCATACTTATAATTCGCATCAAAGCGGGTTAAGGTAACTTGCTTCTCAATTCAAAAAGTACGGCTTCCGTTAATCCTATTTTTGCAAATGGTGGCAAAGCAAACAAACCTTGATGTTTTGTTGGTGAAAATTATGACTTCTAGAATGTTCGCATGCAAAGTGTTTTTAGAAGCATAATGAGAAGGAAAATGGGATGATGCTATTGAAAATGGCTCATTCGTCTCTACAACAGTCATAAACAATATAGAAAAAGTCAAGATTAAAGGCTCTTGGAACAATGAAGACAAGAACAAAGTGTTATATAATAAGAAAATTTCTTTATCCACCTCCCTATGGGGCTCACCCCCAGCGAAAACCCCTAAATACCCCTGCTTCGGAAATGCATTTCCGAAATAATTTTTTTAAATTTTTTTTTTCAGAATTCGGAAATGCACTTCCGAAAACATCAAATGGGGGGTGTGTTCGGAGATGCATTTCCGAAAACACCCATTTTTAGAGATTTCGGAAGTATACTTCCGAAAAATACTTACCCAGAGCAACAAGCATTCCTTTTCCTCTTCGCTAGCAGTAAGCAGATCCAGAAAGGTTGGCCAGCATTTCTCTGCACTTTCTACCTAATTATTAGTTCTTGCACCACTCAAGACAATAGATTCTATATGAAATCTGAAAAAAACTCCATCACAGTTGCATAATAATCACTACAGATTAGAAATATATCTAAAGGGATTAGCTAGAAAACAAAATGTAAAACTAAGATTGTATATTGTTTATCCATCAAATACTCCCAACAACAACAACATCATCATTGCACATTAAACATGTTAGAGGAGAACAACAACAAAAATCAAAGAAGTATAACAAAAGGGCTTTCGGAAGTTATGTTTTTTTCAACCATGGAAGTTGTTCTGGGTATACATTTTTCGGAAGAATATTTCCGAAATTCCCAAAAATGAGGGTTTTCGGAAATTCATCTCCGAAAACACTCCAATTTCATGTTTTCGGAAGTGCATTTCCGAATTCTGGAAAAATTTTGAAAAAAAATTACTTCGGAAATGCATTTCCGAAGTAGGGGTATTTTTGGTTTTTCACCAGGGGTGACCAAGAAAGTAGGGAGGTCTATAAAGAAATTTTCTATAATAAAAAGGGAAAAAAATTCTTGAATTAGCACTAGGTATGGATGAGTTGTGAAAAAAAAATTGGGATACTTTGGATGTGAATCGTGAAGGTACGATAGAAGTAAAAAGATACCAACTAAACAATTTTTTTACAAGAATATGAATTATTTAGAATGCAACCTAGTAAATCAATTCTTGATTTACAGAAGAGATTCTCACACAAAACAAATCATTTGTTGGCTCTTGGAAAAACTTTTAAAAATACGACTTGAATCTCAAAGTCCTTAGATCATTAACAACATGTCAACCAAATGAGGTGAAAATATCGAAAAAGAATAGTCTCTTGAAAAATGTCTACTACAGTATTGTTCGATAAACTTTAAAGATGAAAATCCATAAAAGAAACCCAAAATTCTAGACTTAAAAACTAGATTCAAAGACCATAATTAAG
Organism: Vicia villosa; assembly: GCF_029867415.1. Classification (NCBI taxonomy): domain Eukaryota; kingdom Viridiplantae; phylum Streptophyta; class Magnoliopsida; order Fabales; family Fabaceae; genus Vicia; species Vicia villosa. The sequence goes on from NC_081181.1 coordinate 222,211,156, forward strand.
GAATTCAATTTTAAAAATAGGAAGGTTACTGGTTTTAAATGTGAAAAAGAGGACATGTCAACAGTGAATTCCCTACACTTCTAAAGAAGAACAAAGTCAACAACGATAAGGACAAAAAGCCAAAGAAAGGATATATGGTATGGCATGACAATGAGATAAGTTCATCTTTAGACGAAGAGCAAGCAGACATGGCATACCTTAACCCCATTCAGATGATGAAGACACTGGGGTTAATAATTATGAATTTAATGAGATACCTTCATATGATGAATTACAAAATGTCTTCCACAAATTACATGAGGAGTGTTTGCATCTTTCTAGAAAATGTTCAAAATAAAAGAAATTAATTTTATCTCTAGAAAGCAAGGTTAACGACACCAATGTGGAATTAGAGAAAATAAAATATTCTGCATGTAATCAATGTGAAAAGCATAAAACCAATTTTTTTTAACTAAACCAAGTTATAATCAAATTTGAAAAAGTTAAAATCGTATTAGAAAATGTGCTAAGTAGACAGAGATATTCAAATTCCAAATTTGGACTTGACGTTTCAAATTTTGAGAAACAAAGCACAGTAAAACCATCTTTATTCAAACGAGCAAAAACTCAACAATGTGAAAGCAAACAAAGTGAATGGTGTAAGTCATCCTAAAATGCATTATGATATAAATAATTCATATGTATATAAGAGGCTTGAGAAGGATCGAACAAAATGAGATCCTTCACGGGATATGTTGGGAATGGACTACCCTTGTTTAACAATGAGAGCCAAGATATATATTTGTGTTCTTTATTGTTTCTATACATCTACTAATTTTCTGTATGTTTATTCATACGTTCATCATAATTTTTTCTAAAAATTAAAAGAAGCAAAACATCTTCAAAATAATTTAAAAAAAAAAAATTAAAATCTAATTCAGCTCTTTAAAGTTGCATCTCATATTTACCTGTGTCGTCTTTAGGAGTATGAATATTGTCTATAATTGGGATCTTCTAAAATTCAAACATTTCCAAATGGTTTAAATATTTATAGGTGGATGACTTTCAAATTGGGATCTTATTAGTAGGATATTTGGACATGGTTGAGTAAGAATTTATAGATGTTGTCTTTTTTCTAAGTGTTTTCTTTTGAGACTTAGTCATTGTAAAGTTGGAAGTTGATGAATTCAACTTTAGGGTATAGGTCATCTTCACTAGTGTCACCATCCTCTATTTGATCAATCATATTTTTCCATGATTTGTTAAGAAATCCTTCATCTTGTTTTTGAGAATCATTGAATCATTAACTTGGGTTGCTTCCACAAACTCATAATCATATGAGCTATGAACATCAATTGTTGCTTATCATTACAAATCATAGCAAGATGATTACAGGTCACATGTTCACTAAAGTAGTCCCTAACATTTGAATTTGATTGCTAGGATCCAAATTTACATCTATGATACGATTTTCCATGGATTTTGTTTAAATGTTCCTTTTCCCTAAAAGCAATGTTCCACTACTGCATGAGCATTAAGTTTGATCACGCAACTAGTTTCAACTACATTTACTTGCAAATTTGCTTTATTAGGCTCATAAGTCTTTTTACCTTATCCATAATAGGCATATATATTTTGTCCTTGGGTTCTTTGCTTCTAGATTTGCTATTGTCCATGTTTGGACCAAATCTCTTTTTTTATATTAACATTAGAATGGCTAGTGCAACTATAGAAATTGCAAATCATATTCTTTCAACTAGAATCTTATGACTTAGCTTCTTAGTTAGATCCATGTCCACCAAGGATTGCATAAAGTGGCCAAAGGCTATGTAAAACAATGGTTTGTTACAAATTTTGAATTCCCATGGATACGAACCCATACTTGAGCTAACATATGATGAACATTAGATGGAATAAAATCACGAGTCCAACAGAAAAATATAAGAACTCTAGTGTTAAGGATCAATGAGCTAATATATCTGATCCTTCTAACATCCACCGAACTTGAAAAATAGAGCTCAACAACACTTTTCTCGAGGAGGTTATTCTCTAGGAGGTTGATCCTTCTAGTCAGATGATTCTTCTATGAAGGTTGTGATTAATTACAAGCTTCTAAACCTAGTAATTGTATCCATCTTAAAGGATGACAATATCTTAAAGGTCTCCCTTTACGTAGGGAAGTAGAAGTTGACGAGTTGGAATGTCACAAACATTTTTCACCACTTCTACAAAAGACTTTAGAACTTTATAGAAAGTTTTGGAAGTACCGGAAACAAGATTGCTGGTTTTTTTCATAGTTGTGACAATCCTGGTTTTTCAGAAAAGGTCAATAAATAAAGAAAAAGCCATATGAGAAAAAATTTGAGAGATTAGGTGAACAATACACTTGGGAGCTATGTAGGGGTGAAAAAACGGGTCGTGTCCCGGCGGGCCGGCCCGCGCACCTGCCAAAAATAGCGGGTTGGATAGAAATTTTAGGTCCGCCGCTCGTCAAAATCCGCCGCCCACCATACCCGCTCCGCCAAAGCCCGCCCCTCCTTTAAAACTCACTCTTTTTTTAGTTAATTCTAGTAATTGCAATTCTTGATTGTTTATTTATACATTTATTTATAAATATATCTAATATTTTTTTAAGTAAATTTGTTAAAAAGTTGCTTTTATAGAATATTGTTTAAAAAATAAGTGAAAAGTTTAATTAAAAGGTAAAAAAAAAAAAGTCTATTGATCTATTAAAAAAATAAATAAAAATAGGTCGGTAAGCCCGCCGCCCGCCAACCCGTCATCTTTGCGGGGCGGGCATGACTTTTATGCCCATTTTACTTGGCAGGCATGTCCGTCCCGCTCCGTTTTTGACGGCATAAGACGGGGCGGGCGGCGGGCGGGGAGGGCGGCCCGTTTTGCCACCCCTAGAGCTATGTGTTTGCCCATGAATACTTAGGTTGAGAACAAAGTTGAGAGCAATGAACCCCACACTTTATGATTATAAACTAGAGGATAAATGGTGAATTAAACCAAACTCAGGAAGAAAAACGGAAAAATTAACTAAAATATAAGTAGTAGGATTGAATGTTTTTAGCGCAAAGTGATAACTTTTAGAAGTTATAATTACTTTCAACAAAGGTTTCCATCAACTAATAATCAAGCCTAAAAGTCACTAACTATTTTTTAGAAGTGACAGTTTGTTTGATATTATTTCATAAACCATGAGAGCTTTTTAAAAATGGGCAACAAAAAGTTAAGATTTTTTAAAATAATCAATTTTTATTATATTCATTTGAATATACTGATTATGTTTATGATTAAATACTTTACAAAGTGTAAATAATTTTCAAAAAGAAATTTCCGGTTGAAAACTAAAAAGAAAAAAGTTCAGAAGTTAATATATATAAATCATGCATGTCTCAATGTACTTTCTTTTTTTTTAACTTTCCATTTTTGTGGTTCGTACTCTTTACATTGTCAGCTAAATTGTTAGGGTTTGTTTTGTGAAACACTTTAACCATGCCAACTCTTATTTGATTATTAGAGAAATAATAGTCATGAGAAAAAATAAATATCCTTGTTTACTGGTTTCTACGTACATATCCATTTCCATTCATCTATATTTTTTAATAGGCAATGGAATTAAAAAGGAGCATAAGGGGTGCTCCATCCGATTACAAAGGCAAAAACAGACCGCTATTTAAAACAAAAAAGCGGAAGAATATGCCATAAAAATTACAATTAGAATCAAGGAATATGCCATTCATCTATATTCATTTGAATTTTTATACCCCACCAATTACTATGTAAATGATGTTGCTTACTAGCAATTAGCATGATATTTAATAAGATAGTTGAAAGATTAAAATTATATATCAATTATTTAATAATTTCATTTTCCATCTGGTAAATTTTATACTTAAATCTAATAAATATTTAAGAACATATAATTGTAAAGTTTGTAGTTGTAATAAATTGGATTCACCTCCGCATAAATAGATTTGGTCAGCCACATTCATACATGTAATCTAACACATGTACTCAAGTCTTGTGAAAGGATACACAATCCTTATGGATTTGATATTACACTAACATAGGATAAGTTTTTGTTCCCACAAACACTACGATTTGCATTATATCCTTTGTTATTTTGAGGTGTATTGTTGATTTTCGAAAAATATAAAAGTGTATAACTTCAAAAAGTAAGAGAGACACATAATGTTCAAATAACATAACTACAAAGCAAGTCTGCCTATTTCATATATATGGTATAGAAAAATATTTTTTCCCCTTAGAGGAGAAGATCTTTGTTTGAGTAAGTAGTTGCTCTTTAAAAGACTAATTGTTCTCACCAATCAAATAGTTGTCACCAGTCAACCAATACAGTACTCTACCACAATCAATCTTAATAAAACTCCAATACAACATGATACACTAATAGTTGTCAATTAACACACCGTTTATATATATATATATATATATATATATATATATATATATATATATATATATATATATATATATATATATATATATATATATATATATATATATATATATATATATATATATAGAATAACGTTGATATCATATGTATTATTAGTCTGTGGTTACCTAATATAAGGCATGAATTTATATGACACAGAAACCTAATTGGACATATCATTGTTTATGGTTTTGCCTTAATGGAAATAATATGAATGGATTTTGATAAAAGTAAATAGCTCAATAAAAAAGATAGCTTTCTTAATAAATTCATTATTTATACACATAATAATTGCTCAACTTAAGAACTTTGAATGCGATCACAAGCTAAATTAAATTTCTTAAATAAATTACATGATTTTTTTTAAAGCAAATCCATAGAATATTAACATTGTCATGTATAATTGGAAAAATAATTTAAATCAATTTCAAAAGAGAAGAGATATAGATCATAAACTACTTTCTTGATCTGTGCAGCCAGCAGTGCCACATGGAGGGTGAAGGCACCATTTCTTAGTGGTGGAAGCAGAGGAGGTGGGAGGGGTACAAGGTGGTTTCATACACCCTTTTCAAGTATGTGTCCTCTTGCAGAAGCTTCCAGTATGATATTGTGGTAGTAGATCCAACATAAGTGACACTTTGAGACCATTAACAGTAAAGATGGGGAAATGTACCGCCAACACTTTGAGACCATTTTGGTTTGGTTGTGAGAGAGATAGTTATGCTTTGCTTGTTTCATGTTCATCTAAAAAAGAAGAAATAGAAATGAACAAAGATAAGAGAGAGACATGAGATAGAGAAGAAATAGATATAGTATGAGAGGTTTTGTTTGTGTAAAACATTTAGAGACAGTAACAAATTTAACACAAAGTTTTGATCCTATTTTCATGCTTATCTTTTTCCCTCACGGTCCCACCAATTAATTGCGAATCATCAATTTTCTTATCAATGCATTCTACTCTCTTTCTACTTGTTTCACCAAAGTTTTCTTTTTCCTGACAATAACACAACACGCTTTTCAGATTTTCACCAAGTGATTTTCGTACTTAAGTTTCTCCGGCCAAATTTCCCACAACATCCCATTTTAAATGACATTATATTTTTAATTTTAACTAATTATTAAATATTTTGTGTTTAATTATTTATTAGCATTCATACCATTTCAACATGTTTCCTATCTTTTGTATTTGCTACTTTTAGTTTTCTAGAATAAGAGAGTGTACAAATCTATGCCTAACAAAATTTTTTTATATTTAATTTAGATTTTTCTCTTTGTAGAGTATAGCAAAATTTAACTGAAAAATGGAATCACAAAACAATATTATTGTGTTGATAGTATTGGTTGTGTGCTCCTTCCAGACAATATTATACGAAAAATAATTGTAAGTGCGATTACCTATAATTTGAATTTTTTTTATGTAACATATTTGAGACTTTTCGTTAGTGATTTAAATAAAAATGAAACTAGTTTATAAATTACTTTATATTATAGCTAATTTTAAATTAATTTCTAAACTGTTTTATTATTAAATTAATTTTTCTAATATTTATATTTTCGCATATGTTGTTTATGCTCTTCATCTTTTTAGAATGAAACACTTTTTTGGTTTTTCTGCATGGTATAATGTTAAGAAATATTTTAGTTTTAGAATTGATTACTTAAATTAATATATTTATTTCTTTTCAAATGTAGTATGACTGTTTTTTAAATACTTTTTCTATGATAATTTTAAAAATATAGTTCATTGGAATGAAGAGTTGGTAAAATTTTCACGTTAACTTTCTATATATTGCTTATATTTTATATTTGAAGATAAAAGTTATTTAAATGAATAACATTATTTTGTTTTTGAAGTGTTAATTGAGTGAAAAAAATTTTAAATTTGTTTTTATAATCAATAGAATTTGATTTTATAACTTTAAGGAACAAAATTCAAATTTATAAAAAAACGTTTATAAAATAACTATTAATATCAATTTTTGTAAAAAAAGTTCTTTAATGAAAAATTAAAAAGAAAAAAGACAAAGAGTATTAAGATGTGTATTCGCAACGAGAACATTTTCAAGAATGTCATACGAGAACGTTCATTAATCCTGGAAGATATCAAACTGTTTTCTTGGAAGTGGATCAAGTGTAAGGCAGCCGGGTTCAACTTCGATCTCGATCATTGGAGGGCATACCCAAAGGACTGCATAAAGGGAAGAGCTAATCGGTGAATTGAGAACCTGTCTGTATTTTTTCTGCAGTTTAGCATAACCAACTCTGCTTTTATCGGTGTCCTGCTTCCACCTGTCGTGCGTTTGACAGTAGAGCCACAGGATGTCTTTCTGTTTTGCAGTTAATTGTATTTTGCTTATTACATATTTGGCATTTTATTTCCTGTATGTTAGTGTGAGGTTTTTTGGAACTGGTTTAGCGTGTTTTAGTGTGGGGATGCTGTGCTGATTTTTGAGGGGTGATTTGTTGGTTTAACTTCTGTACTGTATTGGTGTAACTCTTATTCTATTTCCTCCTCTCAGCATTACTTATGCTGTGGTGTCTTAATGATATATTTTCTTTGGCTTTCCAAAAAAAAATTCCATCAAATCTAATAAAAATGCTAGTTAGTTAAACCAAAACGATCTATATTTTAACCACAATATGGTAAAATATTTCACCACGAGTCATGATTCACAAAATGTCATGAGTAAGTCAATCTATCCGCTCAAGTATTCCCTTTGGGCCATTTGGAAAAGATACATGAGATTTTTATTCTTAAAGAATGAATATTTTGGATGTTATATCTCCAACAATAAATTTAAATGAACCAACTTGTTATTATAGAAGACTTGAATTGCAAGAGATATTGAATCACTCATAACTATAAGTGGTTTCATCCTCTTTTAATTTCTTGGTTGATTGCTAACAAAATATCACTACAACAAGAAACACATTTAATTTCAGGCGCGAATGAGATTTAACCTCAGTTACACAACTGAGGTAACGAAGGACCTCATGAAAACTTGTCACTTTATGCCTTGGTTTTTGATTAATTGATGGGTTAAGTTTTCTGCATGGTTTCGATTACCAGCAACTGCGTTTCTATTATTTTCAAGAATGGACGGCGCACCCAAAGTTTGCTCACAGTTGGAAGTAAATCAAAATAATAGAGTAATATTATTACTTCAGTTTGTAATATTAACCGAGGGGAAATATTTTCTTAATGTTTCTATATTTTTGTTTGAATCTGTATTACATGACCATATTTTACCCATTACGAAACAAAAACATTGAAATAGAACTTGTATTACATAATCATATTTTATACCATTTGTAAGGCCAAAATAGGACACACCTTATCATATTACAACAAAACTAAAATAAATGATTAACCAACAAACGAAATAACCAAAAACAAAGTCTTGTAGGCTGTCCCAAATTCTTACTTTATGCTTTGTCATTGATTATTAAGCACCTGTAAGTTGACTATCTAGTGTCATAAGGTTCAGTGACATAAACAACTTATTTTTCTTGGGATGCCATATTGAATTGTTCATTCATTTAATTTTCCTTTCTATAGAGTTTGCATCTGACAAATAATTTATACAAACCCTAGAGGTTTAAATTGAGATCAATGTTGTTGGTTAGAATGATATTGATTATTTTTATAAAACGAGTGATATTATAGATTTATTATTTATGTTACTCTCATTTTGTTGAGAGATATTGATATTATTTTAATGTTTATGTTGTTGTCATATTATTAATGTTGTGACTTTGTTAAACTGATATTCATTGTAATTGTTAAATTGAGATTGATGTTTTTGTGATCATTTGTGCAGCTCTCCTAAAGTCCATACAACATTTGAGTTTATTATATCTGATGTGGATTGTTTGTTTCACTAGTCCCTATTTGAACGTATAAAATTTCAAAGTAATTTACTAAATTATAATAGATAAAACTAAGTTATATTTATAAAATAAGTTATATTAATCAAAGTTTTTTTGGATTCTTTCAACTCATTATTCCTCTCTCTTGTATACTGTTAAATTTTCTCCATATGCATCTAGTTTGCGATCAACTCCTTCTTCTATACTAGTTCATTTTGTAATGCATCAAATTTTATGTTTTGAAGAATAAATTAATAGAGAATGAAGTGTTGGATTGAAAAAATTGTAACATATAGAGAAGTTTTATACTTTTTTTTGAAGCATAACTTAGTTTTTCGTATTTTTATTTTCAAAATAATTTTTTAAGTTTATATTTTTAGTTAGAGTTTGGTAGAATAAGCAATCCACATAACTAGTTTAACCCGTAAGTTATTTTGATAACTGAGGGGAAAAAATTATCCATTTAAAAATTCCAAAAATGATCTTAGTGGAGATCAAACAGTGACTACTTTACAAATTACACGTCGGTTTAGCAATATCCAAAGAGGATAAGTGGAATACTTTTCATGACGCCCTTTGTTATCTCACTTGTGTAACCGAGGTAAAATCCCTTTCGCGTCTAGGTAAGATGTCTTATTTGTAGTAGTGTGTCTCCCTTCGTTAGCTCATGGTTGTAACTGAGGTAATTACCACTTTGCATTAGAGGTAAGATGTATTTTTTGTAGTATTAAATCATTTTTATCATGAGTTTCACTTGTTACTAGATCTCTCACAACAACAAGTCTGTGTCGTTTTCTAAGTTGATCATTCAAAGAAGCAGATTTATCATAGTTTTATGTGTGACAAAATAAATTACTAACAACACAACATTTAACACAAATGACTACTCCATATTAATTTCACATTGCTCAATATAAAGGATTTTAGCTCATAACGAGCTTAATACATACATCAATACCAGATCCTTAGATAAACATTCATAAATGCATAATGAAACAAAAATGAAAACCTAAGAATAACTTCTTCATCTTCTTGCAATATCCAGTCAGCAAGAGACTGACTTTATCACGCCAGATACTGGTAGTATACACTTAAGACGATGATATGAATAAGTTCCCCCACTTTGTTCAACTCAATTTATTCACCAAATCTCACTAGGTGTTTCTCTCTCTGAATTGTTGAACTCCATTTATAGGCACTTTCATCTAGGATTTTTGAGTTTTCTTGAATCATGAACTTTTGGATATTCGTGAATTCTTGCCCATAGAAATCAACAAGCTTCCCTCAAATTCTCCCTCTTTCATACCATTGTAGAGTAGGGTACAAACAATATATGGAAAACAAAGTGTCTTGTGGCAAGCTAGTGGAGTAGTTATTCAGGCACTGATACCTTGCAACAATTCTTTCCAACAAGGAGACAAGTTGGTGTTGTAGTAGTTGTACGGTGGTGTAGAGTTTAGTCCTCTAGGGCATTGACCTTATCCCATTGCCATTGATTCAATCGCACTCCATCTTGCTGGATGGTCACACGTAAGCCCTAAAACCGTGAATATATACTATTTGTGTCTTCCATTGCATCTAGCTCTCCACATTCGATTAGGGTTAAGATGTATCTTTAGTACTATCGTGTAAGGTTTCATCAAACGTCATCTCTACAAAAATAAAAAACACATAAAAGCTAACAAACAAAAGCACATATTGGACTTTTTACAATCTACTAAAAAATAGTAAAATGCACTAAATTAAACTAATAAATAACTGAATTAAGAAGATAAACTCAATTGCTAAGGTTTATAATAACTCACAAAGTATGACTTATCAACATCTTATTTTGTTCTCTACCTTAACAATATATCTGTACTTTATATGTACTTTAACCTTGAATCACGCTCAATAATTATCACAATAAATATTTATGATTGTTCAGAACGAATAAACAATTATCTAAAAGTTATGGATACAAGGATTATCCTCTCAAAAGAAAACTATGTCACATTTGTTCAGCATCACCCCCTTGGCCGAAGTAAAAAAATAAATGGTTTTTTGTGTGCAAGCAAGAATTATATTAACGAGAGAATTAAGAGTTCTCCAACCTGTTTACACAACTGAACAGGATAAAATTCGACAAAAAGAGAGAGAGAGAGAGAGAGAGAGAGAGAGAGAGAGAGAGAGAGAGAGAGAGAGAGAGAGAGAGAGAGAGAGAGAGAGAGAGAGAGAGAGAGAGAGAGAGATTACTAACCAATTTGGGATTACGATAAGAATGACAAATGATCTTTGCTAAACTCGTAAAGGTGATGGATAAAAGTATTATTTTCTTGCTGAACGAGGTGATAATCATATATTTATCTCGATTAATGTTATGTTGTGGAAATGGTTAAGTTTGATTTGTAACTCTTCCTCTTAATGTAAAAAATTTTATGAGTGGTTAACCTCTCCTTTGGAAGGTATTATGAAGAGAGGTTAATTTTCATTGTTTATAGTGAGTTAGGGTATAACTCTCGTTTGTTGGTCGGTTAGAATAGCCGTACTATGTTTCTTTTGGTAAGAATGACTGGTTATAGAAAAAGATTGACTTCTATTAGTCAACCAATGTGAAAGTGATATATTACATACTATTTCGACTTAATTTATAACTAAAAAAAAGACAATTTTCATTCTTATTAAAAATAATAGTAGTTTAGTGCATTTAATGTTCTTGATTTCATCTAAAAGAGATAATACCCTTCATTAAATTATCATTCACTAACAATATTAAGTCATTAATGTAGGAATAATTTTGAAATAAAAATTAAATACACATAGGTTTGGTAAATTTTACTTATGTTTAAGGCTAAAAAGGTTAAAATAATTTTGTTTATAAATAAAGCGCGAGGAGTAATCTCCTAAGAAAGTAACTTTACCTGTAAAACTTATTTTATCAGATGTGAAATATTTTTATTTTTTTTTTTTGACGGGAAAAGATTAATTCATTTCATTAATAATAATATTCTGGATACATGTTGGAATTTCAAAGAAATTATGAAAACTAGCAAAAGATGGAGCCACCCGTGCCAGAGCATGAGCCACTTCATTAGCTTGTCTTCTAACGAACTTAACATGAGAGTTCCTAAATAAAAGAGTCATCAGGCGATTACACTCGCCAGTAATAGCACCAAAGTCCGAATCATTTGAATTCGGATTAGTCACACTATCCACAACGCGCTTTACGTCCAGCTCGAAGTCCATATTGTCGAAACCCAGCTCATGAATCCACTTTATGGTTTTAAGTAGACCAAGAGCTTCCCCAATAGCAATATCCGTACAAGGCGAAAACCAATCAGTTCGGGCAACAATAAACTGACCTGTATCATCTCTAACGCAAGCACCGTTACCCACTTTGTTATGAGAGAAAGAAGCGTCAATATTACACTTAAGTCTGCCCCTCGAAGGTTTTGCCCATCGGATGATGGTTACCGGGGGGTCGATACTACTGCTGTTTGGGTTAAGTTGTTGAGCCTCTCTCCACCCTATCAATAACTGAAAGGCACGCTGACAAATAGTGTTCGGCGGATCTTCCACATGATTCCACACAAGGTTGTTTCTTCCTTTCCAGATACTCCACAGAGTAACTGAGAAAATCGCTTGTTGATCTTTACTAGATACCTGCAAAAAGGAAAAAATCACAGATGCAAACGTATCCCCATTGCTAAGGATCTGCTGCAGCATAGACCAAAGACCCACTTGAATCCAACACTCAATACTTTTAGGGCACTGAAGAAAGAGATGATAATTGTTCTCCTCACCAGCCCTACAAGCGACACAGTTTGAAGGGCAAACAATTCCTTTATCCAGGAGTCTTCTTCTAGTAGGCACACAATCTCTACATAAACGCCATAAGAAATTCTTAACTCTTGGGGGGGTCCTAATGTTCCACAACAGATTCCATCTCCCACTGATTCTAAGGTGAGAGGTATCAATAGCATCAGTGATGCAAAACCTATAAGCACTCCGAACTGAGAATTTCCCATTAGCCTCATGTTTCCAAATTAACTTATCAGTACGAACCGCAGTAAAGAGGGGTGTATTCTGAATCTTCTCAGATGCTTCGGCCCCTACTAGAGGAAGGATAATACCCTGGTTCCAAGACTTACCAATCGGAGACATCAAATCAGATACCTTGAGGTTGTCCACTATCAGATTGTTAGACCAAGGATTAGTCAAAGAAGAACCATCGGCCAGCCAGAATGGATCCCATACCGAAATATTCTCTCCTGACCCTATACTCCATTTTAATCCTCCTTTGAGCACGAATTTAGAGTTCCAGATGCTACACCACACATAGCTAGGATTATGGCCAATATTAGAATCGAGAAAATCACAATTCGGAAAATACCTGGCTTTGTAAAGGCGGGAAACAAGGGAATCTGGCATAGATATGAGTTTCCAAGCTTGCTTACTTAACATCGCGAGGTTGAAAGCACCGATGTTCTTAAACCCCATACCCCCTTCACTTTTAGGCATAGAAAGTCTATCCCAAGAAAGCCAGTGAATACCTTTTGCTCTATCCCTTTTATGACCCCACCAGAATCGATTCATCATCTTCTCAATCTCATCGGTTAAGGATGATGGAAGGAGGAAAAGATTCATAATATAAGATGGAATGGATTGCAACACTGACTTGATCATAGTCTCTCTCCCTGCTTGAGACAAACTTCTGCTACTCTAAGAATTAATTTTCCTCCAAATTTTGTCTTTAATAAAATTAAGAGCTGATTTCCTGTTTCTACCAATCATAGAAGGAACGCCAAGATAATTACCCGTGCCTAGAACCTGTTCGACTCCTAGTAGCGTAGCCAATTCAATCCTCGAATCAGAATCGACGTTTCTACTACAATAGAATTCAGATTTAAGGAAGTTAATGGATTGACTAGTGGCTTCCTCATAAGTAGCAAGAATATCCTTCATGACAGTAGTCTCAGCAATATTAGCTCTGAAAAATAGGAAGCAATCATCTGCGAATAGGAGATGGGAGATAATAGGAGCATTCCTGCAAACTTTAACACCATGAATATCACCTCTAATTTCAGCTTTTCGGATAAGAGCAGTAAGCCCTTCTGCACAAAGAATAAAAAGATACGGGGATAAAGGGTCCCCCTGTCTCAAACCACGACCGGGAACAATCGGGCCTACCATATTACCGTTAACCTTCACAGAATACTCCACCGTTCCAACACAAAGCATGATCCACTTAACCTATTTATGTAGTAGTGAACTATTGATAATTTTTGGAAGTGAATATTTTCAACGAAGATTGGAATAATTAACATATAACCATGCCCAAAAGTCACTTTCCATTTTTAGAATTGATAATTTTTTTTAAAATTAATTCATATAAACTTTTAAAATGAACAAAGAATTAAGATTTTTCTCCCAATCAAGCGCAACATTCATTTACAATCCTTCTTTCTATTTGATGGGACTTAATCATTAATATAATTTATACCGCAGAGGCATCATCATCATGAAAAATATTTACATGGACACAACCCTAACACCTGTACTTACACACAACCAATCATATTTTTTTTATTAATTAAAAATTAAAAATAAAATTGTCTCTCTCCTCTTTAATCTCAACCACCCCCATGATGCCAATTAAAAACGAAATTAAAATTTAAATAAATTTAAATTTTCTCTCTTTTTATTGGTTGTTCCTAAAAAAATGGGTTTAGGTTCGTGTCCATGCAAGTATTTCTCCATCATCATCATCATCATCATCACTAGAATAGAAATAAAATTTGTGACTTACTTTAAAATTAAATTCAACCGTTAATATTCATGTTTATTTTTTTTTTTTTGTGTTCTATTAGTAGATGAAGAACTGAAGTTCGTTTGTAGTAAGAATTGGAGAAAAAGTTTTTCTTCTTTAGTCAATAAACTTCAAAATTTTGCCTAAAGCTTGCTTTGATTACTTTTTTGTTGTATTGGAGGATGGTAGATCATGAAAAGAAATTTGTAAATAAGCAAAAAAACAGATAAAATTAACAGCTAAACAATAGAAAAAATATATTTATGATAGAATTTTGTTACATTATTATTATTTTAGATGATAATACTAATCAAAAAAATGTTTTTATTTAATTGAAAACATTTCATTACATTATTTTAGATGATAATGCTAATCAAAGAAATATCAATGATAGTCGTGCCAGTATCAGCGGCTGAGGCATATCTGCAGGCATAGTGGTGATAGTCGTGGCAGTAGTGGAATTACATCAAGGAGGATGAAGATTCCCTTTATTATTGTGGTGGTAGATCCAACATAAGCAGAAGTAAAATAAACATAAGAGAATTATGGGGTATTTGTGATGAGAGGGGGAAGAAAAGGGAAAATAATAAGAATGGAAGACAAGGTGACTATGAAACATATGATGATGGCTCTTTGGAATGGTTTGAATTTTCCATACCAAATGGTGTTTATAGAGATTTTTCTGGCCTAGAATGATTTTTTTTTTAAGAAATGGTGAAGACAACAATTATCTTAGAAGATAAGAATTGAGTTGAAGAGTGGTGGTGTGAGATGGATAATAAAATGAGATGAAGTTGTAGGTATATATATATATATATATATATATATATATATATATATATATATATATATATATATATATATATATATATATATATATATATATATATATATATATATATATATATATATATATATATATATATATATATATATATATATATATATATATATATATATATATATATATATATATATATATATATATATATATATATATATATATATATATATATATATATATATATATATATATATATATATATAGTTGAATTAATTTAATTAGCTTTTGTATGAATTTTGATACGAATATTATAGCATTATTCATTAATATAAAGAAAGTGAATTTAACAAGGCTGTACCATCAACACAATTGTTGAAACTACTGTTTTTAGCATTTCAATTGGCGTAACCGGTTACGCCTGTTACCGTAACCGGTTACGAACCCGTGAAACAGATTCACTGTAGATGTTGCGTTTGCGTAACCGGTTACGCTGTTTTCCGTAACCGGTTACACTGAAGCCCAACTGTTTTTCTGTTTGTTTTAGGGTGTCTTAAATCATTCCAATCATTTTGTAACTTGTACTATATAAGGAGCTCACTACTCCTATGTTGTGGTTAATGCCAATTCACTATCTCACCCTCAATTACTCTCTCTCTATTATTTTTCTATTCTTCTTTAATCTTCATCTTCTTCAATTAATCATTTTCCCCATTAAAGAAACCTTAATTTGATTTGTATGTTCCAACATTTGGCATCAAGAGCCTTGGTTCTGATCCGATTCCGCTGCAACAATGAGTACCAATGATCGAATCTCATCCAATTTACCGATTCTTGATTCGAAGAATTACGACAAGTGGTCTAAACAAATGAAGGTCTTGTTTGGATATTAAGAAGTTCTCGATATCGTCAACGATGGTGTCACACCACTTGGGGCTGAACCTACAGCTGCACATCAAGCCACCTTCAGGGAAGAGAAGAAGAAAGATTACAAAGCTCTCTTCTTGATACACTCTTGTGTCGATGGTGATAATTTCGAAAAGGTCGGTGATTGCGAGTCCGCGAAGCAAGCTTGGTTAATTCTTGAGAAAGCATATGCTGGGGCTGCGATGGCAAAGATTGTGAGGTTACAAACTCACAAGAGGCAATTCGAGTTAACGCAAATGGAAGAGAAGGAAACGATCAACGATTATGTGACGCGCATTACGCGCTTAGTGAATCAAATCAAGTCGTGTGGGGAAACGATCTTAGAGCAGAATGTTGTGTCAAAAATCTTACGTTCGTTGACGTCAAGATTCGACAACATTGTGGTTGCGATTGAAGAGTCGAAGGACCTTACGTCGCTGAGCAAGGATGAGCTTCAAAGTTCCCTAGAAGCACATGAACAAAGAATGGACGAGAGAGGAAGCGATAAGGCAAAGGCGGAATTAGCTTTGCAAGCTCGTTTCAATGAAAGGAGTAAAGGTTCAAAAGGGAAATGGCCTTCGAAAGGGAAGCAAGGCGATGGTGAACCTAATCATTTGAAGGGACAAAAGGGTGGGAGTAGCAACTCAAACGGTTATGGTGATCGAAGCAACGCGAGAGGTGGAAAACCAAGAGACATGAGCAAAATACAATGCTGGAAATGCAAGAAACTTGGGCATTTTCAAGCAAAGTGTGGTGCTAAACAGCTTGAAACTAAAGGGGATGAAGCCAAGGTTGCTAGGCAAGAGGTGGATGATGAAGCCACACTCTTAATGATGATTACCGATGAGTGTGACGGCATGAAAGAGGTGCTGGACAGCAGCTACAAGTCACGAGACAGCATCTGCAACAGTGCAGAAAAAGCGACAGTTTTGAGTTCGGAACAAAATGTGATGATTTCGGTTCGTGATGGAACTCAAGGAAAAGAGGAGTGGTACTTAGACTCCGGATGTTCAACGCATATGACGGGAAGAAGAGATTGGTTTGTGCAAATCAATCAAGTGGCGAAAAACAAAGTGAAGTTTGCGGACGATTCCACTCTCATGGCCGAAGGTGTCGGTGATGTGTTGATCGAGAAAAAGGATGGTGGACATTCTATGATCAAGGATGTGCTATATATTCCAAGTATTAAGTGTAATCTTTTGAGTATTGGTCAATTGCTCGAAAAAGGTTACAATATACGGTTGGAAGATAAGATCTTGCGGGTTGTTGATGCTAGTGGAGTGTTGATCCTAAAGGCTCCCATGGCTACCAATAGGACTTTCAAAGTTGAGCTGAAAGTATTGGAGCATAGGTGCTTAGCTACAGCTGCAAGTGGAGAGGAGTGGTTATGGCATTATCGTCTCGGTCACTTGAATTTTCGTGATCTCAAAGCGTTGCAACAAGAAGGTATGGTTACCGGGCTGCCACACATTAACGTTCCAGCTGAGTTGTGTGAAGAATGTGTGAAAGGAAAACAACACAAAGGAAGTTTTAGCAAGGATGCGGGTCATAGGACCAATGCACACCTTGAGGTGGTGTATTCCGATGTTTGTGGACCTATGCAAGTGGACACATTTGGTGGCAATCGATATTTTGTCACGTTCATTGACGATTCTAGTAGAAAGTTGTGGACTTACGTCATCAAGAGAAAGGATGAGGTGTTTGATGTATTCAAGAGGTTTAAGTCCATGGCGGAGAGGCAATGCGGTCGCAAGTTGAAAATTCTCAAAACGGATGGTGGAGGCGAGTATACCTCGGTTGCGTTTGGGAAGTATTGTGATGATGAGGGTATAGTGCGTGAGGTTGTACCACCCTATACGCCTGTCATACCCCAAAATTTGCCCTCATATATTTACGAACGCCATTTTATTTCGAATAAATGAATTGGCATAGTTGGTAAGAATTTGAGCGTGAAAAGCACAATAGTGAGAGTTTTCTAGTTCGAATCTCACTTCTAACATTTTTCCATTTTATTTAATTCTAACTTTATTTCACTATTATTTTCGTATTTATTATTTATTAAAAATACTTTTTTTTTTTACTTTATTCATATTTTATTCAAAATTATAAAATAAAAAGATTTGAGAAGATTCTACATTGGTATTTTTAATTGATTAAATATAATTATAAAAAAGTCAAATAAAATAATTTCAATTTTTAGGCTTTTAATTATTTTTAACTAATTAGGGTCCATTTGATCTCAGGCATTCTAACCTAATTTTGTATCTTATAAATAAGTCACTCACTTTCATGTCTAGGGGGACGAAGAATTTGAATCCTTATTTTTTTTTTACCCCAATTTCCGACCTCTCTCCCACGTACAAACCAGAGTATTTTCTAACCTGCGCTTTCCGTCCACCAAGACTCACAGAACTCCCTCCTCACGTTTTGTGCTCTCTGCAAAAACACTACTATCACCATGTTAACACCCTTAACCACACATTATTCACACCAAGTTCTCATATGGACCTTCACCACTTTAACCTCACTATAACTTCAATGCAAAGCCTGCATATACAAAATTCTAACATTCATCCATCACTTGGTATCACAAATTTCACACTGTAAAACAAAATGACATTTTTGTTGTTGTTGTTGTTGTTTTCTTTAGTTTTTGCTTACAGGTAAATAATAGGAGTAAAGAAGAAGATAAAAAAAATAATAAAGTAGATCGAGAATGAGTCTCCGCCGCGAAGCGCCTCAACGTCGACACAGTTCCGGTGAACAACAACCGCCTCTTGCAAACCAAACGAAGCCCATGAGCCGCTCCGATAACGATAGATCCGAGCCACTGCAACACCCCCTTTCACCGACCTTCTCGATCTACTCCGATCGGTGCACCTCCGCAAGCTACAATCATCGGACGCGAATCCCGACTACACCACGAGCTCCTTCGCACGGATCAACCGCCGACGTTTTCGCCGGCCACCACACCGAACAACACCGTATCTCACCGCCGGTAATCGTTGTTTTCTCTTATGTTGTTTTTGCCTCCATGATTATGTTGTTGAGTTTGGACTTTGTATTGATTGTTGTGAATGGTTATTAATTTTATTTAGTAAACTTGATTTGAGATTTGGAATAGAGAATTATGTAATCTTGTTTTAGAGACCAATCTGGGCGTGAAAGAAGAAGAGTTTTTGTTCTGGTTTTTTTTGTTTAATCTTAATAAATGGTGGAATGTTATTTTGTTTTCCTTGTGCCATTTATTACATGCCATGTGTCCACAAATCATTGGAGCAAGACTAATGTGGAAAAAAATCAACTCAGGTAATGTGAAGAAAGACAGATCCACGCACCCTCTTTTCATCTTTATTTTTTATTTGTATTTTTACTTTTATTAAGTTATTTTATTTCACTTTTTTTGTTATATTAATTAAATGTGTTTTTAATTTGGGTTTAGAAGTTTGATTGGGCTTTTGGGCCTCTTAAGTCATTGTTTTCACACCCCTATATCAGTCCATGATAATTGTTTTTTTTAATGGCTTTCTTTGTTTTTCTTTTGCTTTATTTTATTTGCCTACAAAAATATGTCATTAGAGTTTTACTTATATCTAAAAGATACAAATAGATATTGTCTTTTATTTAATTATTCAATTAATTTACGCCTTTACTAACACTTTCTTGTTTTTGCGAGGTACTACCATCGTGAGCGTTGGACTATTTTACAGACATTCATAACTTATGCATGCGTGGATTTTCAGAGCCTGCAAGGATCGACCACACCAGATCAGAGGTTGCTTTTCAAATACGTTCTGACTACGCGCCACGCCCTTCACAAAGCTAAGTATTTAATTTATTTTATCTTAAAGGTCTATTTTGTTTCCTTTTGATTTTAGGGTTTGTCCTTATATTTCTGAACTGTGCATACATTCACCTTTCTATATTACTTGCTTTGCGATTTTTCAAGGTTAACCCCGAGGGCTTCCTGCCAACCATATCAGATCAAATCAAAAGCTAAGTGTTTCTATTTTATTTATTTACTTTTAATTTCTTCATTTATTTGTAGGGTTAACAAAGTCCGCCTCCGAACCGATAATGCGCTCACCCTTCTGTTTATTCTTTCTTTTCCAATTTTCAGGGTTTGTCGACTGCCGAAGCTACGAGTTTGGTAACCCTAAAACCCTAACCTTGATATTTTTCTTTGTTTATTATTACTTATGTCAAACCCTATTAAGGGATCCGCTGGTTACAATTTCCCTCCCCCATATTTGTTAATTATTTCTGTTAAACTGCGTGGTTAGTAATCCTAGGGAGTGCAACCTTTTGAATTGAACATAGAATCACTAAATTTACAAGATAATAATCACTTGATTGGTGCACACACGCACACTTTTGGGTAACCTCTCTGTTGCCTGTTGCCTTGTTGCCTGTTCCTGTTGCCTTGTTGCCTTGTATTTTTTGCAGAATAGCCAGTCCCTCGAATACGAGGATACCTCAGCCATGTTGCCTCGATTAAAGGTCATGGTCCCTAATGATGCTGCCTTCGATACACTAACATGACCTCGACCCTCGGAAGTTGCCTACGAAAAAGGCTGAGGTATCTTCTGGTTGCCTACGAAAAAGGCTATTCTGACCCTTCCTCTTAGACTACCTGTCTCTCTATGGCATGGGTCAGTCTTTGGGCGAAGGATATTTCGATGACCCTTTTATCTCCAAACGAAAGGCTTCCTGCCCTTTTATGGCAAGGATAGACCCTTTCATTCTGAAAGGCTAAAAAGAGACCTATCATCTGAGTTTAAGGTAATTGCCCCTGATTGCTTTGCCATGCTCTATTTTCTATATTCTTTCTCAAAATTCTTCAAAAACTGGCTACGCTCATTTACGAGCTAAAGTCCATTTTTCCTCTTTCATCTACATTTTCTGAAAACGAGCAAGCAAAGCAATTAAGAGCCCATGGAAAACCATGGATGCAAAGGGTGCCTTACACCTTCCCTTTGCATAAATTACCCCCCGAACTCAGTTTTCTTTAAAAAGGTTTTTTTTCTGTTTCTTTTTGCCTTTCTGATTTAGTTTGGATAAAATAAAAGTCGGTGGCGACTCTTGCTTACCGCGACATTTCGATCTATAAAAAGTCAGTTCACCGTATTACAGAACTGGCGACTCTGCTGGGGATTTTCGATTAAAAGAGGGGTTACCTTAAAAGTTTAGGATTCACTTA
Organism: Vicia villosa; assembly: GCF_029867415.1. Lineage (NCBI taxonomy): Eukaryota > Viridiplantae > Streptophyta > Magnoliopsida > Fabales > Fabaceae > Vicia > Vicia villosa. The sequence continues at coordinate 222,232,148 of NC_081181.1, forward strand.
AATGTTTTCTATTGCTTGCTTTGCTTGTTTTATTTTTCAGGGCCGTTTTGGGAATTAACTGATGGACGAATCCTATTCCCGGATTCAAGAACACTTAAGATTAGGAGTGGCATAGTCATGGCGACCTCTTTCACATATGTGGGAGATGAGTCAATATGAAGTTCACACTTGAGTTAGGACTCCATAGCATATGCACACCTTTCTCAAATGAGGGAGGTCTATGTATGTGTCTGTGGGTGCGCCGGAGCTCAAGGACCTTTAGTTACCCTTTAACCCATCCTGGCCTTTAGGAACGTAGTGGGGGGACTACTCTTGACAAATGTTAAGAACTAGTCGCTACCCGATGCTACAATTCAGATAGGTTCTTTCTCAAAGTATCATTGCATGGTGCAAATGCATCATGTCCGAGGGTGCTTTAGAAGGGCTGACAATTCAGGATAACTTGTAGAACCCGTTGCTGAAATCTCTTTATCCATAGAAATACCCTTGGGAAGGACACCTGATCAGACTCCATGCAAGCCTTAAGCCAAAATTGTGTGACTTGTGTGACTTGCGTGACTTGCGTGACTTATTTATGTTTGCCACTAACCTTCGTTTCTTGCAGGTTCTGTTAAAAGGACTTGTTTGTCCTTACTATCTCACACTATGCCTTATGAGCTGCATTCGCATAACATCATGACATCATGACATCATAAGCATAACATGTTGACTAACCCTTTCAAAGATCTTAGGAATTTAGGGCGCACAATTTCAGTTGCTTTTGTCAAGGACTGAATTCCTATCTGGGGGCAAGAGGATTTATTTTCCTCTGGCCATGTACCTTCCAAGTTATAGACTCAGTACCTAATCAAGGGGCAAGAGGATTTATTTTCCTCTGGCCACGTACCTTCCAGTTCAGAAGTATCCCGAATCAGAGGCGATGATCCACTCGATATGGTGAGCTTGATTCTCAAAGAGGGGCACTCACAGACGAAAATCAGATTTCTTCGGACAAAGAAGCGACTAAATCATTCTCTAAATATTGCTAACTAAATTCCCAAAGATCCTTGAAAACATTTCATTTGCATTCATAACATCGCATAACAGGTTTCTCACAACAGGTATCTCATCCTCTCTTGTTATTTACTCCAGCATGAGTGGATTTCGAGCAATTAGTCAAACACCTCCAGACTTGGAATACCCGATCCCAGACTTTGATTCTGAACTCACCCAAGGGGCAAGAAGAATTGAAGGCACTCCTATTCTTAGGGTACAACTACAATGCGAGGTGCGCCTATTATTCGAACAATCCTGGTTATGGTGTAAAGGATGGTAGACCATTGAAGCGTGCGATTAAAGATTTAATCATGACACTCTAATCAGAAAAGACCACGACAACTGAGTCACGACAACAAAGTCACGACAACTGAGTCACGATAATGGAATCACGACAACTGAGTCACGATAATGGAATCATGACAACTGAGTCACGATAATGGGATCACGACAACAAAGTCACGACAACTGAGTCACGATAATGGAATCACGACAACTGAGTCATAACAATCAATTCACTCATATGATCCAGATGCTCAGGGCAATCGAGCCAACAAATTCTAACACCTACTATAAACCCAATGCGAGGTGCGCGTACCATTCCAACAGTCTTGGACATTACATAAACAATTGCTGGACATTAAAGAATAAGATTCAAGATCTGATCAATGTCGGAGAAATCAAATCTAACCCTCCTGAAACCCCTGTGGTGATCACCGCTCCTATGCCTAGTCATGACAAGATGGATTGACGTCTAGACGGATGAACTTTTGGATCATTAGATCTACTTTCATTTGCATATTTCTTTTTTGTTTGTTTAAACATTCGAATCATGATAGACATTATCTGTTTTAATAATTATCATCAGTGCATTGCATATGTTTGTCTTGAATTAATTATTTCGCTATCACTCATTTTAAATTATGTCTTTACTTTGCATATGTTTTGTGATATTCAACTCCTGCTAAAGTTGTATACCTTTTGAGGGAGGATGACGAAAACGATACCGCAACCTCATACAATATGCTTTTGAACGGACTATGCTGACGATGTACAGGCATTGTTTTAATTCCTAAACAGTGGAGATATAAGGATGTTAATCCCTCGTCAACCCCTTTGAGCCTAAGAAGTAGAAGTTTCTTTCTTGTACTAATTAAAACCCTTGATCATAACCTGGGGCAGGGTAGTTCTCAGTTAATTTGGCTGTGCATTCTATTTTAAGAGAACCATTCAGTACACCTTTCAACAAATGTTTCAATCACAAGCGTTCATCCGCACACGTCAAAGAAGTGTTGGAGAAGTCAATCAAAAGCCAATAATGGTTCATCAATCACTAAGCAAGGCATTCAATATCTTTCAAAAATAAAAAATGAAAAAACATATATACAAAGAAAAGCCTGCTAAGTCAAAAACCAAAAAGATGACTTAGGCAGAAATTAAGGCATCCCGCTGACTGTAAGCTCAAAATAGACAGTTCAGGCAAAAGTTAGGGATATCAAAAAGATGAAAAAAGAGAAGTTAATAAATTCATGAACAACACAATGTTGTGACTGCCAAAAGGAAGAAGTGATCGCCATCTCAAAAGTTCTCTTTGCTTGTGAACCATCAACATTATCAAAGGCGTAAATCCAAAAGTCTCTTGGAACCTGAATGCATAAGTTGAATTAACTGAGCTTAGGACTGAAGAACATCACGAAGAAAGGGATGGGTATAAATAAACTTTGAGCCTTTATCCTTTGTTTCTTAAACCGTGAACCAAACCACGCTACAACCCTTGAAAGTCCTAATTGAGGCATGGTTAGTTCGAAAGCATACTGTCACCAAAAAGGTATCCTGACTCCTTATGGTTTACCACAAATGCTGAGTTGACACTTCGTTTTTTTTACAAACATCACGTTTTTATAAACATCATGCTTTTACATATCCAATTTTAATGTTTTTCAACAAACTCAAGACAAATGTATGCATTGCATCTCATGAATTCATTATTAAACATATTCTGCTACATAATCTCAAATGTTAGCAACAGAAAGAACTTGCACAGGGTACAACTAACGACTGAAAGTTATCCCGATAGACAAGATTACTCCGAGAAGCAATGTCTCTACGTATACAAGGGGCATGACACGTTTTTCCCAATCAATCTGGGGCAATCAAGTCAAGATTCCGAGAATCTCAAAAGCAAAAACAGTCAGGGGCATCGTCCTAAGTTTATAATTGCTAGGGGCATGTCACCCATAATGCACATCTCACGACTCCTCGCGAGGCGAATCTTTCCAAATTCCCTAATATCTGTGGCAAATCTATGCAAGTCCAGTTTGACATCTTCGATCAATACTCATTGGCATGTTCTAATCAACACAGATCCAGGAATGGCAAGTGCAATAATACTGGGGGCAACTCTCAAGACACCCATGTCCCCCCACAGAGCCAGGTTCATAAAATCACATCCCCACAAAGCAATCCTTCAAGAAGATATCTTCAAACATACTCGTCCCGACCAATACATGGCTCCCCAACAGAGTTGACATCTTCAACACCACCGACACTTTGTTCTTCTCCAACATGGCTTACTAATATCTTTCATCCCCAGTCAGGATCCATCAAATTACTATTCATCCCCAAGCAGAAGTCATAAATCCCCGGCTATATCTCTTCAAAACAAGATCAAATCACAATGATACAGAGATTTATTTTCTCAGAACAACATCAGTCAGGCATCATATACATCACATGCATATTCATACATTGCAGCCGATTACAATTCATACATAACATACAAAGCGTTCCATTTATTTTGAGAACTCCATCTCATTCATTACATACATCATAAACATTGCATAAAACTGACATTGTTACCAAGTAAATATTATCTGACAGGTACATTACAAAGATTCGAATCTTATTCAAAGCCTAACGCACGGCACTCCAGACATCTGCGGATGCAAATCGGATTAGTCTAACGCACGACTTATCCATCAACCTAACGCACGGTTTTCCAGACATCTGAGGATGCAATTGAGAATAGTCTAACGTACGATCTATTCTTCGACCTAACGCACGGTCTTCCAGACATCTACGGATGCAAATTGGGTAGTCTAACGTACGACTCATCCATCAACCTGACGCACGGTTTTCCAGACATCTGAGGATGCAATTGAGAATAGTCTAACGCACGATTTATTCTTCGACCTAACGCACGGTCTTCCAGACATCTACGGATGCAAATTGGGTAGTCTAACGTACGACTCATCCATCAACCTGACGCACGGTTTTCCAGACATCTGAGGATGCAATCAGGATTAGTCTAACGTACGACTTGTCTTCAGCCTAACGCACGGTTTTCCAGACATCCGCGGATGCAAACAGTACGACACATTCTGACTCTCAAGTATATCAAGTCAGATGGCATCTTCAAGCCCATCCCCATCATACATCTTCTCGAAACTCCTGGATGGCATCTTTAAGCCCATCTCCGACAAAAGTCCCTACTTCAGCTAGGGCAAATTTCTTGGTATTCTAGTGTTCAATCATCTTCCACCTTCAGATACCGACTGGCATACAAACCACTCTACATCTTCAGGTTTAAGATAATTGAACAGGGGCAGCTGTCATACCCCAAAATTTGCCCTCATATATTTACGAACGCCATTTTATTTCGAATAAATGAATTGGCATAGTTGGTAAGAATTTGAGCGTGAAAAGCACAATAGTGAGAGTTTTCTAGTTCGAATCTCACTTCTAACATTTTTCCATTTTATTTAATTCTAACTTTATTTCACTATTATTTTCGTATTTATTATTTATTAAAAATACTTTTTTTTTACTTTATTCATATTTTATTCAAAATTATAAAATAAAAAGATTTAAGAAGATTCTACATTGGTATTTTTAATTGATTAAATATAATTATAAAAAAGTCAAATAAAATAATTTCAATTTTTAGGCTTTTAATTATTTTTAACTAATTAGGGTCCATTTGATCTCAGGCATTCTAACCTAATTTTGTATCTTATAAATAAGTCACTCACTTTCATGTCTAGGGGGACGAAGAATTTGAATCCTTATTTTTTTTTTACCCCAATTTCCGACCTCTCTCCCACGTACAAACCAGAGTATTTTCTAACCTGCGCTTTCCGTCCACCAAGACTCACAGAACTCCCTCCTCACGTTTTGTGCTCTCTGCAAAAACACTACTATCACCATGTTAACACCCTTAACCACACATTATTCACACCAAGTTCTCATATGGACCTTCACCACTTTAACCTCACTATAACTTCAATGCAAAGCCTGCATATACAAAATTCTAACATTCATCCATCACTTGGTATCACAAATTTCACACTGTAAAACAAAATGACATTTTTGTTGTTGTTGTTGTTGTTTTCTTTAGTTTTTGCTTACAGGTAAATAATAGGAGTAAAGAAGAAGATAAAAAAAATAATAAAGTAGATCGAGAATGAGTCTCCGCCGCGAAGCGCCTCAACGTCGACACAGTTCCGGTGAACAACAACCGCCTCTTGCAAACCAAACGAAGCCCATGAGCCGCTCCGATAACGATAGATCCGAGCCACTGCAACACCCCCTTTCACCGACCTTCTCGATCTACTCCGATCGGTGCACCTCCGCAAGCTACAATCATCGGACGCGAATCCCGACTACACCACGAGCTCCTTCGCACGGATCAACCGCCGACGTTTTCGCCGGCCACCACACCGAACAACACCGTATCTCACCGCCGGTAATCGTTGTTTTCTCTTATGTTGTTTTTGCCTCCATGATTATGTTGTTGAGTTTGGACTTTGTATTGATTGTTGTGAATGGTTATTAATTTTATTTAGTAAACTTGATTTGAGATTTGGAATAGAGAATTATGTAATCTTGTTTTAGAGACCAATCTGGGCGTGAAAGAAGAAGAGTTTTTGTTCTGGTTTTTTTTGTTTAATCTTAATAAATGGTGGAATGTTATTTTGTTTTCCTTGTGCCATTTATTACATGCCATGTGTCCACAAATCATTGGAGCAAGACTAATGTGGAAAAAAATCAACTCAGGTAATGTGAAGAAAGACAGATCCACGCACCCTCTTTTCATCTTTATTTTTTATTTGTATTTTTACTTTTATTAAGTTATTTTATTTCACTTTTTTTGTTATATTAATTAAATGTGTTTTTAATTTGGGTTTAGAAGTTTGATTGGGCTTTTGGGCCTCTTAAGTCATTGTTTTCACACCCCTATATCAGTCCATGATAATTGTTTTTTTTAATGGCTTTCTTTGTTTTTCTTTTGCTTTATTTTATTTGCCTACAAAAATATGTCATTAGAGTTTTACTTATATCTAAAAGATACAAATAGATATTGTCTTTTATTTAATTATTCAATTAATTTACGCCTTTACTAACACTTTCTTGTTTTTGCGAGGTACTACCATCGTGAGCGTTGGACTATTTTACAGACATTCATAACTTATGCATGCGTGGATTTTCAGAGCCTGCAAGGATCGACCACACCAGATCAGAGGTTGCTTTTCAAATACGTTCTGACTACGCGCCACGCCCTTCACAAAGCTAAGTATTTAATTTATTTTATCTTAAAGGTCTATTTTGTTTCCTTTTGATTTTAGGGTTTGTCCTTATATTTCTGAACTGTGCATACATTCACCTTTCTATATTACTTGCTTTGCGATTTTTCAAGGTTAACCCCGAGGGCTTCCTGCCAACCATATCAGATCAAATCAAAAGCTAAGTGTTTCTATTTTATTTATTTACTTTTAATTTCTTCATTTATTTGTAGGGTTAACAAAGTCCGCCTCCGAACCGATAATGCGCTCACCCTTCTGTTTATTCTTTCTTTTCCAATTTTCAGGGTTTGTCGACTGCCGAAGCTACGAGTTTGGTAACCCTAAAACCCTAACCTTGATATTTTTCTTTGTTTATTATTACTTATGTCAAACCCTATTAAGGGATCCGCTGGTTACAATTTCCCTCCCCCATATTTGTTAATTATTTCTGTTAAACTGCGTGGTTAGTAATCCTAGGGAGTGCAACCTTTTGAATTGAACATAGAATCACTAAATTTACAAGATAATAATCACTTGATTGGTGCACACACGCACACTTTTGGGTAACCTCTCTGTTGCCTGTTGCCTTGTTGCCTGTTCCTGTTGCCTTGTTGCCTTGTATTTTTTGCAGAATAGCCAGTCCCTCGAATACGAGGATACCTCAGCCATGTTGCCTCGATTAAAGGTCATGGTCCCTAATGATGCTGCCTTCGATACACTAACATGACCTCGACCCTCGGAAGTTGCCTACGAAAAAGGCTGAGGTATCTTCTGGTTGCCTACGAAAAAGGCTATTCTGACCCTTCCTCTTAGACTACCTGTCTCTCTATGGCATGGGTCAGTCTTTGGGCGAAGGATATTTCGATGACCCTTTTATCTCCAAACGAAAGGCTTCCTGCCCTTTTATGGCAAGGATAGACCCTTTCATTCTGAAAGGCTAAAAAGAGACCTATCATCTGAGTTTAAGGTAATTGCCCCTGATTGCTTTGCCATGCTCTATTTTCTATATTCTTTCTCAAAATTCTTCAAAAACTGGCTACGCTCATTTACGAGCTAAAGTCCATTTTTCCTCTTTCATCTACATTTTCTGAAAACGAGCAAGCAAAGCAATTAAGAGCCCATGGAAAACCATGGATGCAAAGGGTGCCTTACACCTTCCCTTTGCATAAATTACCCCCCGAACTCAGTTTTCTTTAAAAAGGTTTTTTTTCTGTTTCTTTTTGCCTTTCTGATTTAGTTTGGATAAAATAAAAGTCGGTGGCGACTCTTGCTTACCGCGACATTTCGATCTATAAAAAGTCAGTTCACCGTATTACAGAACTGGCGACTCTGCTGGGGATTTTCGATTAAAAGAGGGGTTACCTTAAAAGTTTAGGATTCACTTAAATGTTTTCTATTGCTTGCTTTGCTTGTTTTATTTTTCAGGGCCGTTTTGGGAATTAACTGATGGACGAATCCTATTCCCGGATTCAAGAACACTTAAGATTAGGAGTGGCATAGTCATGGCGACCTCTTTCACATATGTGAGAGATGAGTCAATATGAAGTTCACACTTGAGTTAGGACTCCATAGCATATGCACACCTTTCTCAAATGAGGGAGGTCTATGTATGTGTCTGTGGGTGCGCCGGAGCTCAAGGACCTTTAGTTACCCTTTAACCCATCCTGGCCTTTAGGAACGTAGTGGGGGGACTACTCTTGACAAATGTTAAGAACTAGTCGCTACCCGATGCTACAATTCAGATAGGTTCTTTCTCAAAGTATCATTGCATGGTGCAAATGCATCATGTCCGAGGGTGCTTTAGAAGGGCTGACAATTCAGGATAACTTGTAGAACCCGTTGCTGAAATCTCTTTATCCATAGAAATACCCTTGGGAAGGACACCTGATCAGACTCCATGCAAGCCTTAAGCCAAAATTGTGTGACTTGTGTGACTTGCGTGACTTGCGTGACTTATTTATGTTTGCCACTAACCTTCGTTTCTTGCAGGTTCTGTTAAAAGGACTTGTTTGTCCTTACTATCTCACACTATGCCTTATGAGCTGCATTCGCATAACATCATGACATCATGACATCATAAGCATAACATGTTGACTAACCCTTTCAAAGATCTTAGGAATTTAGGGCGCACAATTTCAGTTGCTTTTGTCAAGGACTGAATTCCTATCTGGGGGCAAGAGGATTTATTTTCCTCTGGCCATGTACCTTCCAAGTTATAGACTCAGTACCTAATCAAGGGGCAAGAGGATTTATTTTCCTCTGGCCACGTACCTTCCAGTTCAGAAGTATCCCGAATCAGAGGCGATGATCCACTCGATATGGTGAGCTTGATTCTCAAAGAGGGGCACTCACAGACGAAAATCAGATTTCTTCGGACAAAGAAGCGACTAAATCATTCTCTAAATATTGCTAACTAAATTCCCAAAGATCCTTGAAAACATTTCATTTGCATTCATAACATCGCATAACAGGTTTCTCACAACAGGTATCTCATCCTCTCTTGTTATTTACTCCAGCATGAGTGGATTTCGAGCAATTAGTCAAACACCTCCAGACTTGGAATACCCGATCCCAGACTTTGATTCTGAACTCACCCAAGGGGCAAGAAGAATTGAAGGCACTCCTATTCTTAGGGTACAACTACAATGCGAGGTGCGCCTATTATTCGAACAATCCTGGTTATGGTGTAAAGGATGGTAGACCATTGAAGCGTGCGATTAAAGATTTAATCATGACACTCTAATCAGAAAAGACCACGACAACTGAGTCACGACAACAAAGTCACGACAACTGAGTCACGATAATGGAATCACGACAACTGAGTCACGATAATGGAATCATGACAACTGAGTCACGATAATGGGATCACGACAACAAAGTCACGACAACTGAGTCACGATAATGGAATCACGACAACTGAGTCATAACAATCAATTCACTCATATGATCCAGATGCTCAGGGCAATCGAGCCAACAAATTCTAACACCTACTATAAACCCAATGCGAGGTGCGCGTACCATTCCAACAGTCTTGGACATTACATAAACAATTGCTGGACATTAAAGAATAAGATTCAAGATCTGATCAATGTCGGAGAAATCAAATCTAACCCTCCTGAAACCCCTGTGGTGATCACCGCTCCTATGCCTAGTCATGACAAGATGGATTGACGTCTAGACGGATGAACTTTTGGATCATTAGATCTACTTTCATTTGCATATTTCTTTTTTGTTTGTTTAAACATTCGAATCATGATAGACATTATCTGTTTTAATAATTATCATCAGTGCATTGCATATGTTTGTCTTGAATTAATTATTTCGCTATCACTCATTTTAAATTATGTCTTTACTTTGCATATGTTTTGTGATATTCAACTCCTGCTAAAGTTGTATACCTTTTGAGGGAGGATGACGAAAACGATACCGCAACCTCATACAATATGCTTTTGAACGGACTATGCTGACGATGTACAGGCATTGTTTTAATTCCTAAACAGTGGAGATATAAGGATGTTAATCCCTCGTCAACCCCTTTGAGCCTAAGAAGTAGAAGTTTCTTTCTTGTACTAATTAAAACCCTTGATCATAACCTGGGGCAGGGTAGTTCTCAGTTAATTTGGCTGTGCATTCTATTTTAAGAGAACCATTCAGTACACCTTTCAACAAATGTTTCAATCACAAGCGTTCATCCGCACACGTCAAAGAAGTGTTGGAGAAGTCAATCAAAAGCCAATAATGGTTCATCAATCACTAAGCAAGGCATTCAATATCTTTCAAAAATAAAAAATGAAAAAACATATATACAAAGAAAAGCCTGCTAAGTCAAAAACCAAAAAGATGACTTAGGCAGAAATTAAGGCATCCCGCTGACTGTAAGCTCAAAATAGACAGTTCAGGCAAAAGTTAGGGATATCAAAAAGATGAAAAAAGAGAAGTTAATAAATTCATGAACAACACAATGTTGTGACTGCCAAAAGGAAGAAGTGATCGCCATCTCAAAAGTTCTCTTTGCTTGTGAACCATCAACATTATCAAAGGCGTAAATCCAAAAGTCTCTTGGAACCTGAATGCATAAGTTGAATTAACTGAGCTTAGGACTGAAGAACATCACGAAGAAAGGGATGGGTATAAATAAACTTTGAGCCTTTATCCTTTGTTTCTTAAACCGTGAACCAAACCACGCTACAACCCTTGAAAGTCCTAATTGAGGCATGGTTAGTTCGAAAGCATACTGTCACCAAAAAGGTATCCTGACTCCTTATGGTTTACCACAAATGCTGAGTTGACACTTCGTTTTTTTTACAAACATCACGTTTTTATAAACATCATGCTTTTACATATCCAATTTTAATGTTTTTCAACAAACTCAAGACAAATGTATGCATTGCATCTCATGAATTCATTATTAAACATATTCTGCTACATAATCTCAAATGTTAGCAACAGAAAGAACTTGCACAGGGTACAACTAACGACTGAAAGTTATCCCGATAGACAAGATTACTCCGAGAAGCAATGTCTCTACGTATACAAGGGGCATGACACGTTTTTCCCAATCAATCTGGGGCAATCAAGTCAAGATTCCGAGAATCTCAAAAGCAAAAACAGTCAGGGGCATCGTCCTAAGTTTATAATTGCTAGGGGCATGTCACCCATAATGCACATCTCACGACTCCTCGCGAGGCGAATCTTTCCAAATTCCCTAATATCTGTGGCAAATCTATGCAAGTCCAGTTTGACATCTTCGATCAATACTCATTGGCATGTTCTAATCAACACAGATCCAGGAATGGCAAGTGCAATAATACTGGGGGCAACTCTCAAGACACCCATGTCCCCCCACAGAGCCAGGTTCATAAAATCACATCCCCACAAAGCAATCCTTCAAGAAGATATCTTCAAACATACTCGTCCCGACCAATACATGGCTCCCCAACAGAGTTGACATCTTCAACACCACCGACACTTTGTTCTTCTCCAACATGGCTTACTAATATCTTTCATCCCCAGTCAGGATCCATCAAATTACTATTCATCCCCAAGCAGAAGTCATAAATCCCCGGCTATATCTCTTCAAAACAAGATCAAATCACAATGATACAGAGATTTATTTTCTCAGAACAACATCAGTCAGGCATCATATACATCACATGCATATTCATACATTGCAGCCGATTACAATTCATACATAACATACAAAGCGTTCCATTTATTTTGAGAACTCCATCTCATTCATTACATACATCATAAACATTGCATAAAACTGACATTGTTACCAAGTAAATATTATCTGACAGGTACATTACAAAGATTCGAATCTTATTCAAAGCCTAACGCACGGCACTCCAGACATCTGCGGATGCAAATCGGATTAGTCTAACGCACGACTTATCCATCAACCTAACGCACGGTTTTCCAGACATCTGAGGATGCAATTGAGAATAGTCTAACGTACGATCTATTCTTCGACCTAACGCACGGTCTTCCAGACATCTACGGATGCAAATTGGGTAGTCTAACGTACGACTCATCCATCAACCTGACGCACGGTTTTCCAGACATCTGAGGATGCAATTGAGAATAGTCTAACGCACGATTTATTCTTCGACCTAACGCACGGTCTTCCAGACATCTACGGATGCAAATTGGGTAGTCTAACGTACGACTCATCCATCAACCTGACGCACGGTTTTCCAGACATCTGAGGATGCAATCAGGATTAGTCTAACGTACGACTTGTCTTCAGCCTAACGCACGGTTTTCCAGACATCCGCGGATGCAAACAGTACGACACATTCTGACTCTCAAGTATATCAAGTCAGATGGCATCTTCAAGCCCATCCCCATCATACATCTTCTCGAAACTCCTGGATGGCATCTTTAAGCCCATCTCCGACAAAAGTCCCTACTTCAGCTAGGGCAAATTTCTTGGTATTCTAGTGTTCAATCATCTTCCACCTTCAGATACCGACTGGCATACAAACCACTCTACATCTTCAGGTTTAAGATAATTGAACAGGGGCAGCTGTCATACCCCAAAATTTGCCCTCATATATTTACGAACGCCATTTTATTTCGAATAAATGAATTGGCATAGTTGGTAAGAATTTGAGCGTGAAAAGCACAATAGTGAGAGTTTTCTAGTTCGAATCTCACTTCTAACATTTTTCCATTTTATTTAATTCTAACTTTATTTCACTATTATTTTCGTATTTATTATTTATTAAAAATACTTTTTTTTTACTTTATTCATATTTTATTCAAAATTATAAAATAAAAAGATTTGAGAAGATTCTACATTGGTATTTTTAATTGATTAAATATAATTATAAAAAAGTCAAATAAAATAATTTCAATTTTTAGGCTTTTAATTATTTTTAACTAATTAGGGTCCATTTGATCTCAGGCATTCTAACCTAATTTTGTATCTTATAAATAAGTCACTCACTTTCATGTCTAGGGGGACGAAGAATTTGAATCCTTATTTTTTTTTTACCCCAATTTCCGACCTCTCTCCCACGTACAAACCAGAGTATTTTCTAACCTGCGCTTTCCGTCCACCAAGACTCACAGAACTCCCTCCTCACGTTTTGTGCTCTCTGCAAAAACACTACTATCACCATGTTAACACCCTTAACCACACATTATTCACACCAAGTTCTCATATGGACCTTCACCACTTTAACCTCACTATAACTTCAATGCAAAGCCTGCATATACAAAATTCTAACATTCATCCATCACTTGGTATCACAAATTTCACACTGTAAAACAAAATGACATTTTTGTTGTTGTTGTTGTTGTTTTCTTTAGTTTTTGCTTACAGGTAAATAATAGGAGTAAAGAAGAAGATAAAAAAAATAATAAAGTAGATCGAGAATGAGTCTCCGCCGCGAAGCGCCTCAACGTCGACACAGTTCCGGTGAACAACAACCGCCTCTTGCAAACCAAACGAAGCCCATGAGCCGCTCCGATAACGATAGATCCGAGCCACTGCAACACCCCCTTTCACCGACCTTCTCGATCTACTCCGATCGGTGCACCTCCGCAAGCTACAATCATCGGACGCGAATCCCGACTACACCACGAGCTCCTTCGCACGGATCAACCGCCGACGTTTTCGCCGGCCACCACACCGAACAACACCGTATCTCACCGCCGGTAATCGTTGTTTTCTCTTATGTTGTTTTTGCCTCCATGATTATGTTGTTGAGTTTGGACTTTGTATTGATTGTTGTGAATGGTTATTAATTTTATTTAGTAAACTTGATTTGAGATTTGGAATAGAGAATTATGTAATCTTGTTTTAGAGACCAATCTGGGCGTGAAAGAAGAAGAGTTTTTGTTCTGGTTTTTTTTGTTTAATCTTAATAAATGGTGGAATGTTATTTTGTTTTCCTTGTGCCATTTATTACATGCCATGTGTCCACAAATCATTGGAGCAAGACTAATGTGGAAAAAAATCAACTCAGGTAATGTGAAGAAAGACAGATCCACGCACCCTCTTTTCATCTTTATTTTTTATTTGTATTTTTACTTTTATTAAGTTATTTTATTTCACTTTTTTTGTTATATTAATTAAATGTGTTTTTAATTTGGGTTTAGAAGTTTGATTGGGCTTTTGGGCCTCTTAAGTCATTGTTTTCACACCCCTATATCAGTCCATGATAATTGTTTTTTTTAATGGCTTTCTTTGTTTTTCTTTTGCTTTATTTTATTTGCCTACAAAAATATGTCATTAGAGTTTTACTTATATCTAAAAGATACAAATAGATATTGTCTTTTATTTAATTATTCAATTAATTTACGCCTTTACTAACACTTTCTTGTTTTTGCGAGGTACTACCATCGTGAGCGTTGGACTATTTTACAGACATTCATAACTTATGCATGCGTGGATTTTCAGAGCCTGCAAGGATCGACCACACCAGATCAGAGGTTGCTTTTCAAATACGTTCTGACTACGCGCCACGCCCTTCACAAAGCTAAGTATTTAATTTATTTTATCTTAAAGGTCTATTTTGTTTCCTTTTGATTTTAGGGTTTGTCCTTATATTTTTGAACTGTGCATACATTCACCTTTCTATATTACTTGCTTTGCGATTTTTCAAGGTTAACCCCGAGGGCTTCCTGCCAACCATATCAGATCAAATCAAAAGCTAAGTGTTTCTATTTTATTTATTTACTTTTAATTTCTTCATTTATTTGTAGGGTTAACAAAGTCCGCCTCCGAACCGATAATGCGCTCACCCTTCTGTTTATTCTTTCTTTTCCAATTTTCAGGGTTTGTCGACTGCCGAAGCTACGAGTTTGGTAACCCTAAAACCCTAACCTTGATATTTTTCTTTGTTTATTATTACTTATGTCAAACCCTATTAAGGGATCCGCTGGTTACAATTTCCCTCCCCCATATTTGTTAATTATTTCTGTTAAACTGCGTGGTTAGTAATCCTAGGGAGTGCAACCTTTTGAATTGAACATAGAATCACTAAATTTACAAGATAATAATCACTTGATTGGTGCACACACGCACACTTTTGGGTAACCTCTCTGTTGCCTGTTGCCTTGTTGCCTGTTCCTGTTGCCTTGTTGCCTTGTATTTTTTGCAGAATAGCCAGTCCCTCGAATACGAGGATACCTCAGCCATGTTGCCTCGATTAAAGGTCATGGTCCCTAATGATGCTGCCTTCGATACACTAACATGACCTCGACCCTCGGAAGTTGCCTACGAAAAAGGCTGAGGTATCTTCTGGTTGCCTACGAAAAAGGCTATTCTGACCCTTCCTCTTAGACTACCTGTCTCTCTATGGCATGGGTCAGTCTTTGGGCGAAGGATATTTCGATGACCCTTTTATCTCCAAACGAAAGGCTTCCTGCCCTTTTATGGCAAGGATAGACCCTTTCATTCTGAAAGGCTAAAAAGAGACCTATCATCTGAGTTTAAGGTAATTGCCCCTGATTGCTTTGCCATGCTCTATTTTCTATATTCTTTCTCAAAATTCTTCAAAAACTGGCTACGCTCATTTACGAGCTAAAGTCCATTTTTCCTCTTTCATCTACATTTTCTGAAAACGAGCAAGCAAAGCAATTAAGAGCCCATGGAAAACCATGGATGCAAAGGGTGCCTTACACCTTCCCTTTGCATAAATTACCCCCCGAACTCAGTTTTCTTTAAAAAGGTTTTTTTTTCTGTTTCTTTTTGCCTTTCTGATTTAGTTTGGATAAAATAAAAGTCGGTGGCGACTCTTGCTTACCGCGACATTTCGATCTATAAAAAGTCAGTTCACCGTATTACAACGCCGCAGCAAAATGGTATTGCCGAGAGGAAAAATCGCTCGATTATGAACATGGTTCAAAGCATGTTAAGCGGTAAAGGTCTACCGAAGGAACTATGGGGAGAAGCGGTCTCTACAGCCACATACTTATTGAATCGTTGTCCTACAAAGAAGCTTGAGAAGCTTACACCGGAAGAGGCTTGGTTTGGATTCAAACCGAATCTAAGTCATTTGCGTGTATTCGGTTCGGTGGCGTATAAACATGTGCCGGGACAATTGAGAAAGAAGTTGGATGACAAAGGAGAAGAAATGATATTCGTTGGATATCACTCTACAGGCGGTTACAAGCTGTTCGATGCGAGAAATCGGAAGATTCAAATTAGTCGAGATGTTATTTTTGAAGAAAATAACAGCAGCAGTCTCAGCGTAACCGGTTACGGCCAGCCAGTACAAACTGGCGTAACCGGTTACAGACAGGAAAAATAGGGCAAGAATTCTGCAGAGAACAGCGTGACCGGTTATGGCCAGCCAGTACATACAGGCGTAACCGGTTACGAGCAGAACAAAACTCCAGCTACTGTATTTTTTTATGATCTAGTCAGTCCCGAAACAGTTCCGCAGCCTCCGAATGATGTTCAAACTGGAGAACACCGTAGAAGATCAACAAGGCAAAGGGTGTTGCCCTCTAGACTCCAAGAATGCGAGAGATTCCAAGATAACGAAGTTAATAATGAAGGTGATTTCGTTCATTTTGCGCTTATGGCCGAATCCGAACCGGTGAATACGGAGGAGGCTCTAAGGAATCCAAAATGGATTTGTGCAATGAAAGAAGAGCTGGAATTAATCGAGAAAAATGGTACTTGGGAGTTAGTTGATCTACCTCATGGTAAGAAGCCAATTGGTGTCCGTTGGGTCTATAAAGTGAAAGCAAACCCGAAGGGCGAGATAATCAAGTATAAGGCTCGATTAGTAGCGAAAGGGTTTTTGCAACGTGAAGGAATAGACTTTGAGGAGGTGTTTGCTCCTGTGGCTAGGCTTGAGACCATCCGATTGGTTGTTGGTATTGCAAACAACAACAATTGGAGCGTTTATCAAATGGACGTCAAATCTGCGTTTTTGAACGGTCCACTTGATGAGGAAGTTTATGTTGGACAGCCCCCCAGCTTTGAAGTAAAGAATCAAGAGATGAGATACTACAAGTTGCATAAAGCCTTGTATGGTTTGAAACAAGCTCCAAGAGCTTGGAACAAACGCATAGATGGCTTCCTTGTTGACATTGATTTCAAGCGGTGTGTGTCCGAACATGGTGTATATGTGAGATCGAATGCTAAGGATGGAGTGATAATTCTTTGCTTATATGTGGATGATCTCTTGATTACCGGCAGCTGTGAGGAGAGTATTTCAAGGTTCAAGAAGGAGCTCATGAATGAGTTTGAGATGACGGACCTTGGAATCATGAAATATTTCCTTGGCATAGAGTTCCAAAGGTCAAAAATGGGACTGCTCATGCACCAAAGGAGGTATGCACTTGAGATCTTGAAGAGGTGTGAAATGCAACATTGCAATGTTGCCATTACACCATGTGAGGCAAGGCTACAGCTGTCCAAAAGTGAGGATGAGCAAGATGTTGATCCAACTCAATATCGAAGATTGATTGGATCATTGCGGTATTTGTGCAATACGCGACCGGACTTGGCATTTAGTGTCGGTATTGCGAGTAGATTCATGGAGAGACAAAAGGTATCTCATATGGCAGCTGTCAAGAGGATCCTTAGATACATTAAAGGGACTCTTGGTTGTGGAATTCTCTTTCCGGCATCGGATACGGGCCGAATGTGTGATTTACTTGGTTTCACCGATTCCAATTGGTGTGGTGATAAGGATGATAGAAAGTCAACGGCTGGATACATCTTTATGCTAGGTAGAACTCCAATCTCTTGGTGTTCGAAAAAGGAACCGGTGGTAGCACTCTCATCTTGTGAGGCCGAGTATATTGCGGCATCGTTGAGTGCTTGCCAAGCCATGTGGCTTATGAATCTATTGAAGGAGCTTAATAGTAGTGAGGGTGAGACTATTACTCTCCTTGTCGATAATGTCTCTGCGATCAACCTTGCGAAGAATCCGATTGCACATGGAAGAAGCAAGCACATAGAGATGCGGTTTCATTATCTAAGGGAGCTAGTGAGTGATGGAAAGTTACGATTGGAATACTGTCGAAGCGAAGATCAAGTAGCTGACTTATTGACCAAGGGTGTGACCAATGAGGTGTTCAAGAGGCTGAGAATGAAGCTGAGCATGGTGGACTTGGACCAACTGAAGTGAGGTGGTGTGTTGAAACTACTGTTTTTAGCACTTCAGTTGGCGTAACCGGTTACGCCTGTTACCGTAACCGGTTACGAACCCGTGAAACAGATTCACTGTAGATGATGCGTTTGCGTAACCGGTTACGCTGTTTGCCGTAACCCGTTACACTGAAGCCCAACTGTTTTTCTGTTTGTTTTAGGGTGTCTTAAATCATTCCAATCATTTTGTAACTTGTACTATATAAGGAGCTCACTACTCCTATGTTGCGGTTAATGCCAATTCACTATCTCACCCTCAATTACTCTCTCTCTCTCTATTATTTTTCTATTCTTCTTTAATCTTCATCTTCTTCAATTAATCGTTTTCCCCATTAAAGAAACCTTAATTTGATTTGTATGTTCCAACAACAATGACACTTGACACTAGTACTGTGGACCATTATATCATTGATGTTCTGTCACATTACTTTTAATATAGTGAAATTTAAATGAAGTGTGAACTGTGAAGCATTCAAATTCAAATAACGACAACTCTATTAATTTTGCTTCCGAGCCAAACCTGTACATTGAAAAAAGATTTCTCAAAAATGGAAATTTCAAACAAAAGACAGGTTTCTTTGATGATATTTTTTGGTGCACCCTTGCAGACTATATGAAAAATAATTGTAACTATTTGAAAGTCCTTTTTTATAAATTATTTTTCTATTATAGTTAATTTTAAACTATTTCTTACATTACATTTGTCTTACTATTAGTACTTTACATATCTTGTTTATTCTCTTCATTTTTCATGTATTGAGATTTTTTTTTTCTCGTTTGTTCGCTAGCTTGACATGATATGTTAATAAACATTTTACATTTAGAATTTATACTATTATTATTTTTTTTATTTTCTTTGTTAATGATATTACAAATACTTGATTGGATATATAGTTTTTTAATGATAACTTTTAAATAGATTCTAAATAAATAAATAAAAGGATTGATAAATTTTTACTTTCTATCTATATATATTTTTGATATCGTGGCTTGGAAGAAGTGTTGTAGGTCTTTAGAGGTTTGCGACGCTATTAACATAGAGAGATGCGCGCATCTCCTCAAAGATCGGATTTTGAGGAAAAGAGGAACAATCAAATACCATATCTTATCCTCTATTTGGAGTTCTACTAAGCATTATTTTTCTATTATCATAGAGAAGTCTTCCCAATATCTTGGTAACGATAATCAAATTAATTTCTGGCTAGACTCTTGGTGTGGACCTTATTTGGCTCAAACTTTGGATCTGACCGTTTTAGATTCCAATCTTTTAAACAAAATGGTTAGTGACTATATTGTTAACAAAAATTGGGAGATTCATGATAAAACTACTGTAGCTTTTCCTTCTTTATTATCCTTTATCTTTACCCTTCATATTTCTGTATTGTCAATGGTATTTGGTTTGCTTACAATCAAGGTAGATCAAATACATTCTATACATTATTGATTTGCTTGTAGGAACTTGATCATCGGTAACCTTTTTATTGAGGATTCCCTCATCTTGCCAACATCATTATGAGAGAATTTGTGAAAAGGCATTTCCCTAAACCTTCATCATTTTTTCCTCCTTGTATCAAGGAAATTATGTGGTGTCCCCCCTCTTGGTTTTACCGAAGGTAATTCTGACAGGATGGCGGCTGACACCCCTTCTTTGTCAGATTATTTAGGTATTTTTTGAAACTCAAAGGGTGATCATGTTGGTCGTTTTGCTAATTTCATTTGGGAAGGTTATGCAAACACCTCTGAACTCATAGGTATAGACTTTGTCATTACCCTAATTAAGTTGACTTTTGTTAATAACTTAAACTGTTAACCAGACGATCCAGGTTTTCAGACAACAAAACCTTGTATCTTTTCAATTGTTTCTCATGAACAATAAATCATCTTTGGGCCTCTAATAGAGTGTAAGTCCCACCCCCCTTTCATTTTATTTTCAACTCTCAAGTACAATCAATGAAACTGTTTACAACAAAAGTATATCATCTTCAAACAACTGTTTCTCATGAACAGTAAATATTTCTTCTTTGGGCCTCTATTAGAGTTTAAGACCCAACACCTTTTTCTTTTCTTAGTTTGTTTTCAAAAACTGTATTTACAAAATCTTATTTCTGTTTTCAAAACATTCTTCTGGTATTTGAAGGGCATTATTCCCGGTGAAACTCTTCAGATACCTATGTGACCTATGTCCATCTTCACTTCTTCTGTTTTCAAAAACCTTTAACTATTTATAATAAATATTCAACTGCTATCAATAAACAATCAAACTGCTGGTAAAGGCTTTGTACATACATCTTCAAATGCCTCCACTCCATCCAGGTTAGGCTTTACAAGCTTTCAATTTACAGTCTTCATTTAAATTACTGTCAAATATAAACTGTTTATATATTGTTCAGGACTACGTCTTAGTGTAAACCTTAGGACAGTTAAACTATATATATATATATATATATATATTATAGGACTATGGCCTAGGATTGAGAATGTCTTCCCGGTGAAGGCTCTTTCCTAATTAGAGATCTTTAGTTCAAATCTCAAGATAAATTATCCACAACATGATCACCAGCCCTAATAAGTTCATACCACATTTTCTCCACAGTTTCTCGCATATTATCCACAACATGATCCTTACACTTTGATTTCACATTTTTGTTGCTGTGAAATCGACAAAGCAAATTAGTTGTCTTTGGAAATACTGTTTCAATGGCTTTCATTAAAGCAAGATCTCTATCAGTCAAAATTACTTGTGGACGAAAATCCTACTTAATAAATAGCTGTTTCAACTTATCCAATACCCAACAAAAAGTCTCTGTCTGCTCAGATTGCGTATAGGCAAATGCAACAACAAATGTTAATTTAGTTGATGTCATACAAACTATTTCAAACAACGGTTGCCTATACTTGTTTGTCTTGTATATGCAGTCCATAATCAATACAATGGGAAATATATTTAATAGCTTCATTGATTCTGGACGAGCCCTGAAAATATCTCTCACAACTTCTGATTCATCTTTCTACCTGCTCCACTAAACATAACCTGATTCTTCAACCAACTTGAACAATTGTTGCATTTCTGTTCTGGGACCCCTTATGTCATTTTGTATCTTACTTTTATGCTTGTATAGTTGCGTGATCCGAGTGACATTCTCCGGGTCACGCTCTTGCAATGACAATAATATGTGTCTTGGTGGAACATGGCGTTTTGTTAAATCAACAATATGTTGCTGATCATTTGCATTTAGTTGATTTACGAAAGCATGACCTTCAAATCTATCAAGTATGCCATGGTTGTGTACTCCGCATTTTACATCGATCTTCCATCCAGAACCATCTTTCGATGGTGTTGACCTAATTTTGAAAGGACAACCACATCTCTTACTAGCACTTTGGGTTTCGCTATATTTTTTTCTTGTATTTTCCATCTTTATCACAACCAAATATTAATTTGTCACTTCTTCATCTCTTGGCTGTTTTGGTATCTGAACGAGTTATTATAACTGTTATTTTATTCCTTATTCCATCCTCCCTAATCCAGCTTATCGCCTTTTCTCTTGTAGCAAATTTTTGACCAGTTACAAAAACTGCAGTTGTATCCACACATGTTTGATTTAAATCGCATTTCATCAAAGGAGGATCCACACATGTCAATTAAAATTAAATAAACTTAATAAATAATTTGTAAAAAAAATTGAAAAAAAAGTGAACCGAAATACCTATAGAGGGGTTATCCAGTTGGTAATGTAAAGAACCGGAAATCACCACAACGGGTTATCCGGTTGGTAAAGTCAAAACCGGAACTCAAGCATAGTTGAGTTATCCGGTTGAATATGTTACTGACCAGAATTTTATATCATGGGTTATCCGGTTAGCTTACGTATCACTTCCAAACTTTCGACATTTACCGTACAAACAGTAAAAATAAATAAATAAATAAATAAAATAAAAATTAGAAAAGGAAAAAATTGAAATATTTTTAAAATTGTTGAGATATAGGGATAATTGTTGGGGTATAGGGTATACTTTTCCTCTAACTTTACTCATTTTGATTTTGACTTATGAATGCTGCCAATGTGTTGGTTTTAACCAATAAATTTTGCAATTTGATGACAAGGAAAATTTATTGTTAAAAGAGAGTATTTATTTGATGACAAGGAATATTTATTTAATGACATCAAAAAGATTGTATATAATTTTTATTCATTTTATTGGTTAAAGGAAGGCGACTTGAATACGAATTTCTTTCATCTCTCGACTACGGCTAGGAAGAGCTTTAAGAAAATTGTGAATCTGACTCATGAAGATGGCAGTACTGTTAAAGATCAGCAAGGGTTAGGTGAAGTTGCAAGGAGTTATTTTGAGCACCTATTTGCCAGTAGCATTAGTAACGATTCTGAACCTGTGCTGAGTGGTATTTCCCAGTGTGTTTCGTTGGAGGATAACAACAAACTTACATCCCCTCTCTCTAGATCTGAGTTGTATGCGGCGTTGGCGGACATGCACCCGGATAAGTCTCCAGGTCCTGATGGGTTTAATCCCGGCTTTTATCAACATTTTTGGGAAGTTTGTGGGAATGATATTTTTGAGGCAGCATCTTTGTGGCTTGAACGAGGCTACCTTCCGGATTCTCTTAACGATACAAATA
The DNA here is from genome assembly GCF_029867415.1 of Vicia villosa. Classification (NCBI taxonomy): domain Eukaryota; kingdom Viridiplantae; phylum Streptophyta; class Magnoliopsida; order Fabales; family Fabaceae; genus Vicia; species Vicia villosa. The sequence goes on from NC_081181.1 coordinate 222,255,000, forward strand.
TTTGTTTGATTCCTAAGTGTGGACAACCCAACAGAATGCAGGATTTTCATCCCATATCATTATGTAATGTGATCTACAAAATTTTGGCTAAAGCTTTGGCGAATAGAATGAAGTTATTATTAGATAATTGTATTTCGGAGGAACAATCTGCTTTTGTGGAGGGCCGTTCCATTTTACATAATGCTATGATAGCAACCGAGATTATTCATTCTATCAAAAGGAAAACACAAGGCAGGAGAGCTCAATTAGCCCTAAAGATTGACATAAGTAAAGCTTATGATAGGGTGGATTGGGGTTTTCTGAGAGGTATGATGTTGAAGATGGGTTTCTCTATGAAATGGGTTCATTGGATTATGATGTGCGTCACGTCGGTCCATTATTCTGTTCTAGTTAATTCGGACAAAGTTGGAACTATTGTACCAGGAAAAGGTCTCAGGCAAGGCGACCCACTGTCGCCTTATCTTTTTATTCTCATCTCTGAAGGTCTTTCGTCCCTAATCAAGAGGGGTGTGGCTTCGGGGGATATCCACGGCATCCAAATTTGCAGAGGGGCACCTAGTGTGTCGCATCTGCTTTTTGCTGACGATTGTTTTTTGTTTTGCAGGGCTAATGTAAAGGAAGTAACTCACCTTATGGAGATTCTTGATACATATGCTAAGGCGTCCGGTAAGGAGATCAATATGATTAAATCTGAGGTCTTTTTTAGCCGGAATCTTAGTTTGCCTGCCCAAGAGGATTTAGCTAATATCATGGGAGTTCGACATGTTCTTGGTACGAGGAAATACTTAGGGCTGCCTTCTATGATAGGAAGGAGCAAAAAGGCGACTTTCGCATTCATCAAAGATCGTATTTGGCAAAGGATTAACTCTTGGAAAGGTCGATCTCTCTCGAAAGCTGGTAAAGAAGTAATGATTAAGTCGGTTCTTCAAGCTATCCCGGCTTATGTTATGAGTATCTTTCTTCTACCTGATGCGGTGATCAATGAAATTGAGAAAATGTTGAATGCTTTTTGGTGGTGTGGGGGGTCTAATAATAAGGGTATTCGGTGGATGGCGTGGGATAAGTTAACCTGGTCTAAGAAGGAAGGAGGTCTTGGTTTCAGAGATTTCAGAGCTTTCAATATGGCGATGATTGCAAAACAAGGATGGTTTATCATGAATCACCCGCAAGCGTTAGTGTCCAGAGTTTTCAAAGCAAGGTATTTCCCTAAATCATCCTTCTTTGAAGCTAATCTTGGTTATAATCCTAGTTTTGTATGGAGGAGTATTTGGAAAGCCAGAGAAGTTCTTAAGCTTGGTTGTAGGTGGAGTATAGGGGATGGCAGTCAGATAAAGGTTATGCAGGAACCTTGGATTCGGGGGAGAGCCGTGGGTTGTGTTAATGGGCCTCAGCAACAAGGTACTTATAATTTGGTTGTAAAAGATTTGTTGTTATCTAATGCTAAACAATGGAATCTAAGGTTGATTCGGGAGCTGTTTGATTGTGTAGGCGCGGAAGCTATTATTCATGTTCCGCTCATTGAGGATGTTACAGTTGATCGCCTGGTTTGGATGGAGGAAAAGGATGGTGAATATAGTGTTCGATCAGGGTACCGTGTTTGGAAAAATTGGTATAAGCTTCATGATCGGAAGCCTATCGATGCTCATTGGAATGGGTTGTGGTCAATTCTTGCTCCTCCTCGTGTGAAACATCTTCTTTGGCGTATTTGCTCAGGATGTTTGCCCTCTCGGGTTCGCCTAAGTCAGCATCATGTCCCTTGTCCTCTTATTTGTCAGTTTTGTGGGGTGGCTCAGGAGGATGATTGGCACGTTTTTTTCGGGTGTTCGGAAACTAACTCTTGTTGGAAGGAAGCAGGTTTGTATGACACTGTTGCACCTCTTCTTCATCTTTCTAACGATATTAGATCCCTCATTCTTACTTTGTGTAGTAAGGAGGATAGGAAGGTTGCTGAGTGTTTTGCTATGATGATAGAGACTTTATGGCACAATAGGAATGAGTACATTTGGAACAATGAAAAGGAAGAGGCATCGAGGCTTGGGTGGTTAGCCTTCCATAAGTGGCAAGAGTGGTGGTTGGCTCAAAATTCTCAAGACGGTGAAACGACCCCCCTTCACACTCATCAATGGCTTCCACCCCCTCCGGGTTGGTTTAAGTGCAATGTCGATGCGGGTTTTAATCGTAATTGTGGGACTACTAATAGAGGTTGGTGCATTCGGGATGATTTAGGGAACTTTATTACTGCGGGTGTCGCTTGGGATGTGGGTTCTTCTTCTACTTTAGAAGCGGAGGCTTTGGCTTTGAAGGAAGCTATCCAAGGAGCTTTATCTCTTCATCTTGATCACGTTGTCTTCTCAAGCGATTCTCAACAAGTGGTGCAAGCTATTCATTCAAATTCCTTAGGAGGGTCCGAGTTTAGCTTTATTATTCGTTCTATTAAGTTGTTGTTACTTTATTCTCCAAACTTTGAGGTAGAGTTTGTTAGGCGTCAAGCGAATATGGTTGCCCATTCACTACAACAAATTTGTCCTTTAGCAGCGCATCTACGAAAGCGCTTTTGGGAAAAGCGCTGCTATAGGTTGCGCAAAAAACAAAAATAAAAAACAAGGGAAAAAAGCGCTGGCAGGGGGGGTACGAGAGCGCTTTCTAAAAAGCGCTGGTAAAGGGGGGGCTACGAGAGCGCTTTATAGAAAGCGCTGGTAAAGGGGGGGGGGGGGTACCAGAGCGCTTTCTAAAAAGCGCTGGTAAAGGATGGATACGAGAGCGCTTTCCAAAAGCGCTGGTATAGGGAAAATTAGGTATATGGTACGAAAGCGCTTTTAGAGAAAAAGCGCCGGTATAGGTATACCTATGAAAGCGCTTTTGAAAAGCGCTTTAGTAGCTCATTTTAAAATTAAATTTTTTAAAACAAATTAAAACAAACGCGCGTTCTGTATTTCATTCTTCATTGTTTCTTCATTGTTTCTTCACTGTTTCACAAACCCAGTACCGTCGCCGCCAACCTCCACACAGCCGTCATCGTTCTTCTTGCCAACCGCCGCCGCCGTCGCCGTTCGTTCTTCTGCTTCGTTCACAGCTTCGTTCTTCAGCTTCGTTCTTCTGCTTCGTTTGCAGGTAAATCTTCTATCATCTTTCACTATTTTGTTGTTTCTTGAAACCCTAATTCTGGAAATGTGAGGTTGAAGATGAAAGTGAGGTAACAAGGATGAGAGTGTGAGGTTTCAAACCCGGCCCTGTTGTTGGGTTTTGGTGATGGTGACGCGATTTCAGAAGCAGATGATGATGATGATTTTACGGTGAGATCTTTCTGGTTTTTTGTTCGTTGAGTCTCTCTTCTTCCCTTTCAACAATTTCTGGGTTTTTTCTAGGTTTGATGCTTGATGAATATGATGAACAATGTTCTTTCTTTTTTTCTTCAAACGATTTCTGAAGGTTTTGTGTATTTGGATGATGATGATGTTTGAAATTTTTTTAGGGTTTTTGTGATGTTGGCTCAGCTTTTGCTTCTCATAATTTGTTGTTTTGGTATAATGGTTCATACTCAATTATTTTAGTGTTTGGCCTTTTTTGATATAAGGAATCTGAAAAGTGATCATTTATATATTATTTAGTAACTGAAGTTTGTTAATTTTTTATTTGCTCAGTCACGTAAAGTTCCTGAAACTCCAAAAGAGCTGATTGAATACTTACTTGACAATGAAGCTCAGGATTTTGAATTTGAGATTGCCAGAATGAGACCTCGGTTCGTATCGTAGTACTTTTCTGAGTGAATGTGATTTGTATTGTACTTGTATTCTGTTGTGATGGAGTGTTTTGTTATGCAGATTAAACGAGGAATTCTTTTCGGAATTAAAATCTGAGTTAGGGCAGATTCTATTTGCGGTTAACAAAACCCCGGTTGGTTGGATTCTATTTGCGGTTAACAAAACCCCGGTTTGAATATTCTCAATCAAATTAGTCATTGTAGATTTGTCATTATGAATGTCAAGGACTATTTTAAAATATCAATGTAGTTTCACATATTCTAGCACTTTCACATATTCATGCTCTATAGTTTTTTTTTCACAGTTGCAAGGCAAAGGTTCTGCACCTTTAGCTCCAACACTAATTACGTTTTTCTATTGTAGGTTGAGCTTCAAAGTTTACTTCTAAGTTTAATGTGAATGTTGTGTAAATAATCACGTTTTTCTATTGTAGGTTGAGCTTCAAACAGTGGATGGATTGGTAAAGGATAGAACACAATGTGCCCCTTCCGATTATGTTCCACAGAATATGAATCAAGTAATGTACCCCGAAGTCGTCTTCTGTGGCAGGATCGTTCGGGGTACAGTTATTTGATTCATATTCTGTGACACAATACAACATAGCTCAGGTGACTACTGGTTCTCCACTAAAGCATCAATACAACATAGCTCCAGATAATACAGGAAGCGTACATTGGTTGCATAAGAACTCGGAAGTTGTTTCCCATTTAGTTGTTTTGGTTTAGAAACATGTGAATTGGTTTAGTTGTTTTGGTTTAGAAATATATATATATATATATATATGTATTTTGATTTACATTAATGGTATATAATATAATACTTTTTTTGTATATAATCGATATCGATTATAATGGTATATATCGATTTGAAATGATAAATTATAGGTTCATGAAAAAATACTGCCAAAAAATAGTAAATTACAGGTTCTAAAATATTGCTGCCAAAAAGTGCAGGTTTAGAAATAATAAAAAGCATAAAAAAAAAAACGCAACATACGAAAGCGCTTTTGAAAAAAACGCTCTTATAGGGGTGCCTACCAGAGCGCTTTTTCCTGAAAAGCGCTCTTAAAGGGGGGCCTACAAGAGCGCTTTTTCCATAAAAGCGCTCTTATAGGGGGGGCCTACCAGAGCGCTTTTAAAAGCGCTTTCGTAGCCTATAGCAGCGCTGGCTTTGGCAGCGCTTTAAAGCGCTGTTAAAGGCCAATAAAAGCGCTTTCAAAGCCCTTGAACGGCGTAGTGATTGTTTAACAAAGGCGGCCAATTCTTGGCCTCGACGTAGTTCCGTTAGTTGTATACCTCGTTGTATTGAAACTATTTTAATTAATGAAAGAAGTTAAGTTTGTTTGGGTCAAAAAAAAAATTTTGTTATATAATTATTAAATTCTAAAAAATTTTGATTTATATAAGTACTCTCACATCCAAACTCAAATCTTCGAACACTCCTCATTCACTACAAAAGCTCGAATTGCACCATTTTACAACCACTGTGTAACACGGTGAACTGACTTTTTATCTTTATAAGCAACAAATGTTGCGGTGAAGCATGAGTCGCCACCGACTTTTATTTTGTCCAATGTTAGGAAAGGTAAAAAGTACAGAAAAAGACCTTTTTGAAAGAAAGCGGGCTCGGGGGGTAAGTTATGAAAAGGGAAGGTGTAAGCACCCTTTTCATCCGTAGTTATCTACGGGCTCTTAACTTACTTAGCTCATGTTTTGTTTGTTTTGAGTTGAAAAGAGGCATAAGGACTTTAGCGTAAATGCGTAGCCTTAGTTTTTTGAAAGAGTGTTGAAAAGATATTTTTGTTGAGCTAGGCAAATTAAGAGAACTACCCTAATTAATTGGTCCTTTTCTATACTTTTTACGGTTCCTAGGACTATCCATACTATATAGGAATAGGTAGTCCTTGTTTATATTGGACGTGCGGGTCATCGAAGGGTCATCGACGGTCGTTGAAAGCAACATGATAGAGATACCTTAGCAATTTAGCGGGACTATCATCATTTTCCGAAGGGACTCCGAGGGACAAGATCTTTTACCGTAGGCAACTCCGAGGGACATCGAGGGACTAAGATCTTTCTATGATGATATTTTCGAGGGTTATCGTTTGCTAAAGTATCTCTACATTCGAGGGACATGACCGTTATTATTCGTAAGGCAACCAAGAGGGGCGTACCCTAGAGGTGAGTGTGTGAACAGTAAAATGAGTGTGTTAGATTCAGATATTTTTATCTTGAGTTAAGGTTAGCTAACGTTCAATTAATTAATCTTGCCATACACACCCTAATTAGCATACATCTAAGCAGTATATATAATAAAAGTACGGAAATTAAAAGTGCAGGAAAGTAAAGAGGTTTTCTTTAGATATTTACATTTGAACCTATATACATTCTAATATCTAAATAATAAAACAAACAGCAAAATAAAGCAAACATGCGCCATACATGGAGAAATTGAGATGAGAAGAAGATCGAGGAGGTTTAAAAAGTAGAAACCTAACTAACTTTGATTAATCCACTAAAAAAAAGTCTAAATTAAAATTATTTAGTTAAAACCTAAATCTAAATTAACTAATTAATTATTAGTTGAAAAACCTAATTAACTAATTATCGGCTAGAAAACCTAAATAAGTAAATTATTTAAAATAGGCTAGAAAACCTAATTAATGAAATTGGCTAAAACCCTAATTCTAGATTAAAATATTTTTTTGTGGTTTTTATTTGGTTGATTTAAAATTAGATAACTTAAAAAAAAGTAAATAGAAAAAGAAACAAAATAAAATAAAATAAAAACAAAAGAATGGAGGGGTGTGTCGCTGAGTGAATGTGTAGCCTCTGGCAATTCGGACAGGGCTTTTCAATTAAGCCCAAGTCTAAGATCTGGTTCACAAACAAAACCCTAATGAAGGGTGGTCCGCCTCTTGCTTCAATCCACAACTTTCTTCAGTTCCCATCTCCTTTTCTCTACTTTTTCAGAACTCACTTTTGATTTCAAATATCAGCAACACACAACCAATATCCTCAAATATGAACACAACTCAAACAATGTCAACAATCATTCTAAGGAATGACTAAACAGCAACCAATTCTATTAGAAACACATCAACAGAGATAACTCAGAGACAGAGAGCATAGGATTACCGGGTCGGAAGTTTGAAGGAGACATCGTTATTGGGCCGTGGTGGATCGAACGGCTCTAAATCGGCGCGGTGGTTGTCGGCTAAGGGCGGCCGTTCACATGGTGGTAGCTGCGTTTTGCCGGGGCTTCGTCAGCGATGATGTTTGGACCGTTTCTCTTCCTCCCTGAAAAAAAAAACAAAAACGTTTGCACCAATTGTATCAATCATGTTCTGAGATAAAAATTGAAAGTTTATATGGTGCTGTTCTGGGTTGCGATTTGTATTCTCAATCTTCTCCGTTCGTGTTGATCCATATTCTTTGTCAACCTGTTTAGAATTATGTTAAATATACAGTGGAAATTTGGCATCTGTGAAGTTTGTGTTATTAATTTGCGGAATTTATTCATGATGTTTGTTTTAAATTTAATGGAGGTTTTGAAAAGTTTTTTTTTTGTTTTGCTGGTTTATTTACATGGTGTAACTTGTAAGTGGTAATAAAGTGAAATTTACAAAGTGGATGTTGTGCCTTAAAAAAGTGGGACGGTTTTATCAAATAAAATTTCAAAATAAAATTAAGTTTTGATTTAGAAAATATGCCATAGTAAATGTCATGGAAAAGCATTGAAAAAAAAAGTTACTGTGCGTGAGTGAAAGTGATACGTATGAAAGTGTTTTTATATGCACAAGAACAATGTTAACAGCTAAAATGGTTATCGTGGAAGCCGCTGTTAGTGTACGTGAATAGTTTTTAGGATGGGCAAGGTCTAGAACAAATAGGGTTAATTGTTAGTCCACCGTATCAAAATAATTTGCAAATGTACTACAAAAATTATGTAGAAACTATTAATTAATTTGAGAAAAATAGACCATCAGAGAATTATCATCCTATGGTTAAAAAAATAGGCAAATAAACTAAAATTAAAATAAATTGAAAATAAAAGGGGGCCTCATATGAAAATCATCGGCCAAAATTAGGTTTATAAAAAGCGTAGAGATTTAGAAAAAGATTTGAAAAAATGTATGGGATGTTATAGAATGGTGAGAATTGTGAGAAAATTGTTTGTTAGGGTTAGAAAATTGTTGATGAAGAAAAGGGTGGGGAGTGCCCTTTATATAGACTGGAAATTAGGTCAAAACAATCCTAAAAAGGAAAAAATCCGACCCAGAGGCCCATGGACCTTTCTTGATGACCAAGATTAAGAATATGGACGTACTTGTGTCCAGGTGCGTTCTGGTGTGTCCAGGTGCGTTCTGGTGCAAAAAAAAAAGATAAAAAATAGTTTAAAAACATAGAAATGCACCAAGCGGGAATTGAACACGTGACCTTTTATTTCCAGGCCTTACTTCCTAACCAAATGAGCTATGTTATTTACTTGAAATAAAAAGCCAATTGAATGTGTATGAAGCATCGGCCAACATTTTTTACTTTTTTTAAAAAATATAAGCAATATAAAAGTAAACTACTATATTTTAAAATAGACTTTAAATTGAATATTTATAAAATTCAGGATGTCAATGTAAATGAACCCAAGATTTTATAAAAATCCAATTTTGAAAATAATTTCGAAAATTTTTGTCACTAAAAAGTGTGGGCAAATTTTGGGGTATGACAGCTGCCCCTGTTCAATCTTCTTAAACCTGAGGATGTAGATTGGCCTGTGTGCCTATCGAGATCTGAAGGTGGAAGAGGATTGAACACTAGAATACCCAGAAATTTGCGCTTGCTGGTGCAGGGAATAATGTTGGAGATGGGCTTAAAGGCGCCATCCAATTGTTTGACTGAGATGGGCTTAAAGATGCCATCCAAATGTTTTAACAAGATGCTTGTCTAAAGCAGATGCTCTTCAGATTGAATCTTATGCATTGATTTTATCTGAAGGAGAGATTCATCAAAATGAAGTAATATCTTACAGAAAACTGCCTGGAGAGGTTCCCGAATAGGGTAGAGCATTTACTGATGTAAAGAAGATTAGGCTTTAAACAAAGCTCGGAAAGAACTATCTTGTAGAAGATTAACAGAGAAGCTCCTTGAAAGGGAAATAGATGTCTTAGAAAAGATTGGATAAATATGTTAAAGAAGATTACCTAAAAAGGCATGACATGTCTTAAACAAGACTGACCTAGAAAGGATATGATACGTCTTAAACAAGACTACCTAGAAAGGTTATGATACGTCTTAAACAAGACTACCTAGAAAGGTTATGATACGTCTTAAACAAGACTGACCTAGAAAGGCTCCTAGAAAGGATATGATACGTCTTAAACAAGACTACCTAGAAAGGTTCCTATAAAGGATAAGCAACGTCTTAGAAAAAGACTACCTAGAAAGGTTATGAAACGTCTTAGAGAAGACTACCTAGAAAGGTTTCATAGAAAGGATGATAAATGTCTTAGAAAAGACTACCTGGAAAGGTTCCTAGAAAGGATAAGAAACGTCTTAGAAAAGACTACCTAGAAAGGTTATGAAACGTCTTAGAGAAGACTACCTAGAAAGGCTCCTAGAAAGGACAAGAAATGTCTTAGAAAAGACTACCTAGAAAGGTTCCTAGAAAGGATAAGGAATGTCTTAGAAAAGACAACTTAGAAAGGTTCCTAGAAAGGAGGATAAATGTCTTAGAGAAGACTACCTAGAAAGGTTCCTAGAAAGGATGAGAATTTCTTTGATTATTTCTGAATTATCTTTGAAGAAAGACCTAGAATGAAGCATCAGAATTGTATTTATGTCTTGAATGAGCGTTAAGATTGAATTGTTGATACAATCGTCTTTGCACTATATCTGGATGATAATGTTCTTTTGATTGTGGAATGACCTGAAAAGGCAAAATAAGTTTTATGCAATGTCATGATGCATGTATTGGTGAGGTTCTCGAAATAAACGAGAATGTTGTATGTTATGTATGTAATGTGAATGAGATTCTCGAAATAAACGAGAATGTTGTATGTTATGTATGTATTGTGGATGATGCATGGATGAACTATATAGTCGAAGCATATTGGTAACTCTGTATATTAATTGCTGGTTGAGAAAATAAATCTCTGTGTGATGCCGGAGATGATGACAAGGGTATTGAGAATTCTTGTCTTCCATTCGATGATATCCAGCTGGGGATTTTTATTACCGCTTGGGGATGAAAGTAGCTTGAGTGATTTGATGCTGATGCGCCCTGATTGGGGATAAGAGAGATGGATAACTGACCAAGTTTCCACCGTGAGTGCCAACTTTACTGGGAACAGTGAGTTTGAATAAACCCTGTTGGAGAAGAAGATCGTGTTGGAGAACCGGTAGTGCTAGAGGTGTAAACTCCGTTGGGGAACCAAGTCTCTGTTGGGAAGAGATTATTTAAAGATAACTTCGTGAGGATTGCTATGTGGGGATATATTGTGAACACTGCTCTGTGGGGAAGATTCCCAGAGATTTCAATTTTTCATTGCCCCATGTCCTTGAGTACTTGCTGTTGGAAAACAATTACATGCCCCTGGATTCAGTAACTTGGTATGCTTGATTGCTTGAGATTATTGGAATTGGAACTTCGAAGGGGAGACTGATACTGACACCACCTGATACTAGTAGCTAGACAGCTCTTCTTGAAATTTGTGACTAATGCAACATGCCCCCAGTGGTGGCCTAGCCTTTCTGGTGGTTCAACGTCTTTGAAAGGTTCTATGAACTGTGACCAAATTGCCTTTGGTAAATGGAGTGATAATATGCTCCTTCTATATACAAGCTTTTTAGCTGACTGAGTCAGGCGTAGGAAACATTTTTGCTTTTGATGCGCTTTTGAAGCGACTTTGTCTGTCGGGAGGACTTTCTGAGTTTTGTGATACCACAAGCAACCTGCCCCAGTATCATGAGTTTAGGAACGATGCCCCTGATTGATCAACACTTCTGAGAGAGTCTTCGAGTCTTGACTTGATTGCCCCAGATATATGAATTCTTACTCAAAAGGGTATTCAACTTTTTTTTTTGTGCCCCTAAGGGTGATCAGTATTTGAGATATTCTCGCTCGAACTCAACGGAGTTCTGAAGACAAATTGTCCCTTGGGAGGATTTTCATCCGCAGTTCATGATGGAAGCTTTCCTGGTGTCAAGTACTTGTTCATATGCAAAGAATGTTTAGTATGAGAAATATAATTCTAATGCAAAGTGCATGTTTGTCTTGAAGTTTTTTTTAAAAAAGATTTTTTTTTTGGAAAGGATGTCAAAACATCGATTTTTGTGAAAGATGGTGAGATACCAACTCAAACGTTTTAGCAAAACTCCCAAGAGTCGGTTTACAGTATTCTCGTTTATAGTATGCTTTCGAATTAACCCTGCTTCAATTAGGACTTTTGAGGGTTGTAGCATGGCCAGGTTCATGGTTTCAGAAAAAAAGATTTTTAGGCTCAAAATTTATTGGTGCCCACCCCCTTCGTGATGTTCTCCAACCTAAGTTCAGTTAACTTGACGCGAGCATTCGTCCTTCAAGAGGAGCTTGAGACGTACGATTGAGGAGTTGATGAGGTGTTTGGACATGGCAGTCACTTATCTTTTATTCTTGGTGTCTGATCACACGATCTTGTATTTATAGACACACGAATTTGCCCCTTTTGTTGAGGATCCTTTTTTGTTTCCCTAACTTTTGCCTGGATTTTTTTTGAATTCCGAGTTTAGAGTCCAGCGGGATGCCCTAACTTTTGCCTAAGTCATTTGTTTTCAAGTTATTGACTTAGCGGGCTTTTTTTTTTTCGATTCATCATTTTTTTTTGAACGAGTCGTATGATCCTGAGATATCTTCGATTTGTTGGAGAGACAGTGACTGCCTCATTTCTTGGTTGATGAGTGATAACCATTGAGGTATCGTCATATTTTGACCTCCTAATGTGAGGGATAACCATTGTGGTTTTGAATTTCCTCAACCTTTTGAAGGATAACCATTGTTGTATCCTTAGATGCGAGCTCCTGCTGAATTTTGAACACTCAATCAGGTTAACTGAACACTACCCTGCCCCTGGGTTAAATGTGAGGGTTTTTCGTATAGAAAAGAAACTCCTACTCCAAGGCTCAAAGGGGTTGACAAGGGATTAACTTCCTTATATCTCCAGTGTTTGAGGATTTGAAACAATGCCTGTACATCATCAACAGGGTTTTACTCGAAAGCATACCATTTGAGATTATGGGTATCATATGTTCGTCATTCTCCCTTCAGAGTCATTATGCTTTATCACTGAGAGTTTGGTATCACAAGCAAAGAAAAACATATTAGAGCGAGAGTGAATGAATTTTTTTTCAAGACAAACATATCCAATGCATCATTATTATAGTTCAAAAACAAACAAGTATTGCATATGAACAGTATTGAACAAAAACAAGAAAGATTACGCATGAAAATGCATGAGAAATTACGAATTGCCAACATTGAGGAGATTTTCTCTGTATGGACTTATTGCTTCAGAAGGTCCATTGAGTCAAAGGAGAACTTCAAATATGGCCTTCAGGTATGAAGGATGATGACCTTTGCATCAATCAGGTTTTGAACCTTATTTTGAAATGGCTGACAATCATCGATCGACTGACCAAGTGCCCCAGAGTGGAAAACAATCCAAGCGTTCGTATCTGAAACTGCAGATTACTTCTAGGGAGAAGATTCTGTTATGCAATGATATGTATGCAAATGCATATGCAAAGTTTCCAAGGATCTTTATGGAATCCAGTTTGCAACATTAGAGATTGAACTTGGTTGCAGCTTTGTCTGAAGAATTTTGACTTTCGTCTTTGAACATCCTTCTATAAGAATCAAGCTCACCATATCCAGTGGGTCATAGCCTCTGATTCGGGATACCTCTGAATTTGAAGGTACATGGCTAGAGGAAAATAAATCCTCCTGCCCCTTGATAGGTATGGTGCCTCTAAACTGGAAGAAATATGGCTAGAGGAAAATAAATCCTCTTGCCCCTTGTTAGGAATCTGGCTCTTGAGGATGGCACCTGGAATTGCGCGCCCTAAATACTTGAGATCCTTGGAAAAGGTTAGTTAGGTGATGAGGACGAGTAAGTCCTACAAAGAGTTCAAGTTGTTAGTGTACACACAAATCCTGCAAGGAAACCAAACAGTTAGGGTATAAATAAACCCTGCAAGGAAAACCAAACAGTTTTGGTATAAACAAATCCTGCAAGGAAACCAAACGGTTAGATAACAATCAAGTCACACAAGTGTCCTTAAGTTTATAGGCCTGCATGGAGTCCATAGGTAAGTACCCTCCCCACTGAAGTTTAGTTGGCTCAACCTATCCTAGATAAAGATCGGGTTCTAGGGGGCTCATATCATTGACCTTTCTCGAAGGCGCTTATCTCAGTTCGGCGATCGAATCACCAACCGAAAAGGTCCCGAAAGTCCAGTCCATATGAGTGTAGCTTCGAGTATCAACCAACTTCAGTCGGAACCAAAGTCAGCCATCTCGCTACTTTCTAAAAGGCCAAAGTTTAGTTCAACTAAGGTTCTAGGGGCGAATTAGTGCTTAATGACACCACGCGGTAGCCAAGCATTTCCTCAGGTCGGATCCCAAGGAACACCAGGACAAACCAATGTGTCACACTAATGATGGCCATCAGATCAACCACATCAGTATACGCTGTGCAGTCTCCTTGATCTCATGCCATTTACCTAAGGTACTCAGATCCGGGTGTAGGATCTTTCACACAATAACAAACCCAAGCATTTCCCTTAAAAATAAAGCATAAAAACAAACAATTAAAAACATTTACAATGAACTAAGCCCTAAGGTAAACCCCTCTTAAAGACTCCCCAGCAGAGTCGCCAGTTCTGTAACACGGTGAACTGACTTTTTATCTTTATAAGCAACAAATGTTGCGGTGAAGCATGAGTCGCCACCGACTTTTATTTTGTCCAATGTTAGGAAAGGTAAAAAGTACAGAAAAAGACCTTTTTGAAAGAAAGCGGGCTCGGGGGGTAAGTTATGAAAAGGGAAGGTGTAAGCACCCTTTTCATCCGTAGTTATCTACGGGCTCTTAACTTACTTAGCTCATGTTTTGTTTGTTTTGAGTTGAAAAGAGGCATAAGGACTTTAGCGTAAATGCGTAGCCTTAGTTTTTTGAAAGAGTGTTGAAAAGATATTTTTGTTGAGCTAGGCAAATTAAGAGAACTACCCTAATTAATTGGTCCTTTTCTATACTTTTTACGGTTCCTAGGACTATCCATACTATATAGGAATAGGTAGTCCTTGTTTATATTGGACGTGCGGGTCATCGAAGGGTCATCGACGGTCGTTGAAATCAACATGATAGAGATACCTTAGCAATTTAGCGGGACTATCATCATTTTCCGAAGGGACTCCGAGGGACAAGATCTTTTACCGTAGGCAACTCCGAGGGACATCGAGGGACTAAGATCTTTCTATGATGATATTTTCGAGGGTCATCGTTTGCTAAAGTATCTCTACATTCGAGGGACATGACCGTTATTATTCGTAAGGCAACCAAGAGGGGCGTACCCTAGAGGTGAGTGTGTGAACAGTAAAATGAGTGTGTTAGATTCAGATATTTTTATCTTGAGTTAAGGTTAGCTAACGTTCAATTAATTAATCTTGCCATACACACCCTAATTAGCATACATCTAAGCAGTATATATAATAAAAGTACGGAAATTAAAAGTGCAGGAAAGTAAAGAGGTTTTCTTTAGATATTTACATTTGAACCTATATACATTCTAATATCTAAATAATAAAACAAACAGCAAAATAAAGCAAACATGCGCCATACATGGAGAAATTGAGATGAGAAGAAGATCGAGGAGGTTTAAAAAGTAGAAACCTAACTAACTTTGATTAATCCACTAAAAAAAAGTCTAAATTAAAATTATTTAGTTAAAACCTAAATCTAAATTAACTAATTAATTATTAGTTGAAAAACCTAATTAACTAATTATCGGCTAGAAAACCTAAATAAGTAAATTATTTAAAATAGGCTAGAAAACCTAATTAATGAAATTGGCTAAAACCCTAATTCTAGATTAAAATATTTTTTTGTGGTTTTTATTTGGTTGATTTAAAATTAGATAACTTAAAAAAAAGTAAATAGAAAAAGAAACAAAATAAAATAAAATAAAAACAAAAGAATGGAGGGGTGTGTCGCTGAGTGAATGTGTAGCCTCTGGCAATTCGGACAGGGCTTTTCAATTAAGCCCAAGTCTAAGATCTGGTTCACAAACAAAACCCTAATGAAGGGTGGTCCGCCTCTTGCTTCAATCCACAACTTTCTTCAGTTCCCATCTCCTTTTCTCTACTTTTTCAGAACTCACTTTTGATTTCAAATATCAGCAACACACAACCAATATCCTCAAATATGAACACAACTCAAACAATGTCAACAATCATTCTAAGGAATGACTAAACAGCAACCAATTCTATTAGAAACACATCAACAGAGATAACTCAGAGACAGAGAGCATAGGATTACCGGGTCGGAAGTTTGAAGGAGACATCGTTATTGGGCCGTGGTGGATCGAACGGCTCTAAATCGGCGCGGTGGTTGTCGGCTAAGGGCGGCCGTTCACATGGTGGTAGCTGCGTTTTGCCGGGGCTTCGTCAGCGATGATGTTTGGACCGTTTCTCTTCCTCCCTGAAAAAAAAAACAAAAACGTTTGCACCAATTGTATCAATCATGTTCTGAGATAAAAATTGAAAGTTTATATGGTGCTGTTCTGGGTTGCGATTTGTATTCTCAATCTTCTCCGTTCGTGTTGATCCATATTCTTTGTCAACCTGTTTAGAATTATGTTAAATATACAGTGGAAATTTGGCATCTGTGAAGTTTGTGTTATTAATTTGCGGAATTTATTCATGATGTTTGTTTTAAATTTAATGGAGGTTTTGAAAAGTTTTTTTTTTGTTTTGCTGGTTTATTTACATGGTGTAACTTGTAAGTGGTAATAAAGTGAAATTTACAAAGTGGATGTTGTGCCTTAAAAAAGTGGGACGGTTTTATCAAATAAAATTTCAAAATAAAATTAAGTTTTGATTTAGAAAATATGCCATAGTAAATGTCATGGAAAAGCATTGAAAAAAAAAGTTACTGTGCGTGAGTGAAAGTGATACGTATGAAAGTGTTTTTATATGCACAAGAACAATGTTAACAGCTAAAATGGTTATCGTGGAAGCCGCTGTTAGTGTACGTGAATAGTTTTTAGGATGGGCAAGGTCTAGAACAAATAGGGTTAATTGTTAGTCCACCGTATCAAAATAATTTGCAAATGTACTACAAAAATTATGTAGAAACTATTAATTAATTTGAGAAAAATAGACCATCAGAGAATTATCATCCTATGGTTAAAAAAATAGGCAAATAAACTAAAATTAAAATAAATTGAAAATAAAAGGGGGCCTCATATGAAAATCATCGGCCAAAATTAGGTTTATAAAAAGCGTAGAGATTTAGAAAAAGATTTGAAAAAATGTATGGGATGTTATAGAATGGTGAGAATTGTGAGAAAATTGTTTGTTAGGGTTAGAAAATTGTTGATGAAGAAAAGGGTGGGGAGTGCCCTTTATATAGACTGGAAATTAGGTCAAAACAATCCTAAAAAGGAAAAAATCCGACCCAGAGGCCCATGGACCTTTCTTGATGACCAAGATTAAGAATATGGACGTACTTGTGTCCAGGTGCGTTCTGGTGTGTCCAGGTGCGTTCTGGTGCAAAAAAAAAAGATAAAAAATAGTTTAAAAACATAGAAATGCACCAAGCGGGAATTGAACACGTGACCTTTTATTTCCAGGCCTTACTTCCTAACCAAATGAGCTATGTTATTTACTTGAAATAAAAAGCCAATTGAATGTGTATGAAGCATCGGCCAACATTTTTTACTTTTTTTAAAAAATATAAGCAATATAAAAGTAAACTACTATATTTTAAAATAGACTTTAAATTGAATATTTATAAAATTCAGGATGTCAATGTAAATGAACCCAAGATTTTATAAAAATCCAATTTTGAAAATAATTTCGAAAATTTTTGTCACTAAAAAGTGTGGGCAAATTTTGGGGTATGACACACTGCAAAAAAAATTGTCGCATAATTAATCTTCGAAACTTCATTACATAATTAATTAATTCATATATCACCTTCAAATAGAATCCTATTCTTCTCCGACCAGAAGCACCAAATTGTTGCAAACCACCCTAATAACTCCTTGTTAATTCTGACTTTGCCTCTAATCAAATCTGCAAACATTAACTTGAATCTTCAATCAACCACCTACTACAATTCCTTCTTCTGGTTCTGATGGTATTTATGTTGAATCTACCACCACAACTCTTACTGCTGCATCTTCAAGATTTAAGACAAGAGTATAAACTCTCTCTTATAATATGGAGGAGTTGTGGTGTAGATTCAACATGAATAACATTAGAATCAATAAACACTAAACACTAAACACTAAACACTTCTAACATTGATCTGTTACTCATTGTTTTTATGAAGGAGCTGATAAATATCTAGCTTCATGAGAGCATACCTATCATTATTGTTTAGCCCCATCTTCTTATGTCTACTACCTAACATTCTTGTCTTTATATCACTACTACCTGTCATTATTGTCTTTGTATGACTACCTAAAAAACAACCACGTGAAAAGCATGATAAGTTACTATATGCTTGGTTCAATGATATATATATATATATATATATATATATATATATATATATATATATATATATATATATATATATATATATATATATATATATATATATATATATATATATATATATATATATATATATATATATATACACACCAGACAAAAAAAAATGTGTCTTCACTATCTGATTTTAAAAAATATAGAATTTGATAAAACTCAAATCATGTGTATTTTGGTCTCATTCTTAATAAAGATGATAATTATTATAGGTTTTGTTTAAACAGCACTATTCTCCCCCTTTAAATTATATTGGAGTTATATTTTCCTCAAATAATTTTTTTTAAATAATCAAATTCACCGTGACAAACAATTTTTTAAAAAGATAACAAATGTAAGAACGAGAGGGGGGTAGCAAGATCACAACACATAAGATCGTAATTAAGATTGAAAAATATTATAAAATTATTTTGTAAGCCAAAAAGCTATACAAGTCATCACTGTGGGATCTTGCAGTTTTCTTTTGGTTGATGACTCATATGGTTGTCGTATGGATATATTAGCATGTAAGCTTCAGTTTTCATTATTATAAGCATTTTTTAACATTTGAATTCTTCATTAGATCTTGTTTCAAAGTGGATGGGTGGAATTGAAAAATTGGTTTCAAAGCTTTTCCAAATGGCCTGAGAAAGTGCCCCTCTCATATTTATTGATGAAATAGATTCCCTACATGGTCAGCATGGAGAAGGCAACGCAAGTGAAGCTTTAAGACGAATCAATACTGAAATTCTGGTGCAATAAAAAATAGCTCAATAAAAGACATAGCTTTCTTAATAAATTCAGTATTTATACACATAACAATTGCTCAACTTTAGAACTTTGGATGCGATCACAAGCTAAATTGAATTTCTTAAATAAATTACATGATAAGTTTTGAAAGCAATTCCGTAGAATATTAACATTATCATGTATAATTGATCTGTGTGGCCAGCGGTGCCACATGGAGGGTGAAGGCACCCTTTCCTAGTGATGGAAGCAGAGGAGGTACCTTCCAGCAGTGCAAGGTGGTTGCATACACCCTTTCTAAGTATGTGTCCTCTTGCATAAGCTTCCAGTATGATATTGTGGTAGTAGATCCAACATAAGTGACACTTTGAAACCATTTTGGTTTGGTTGTGAGAGAGAGATAGTTATGCTTTGATTGGTTCATGTTCATCTAAAAAAGAAAGAAAAAAAAAAAAGAAATGAATAGAGATAAAGAAGAAATAGAGACACGAGATAGAGAAGAAATAGGGATAGTATGAGAGGTTTTGTTTGTTTAAAACATTTAGAGACAGTAACAAATTTAACCCAAAGCTTTGATCCTATTTTCATGCTTATCTTATTCCCTCACGGTCCCACCAATTAATTGCGAATCATCAATTTTCTTATCAATGCATTCTACTCTCTTTCTACTTGTTTCACCAAAGTTTTCTTTTTCCTGACAATAACACAACACGCTTTTCAGACTTCCACCAAGTGATATTTTGATCCCTATTTTCATACTTAAGTTTCTCCGGCCAAATTTCCCACAACATACCATTTTAAATGACATTATATTTTTAATTGGGTTAAATAAGTTTTTGGTCCCTATAAATATTGCAGTTTCATTTTTAGTCCCTCTTGGGGTTTTGGCAACAGTTTTAGCTAGTTTTGACAACGGTTTTTTTTGTAAAAACCGTTGCTTAAAGGCAGGGAGGGACTAAAAATGAAAACTGCAATATTTATAGGTACCAAAAACTTATTTAACCCTTTTTAATTTTAACTAATTATTAAATATTTTGTGTTTAATTATTCATTAGCATTCATACCATTTCAACATGTTTCCTATCTTTTGTATTTGATACTTTTAGTTTTCTAGAATAAGAGAGTGTACAAATCTATGCATAACAATATTTTTTATATTTAATTTAGATTTTTCTCTTTGTAGAGTATAGCAAAATTTAACTGAAAAATGGAATCACAAAACAATATTATTGTGTTGATAGTATTGGTTGTGTGCTCCTTCCAGACAATATTATACGAAAAATAATTGTAAGTTTGATTACCTATAATTTGAATTTTTTTTGTACATATTTGAGATTTTTCGTTAGTGATTAAAATAAAAATGAAACTAGTTTATAAATTACTTTATATTAACAAATACCATGGAGAATACTTAATTCATTGTAATCTACGTATGCATGTAGTGTAAAGTATGTATGCATGGCATGGTAGTTACATGATAGTTAGTTTGTGTTAGTTACAAAAGATGACGTGGCCTGAGTTAGTTTACTCTTAGTAAGCTGCATATATAAGCCACTTGGTAACAGTTTTCTGTTAAGCACTTTTGGAATAACAAGATAGCTTCATCTTTCTCTCCCTTTTCCTTTAATCTCTTTCACCATTTTTCCTTCTCCAATGGAGTTTTGAGCTTTACTTTGATGGTATCAGAGCAGGTTCGTCCTGCTCTGCTTTCGCTGCGATACTATTTTCTTGTTTTCTTCGATTGATTGGTTATGGTGATCGAGGATTTTTAGAGATTCAGTTCTCTTTCTTGATTCTCTTTCGTATTTTCTTTCTGCGTTCAGTTTTGGTTGATTGAAGATCTTGATCGTAGCCATGGCGAGAAATCAGACCAACAACGGACAAAATCAAGTGGATCAACTCGATCCTTATTACGTTCATCCATCTGAAAATTCATCTACAGTTTGTGTTACACCAGCTTTATCTGGTGACAATTATCATGCATGGTCAATGAAGATGAGAAGAGCATTGGCGATGAAGAACAAATTCAAATTCGTTGATGGATCCATACAAGTTCCAAATGAAGGTGATCTCAATTATGCTGCATGGCAGAGATGTAACAATTTGGTTCACACATGGATCATCAACTCTACTACACCATCAATAGCACAGAGTGTAGTGTTCATTGATAATGCAATTGATATGTGGAACGATCTCAAAGATCGGTTCATGAGAGGAGATCGAATTAGGGTTGCACAGCTGCACCAAGAAATCTCGAATCTCAAACAAGGTACTAAGAAGATATCTGATTATTTCACTGAATTGAGAGGATTATGGGAAGAACTGGATCAATATAGACCAGTCCCTAATTGCACTTGTAGAGTTCCTTGCACATGCTTAGCAATGAGGAATGTTAAGACTTTCAAAGCTGAAGACAGGATAATACAATTCCTGATTGGGCTAAGTGAAGAATATCAGGGAGTAGCATCACAAGTGCTACTCATGGATCCTATGCCACCAATAAATAGAGTCTTCTCTCTGGTTATGCAACAAGAGAGAAAGTTGCAATATGGAACAAGCTCTTTCAGCACAAATGTGAATGAGGAGAGTGCTGGATTAGTGAATGCAGTGGATGGACAAAGGCAATATGGAAGAGGAAGAGGTAATGGGAACTATAACCAAGGAAGAGGAAGAGGAAATCCAAAGGTTTGTACATACTGTGGGAAAACCGGTCACACCATTGATGGATGTTATAAGAAGCATGGGTATCCTCCAAACAATGGCAAAGGGAATTCCTATGTGAATCAAGTGGATAGTGAAGAAGCAGAGACTAAATCCACAATTGGTTCAACTAGTGACAATGGAAGCGTGACTTTGACAAAAGATCAATATCAATCATTGATGGCTTTGCTGGAAAAGAACACTGGATCTGTCAATCTGACTAAAGGAGGTAATCCTTTCATAGCCAGTTTTAATGTTCACAGTAGTGTAGATTGGATCCTTGATACTGGAGCCACACATCATATATGTTTCTCTTTGGATTGGTTTGATGAATATAATGAGATAAGTTCTATTATGGTTAATCTACCTAATGGGAACTCTATTACTGCCTCTATATCTGGTAATGTGAAGTTATCAGATAATCTTACAATTTCAAATGTGCTTTATTTGCCACAGTTTGAAGTAAATCTGATTTCTGTATCAAAGTTGTGTAAGGAACAGGATTGTGATCTTGTATTTGGTACTGATAGTTGCATAATACAGGGAAAGAAGGATTTGAAGAGGATTGGTTTGGCTAAGGAGCATGATGGTCTCTATCACTTGGAAGCAAGAAGAAGCAAGAGCATAGGAATTGTTTCTAGTGTATTTGTAAATAGAAAAATTGCAAATAAAGAGAGCATACCACCTAGTGTACTGTGGCATCTTAGGCTAGGACATTTGTCATATGATAGGATGAATTGTATGAATAAATTGTATAGCTATATTCCAAATGGCATGAATGCTGCATGTGATGTATGCCAGCAAGCCAGGCAGAAAATTCTGCCTTTTCCAATTAGCAGTAGAAATGCAAATAAAGCTTTTGATCTTGTGCATTTGGATATTTGGGGACCATTCAGCACTGCTTCTATTCATGGATACAAATATTTTTTGACTATTCTTGATGATTTTAGTAGGCATGTTTGGGTGGTAATGATAAAAGTCAAATCTGAAGTACCACAGAAAGTTAGAGACTTTATAAGCATGGTAGAAACACAATTTAATTCAACAGTCAAAGCAGTTAGAAGTGACAATTGAGTTGAGTTAGCCATGCCAATGTATTATGCTTCTAAAGGAATCCTACATCAAAAGAGCTGTGTGTATACTCCACAGCAAAATGGCAGAGTTGAAAGGAGGCATCAGCATATATTGAACATTAGTCGTGCTCTTATGTTTCAGTCAGGCTTGGCAAAAGAGTATTGGTCTTATGCTGTGTTACATGCTGTCTTTCTCATGAATAGAATACCTACAAAGATCTTGAAAAACAAATCCTCTTATGAGATGTTATATGGAGTTGCACCTGATCTTAGCTCCCTAAAAGTGTTTGGTTGCTTGAGCTATGCTTCAACACTACCAACCAACAGACTTAAATTTGATACTAGGGCAAGAAAGTCTGTTTTCTTAGGCTACAAGGCAGGTATGAAGGGTTTTGTATTATTAGATATTACAAATCACAATATCTTTATCTCTAGAAATGTTAAATTCTTTGATCTCGAATTTCCATGCAAAGATTATTCTGCTGATTGTGTTCCAACTGATGTGTACATATCTCAACCTGTTTTTGATCAGTCTACCATTACTCCTACCACAAATATATCTGAACCTGAACAAATATCTTCACATCCTGTAAATGATGTTACAACACCATCTGATTTTGATAATATTCCTCATAACCACTCTTCATCTGAACCTAGTCTCATTCAACAAGAAACCACTTTTTCAAACAATTCCTCATCTGATTTGTCTTTTACAACAGATGTTCCAACCATTTCTTCTAATCCTATACCTATCTCCCAACCTGAAACAAGTCCTCCTACACAACCTGAGATAAGAAAGTCTGCTAGAGTTGCCAAACCTCCTAGTCATCTCAAGGATTATGTGTGTAACTCCAATGTTTCTCCTACATGTCAATATCCTCTTGCTAACTCCATATCCTACTCCAATCTCTCACCAAAACATAAAGCCTACATAATGGCCTTGTCATCTGAAATTGAACCTTCCAATTTCAGTGTAGCTTCCAAGGATTCTAGGTGGGTTGAAGCCATGAATAAAGAAGTTGAGGCTCTTAACTCTAATCACACCTGGGAATTTGTGGATTTACCTCCCAATGCTGTTCCCATTGGCAATAAATGGGTATTCAAAATTAAGAGACATGCAGATGGGTCAATTGAACGTTTTAAGGCACGGCTCGTGGCTCAGGGTTTTAATCAAACTGAGGGCTTGGATTATTTTGAAACATTTTCGCCAGTGGCAAAGCTCTCCACTGTGCGTGTGCTTTTGGCTCTGGCTGCCATTCATGGCTGGCACTTACATCAATTAGACGTTAACAATGCGTTTCTCCATGGAGATTTGCATGAAGCAGTCTATATGAAAGTACCACAAGGTGTGTCTTCTCCTAAGCCAGGCCAGGTTTGTCGTTTGCTTAAGTCCTTATACGGTTTAAAACAAGCGAGTCGTCAGTGGTTTGAAAAGCTCACTGCTTTTCTTCACTCTCAAGGCTTTATCTCTGCTCATGCTGATCATACCTTATTTACCAAGTCCACGCCAACATCATTCACAGCTCTCCTCGTCTATGTCGATGACATAATCCTGGCAGGTACCTCATTAACTGTGTTTGCTGATTTGAAACATGCTTTGGATCGCACCTTTCATATTAAGGACCTGGGACAGTTGAAATTTTTTCTTGGTCTTGAAGTGGCTCGTTCTTCCAAGGGAATTACTCTATGCCAAAGGAAATATTGTTTGGAACTTCTTCGTGATTCAGGACTCAGTGGTTGCAAACCTGCTTCTACTCCTTTGGATGCTGCAATTCGTCTTCACCAAGATAGTAGCTCTGCTTATCCGGATGTCACAGCATATAAGCGACTTGTGGGAAGATTGTTGTACCTTACCACGACGCGTCCAGATATTGCGTATGCCACTCAACAATTGAGCCAGTTTATGAGCTCTCCAACTGAGGTTCATTACCGTGCTGCTTTGCATGTGCTGCGTTACCTCAAACGGTCTCCGGCTCGTGGTATTTTCTTGCCTCAATCTTCAAGCTTGCAAATATTGGGATTCAGTGATGCAGATTGGGGTGGGTGTATTGATACGCGTCGATCCATATCGGGTTATTGTTTCTTCATTGGACAATCACTTGTATCTTGGAAATCCAAGAAGCAAGTTACCGTTAGTTGCTCATCTGCCGAAGCAGAATACCGTGCCCTTGCTTCTGCCACACGCGAACTACAATGGCTTTGCTTTCTTCTCCATGATCTTAAACAACACCCAGCTCGTCTTCCCGTGATATATTGTGACAACCAAAGTGCGTTACACATCTCTGCCAATCCGGTTTTCCATGAACGCACAAAACATCTTGACATTGATTGTCATTTGGTTAGGGAGAAATTGCAAGCTGGTCTCATGCGTTTGCTCCCAGTCACGTCTCAACAGCAGGCCGCTGATGTTTTCACGAAATCTCTTGGCCCACGACTGTTTTTTGATTGCATATCCAAGCTTGGTTTGGTTGACATCTACCAGCCTCAAGCTTGTGGGGGGGTAACAAATACCATGGAGAATACTTAATTCATTGTAATCTACGTATGCATGTAGTGTAAAGTATGTATGCATGGCATGGTAGTTACATGATAGTTAGTTTGTGTTAGTTACAAAAGATGACGTGGCCTGAGTTAGTTTACTCTTAGTAAGCTGCATATATAAGCCACTTGGTAACAGTTTTCTGTTAAGCACTTTTGGAATAACAAGATAGCTTCATCTTTCTCTCCCTTTTCCTTTAATCTCTTTCACCATTTTTCCTTCTCCAATGGAGTTTTGAGCTTTACTTTGATATATTATAGCTAATTTTAAATTAATTTCTAAACTGTTTTATTATTAAATTAATTTCTCTAATATTTATATTTTCACATATGTTGTTTATCTTCTTCATCTTTTTAGAATGAAGAACTTTTTAGGTTTTTCTGCATTGTATAATGTTAAGAAATATTTTAGTATGAATGTTTTTTAAAAAGTTTTTCTATGATAACTTTTAAATATATAGTTCATTGGAATGAAATAGTTGGTAAAATTTTCACGTTACCTTTCTATATATTGCTTATATTATATATTTGAAGATAAAAGCTATTTAAATAAATAACATTATTTTGTTTTTGAAGTGTTAATTGAGTGAAAAAAATTTAAAATTTGTTTTTATAATCAAATCTAATAAAAATGCTAGTTAGTTAAACCAAAATGATCTATATTTTAACCACAATGTGGTAAAATATTTCACCACGAGTCATGCGTAAGTCAATCTATCCGCTCAAGTATTCCCTTTGGGCCATTTGGAAAAGATACATGAGATTTTAATTCTTAAAGAATGAATATTTTGGATGTTATATCTCCAACAATAAATTTAAATGAACAAACTTGTCATTATAGAAGACTTGAATTGCAAGAGATATTGAATCACTCATAACTATAAGTGGTTTCATCCTCTTTTAATTTCTTGGTTGATTGCTAACAATATATCACTACAACAAGAAACATATTTAATTTCAGGCGCGAGTGAGATTTAACCTCAGTTACACAAGTGAGGTAACGAAGGACCTCATGAAAATTTGTCACTTTATGCCTTGGTTTTTGATTAATCGATGGGTTAAGTTTTATGCATGGTTTCGATTCCCAGCAACTGCGTTTCTATTATTTTCAAGAATGGACGGTGCACCCAAAGTTTGCTCACAGTTGGAAATAAATCAAAATAATAGAGCAATATTATTACTTCAATTTGTAATATTAACCGAGGGGAAATATTTTTTTTAATTTTTCTATATTTTTGTTTGAACCTGTATTACATGACCATATTTTACCCATTACGAAACAAAAACATTGAAATAGAACATGTATTACATAATCATATTTTATACCATTTGTAAGGCCAAAATAGCACACACTTTATCATATTACAACAAAACTAAAATAAATGATTAACCAACAAACAAAATAACTAAAAAACAAAGTCTTGTAGGCTGTCCAAAAGTCTAACTTTATGATTTGTCATTGATTATTAAGCACCTATAAGTTGACTATCTAGTGTCATAAGGTTCAGTGACATAACAACTTATTTTTCTTGGGATGCCATATTGAATTGTTCATTCATTTAAGTTTCCTTTCTATAGAGTTTGCATCTGTCAAATAATTTATACAAACCCTAGAGGTTTAAATTGAGATCAATGTTGTTGGTTAGAATGTTATTGATTATTTTTATAAAACGAGTGATATTATAGAGGATGAAGTGTTGATTGAAAAAATTGTAACATATAGAGAAGTTTTATACTTGTTTTTGAAGCATAACTTAGATTTTCGAAGCATAATTAATAGAGGATGAAGTGTTGATTGAAAAAATTGTAACATATAGAGAAGTTTTATACTTGTTTTTGAAGCATAACTTAGATTTTCGTATTTTTATTTTCAAAATAAATTTTTAAGTTTACATTTTTAGTTAGAGTTTGGTAGAATAAGCAATCCGCATAACTAGTTTAACCCGTAAGTTATTTTTAAAACTGAGGGGAAAAATTATCCATTTAAAAATTCCAAAAATGATATCAGTGGAGATCAAACAGTGACTACTTTACAAATTACACTTCGGCTTAGCAATATCCAAAGAGGATAAGTGGAATACTTTTCATGACGCCCTTTGTTATCTCACTTGTGTAACCGAGGTAAAATCCCTTTCGCGTCTAGGTAAGATGTCTTATTTGTAGTAGTGTGTCTCCCTTCATTAGCTCATCGTTGTAACCGAGGTAATTACCACTTTGCATTAGAGGTAAGATGTATTTTTTGTAGTATTAAATCATTTTTATCATGAGTTGCACTTGTTACTGGATCTCTCACAACAACAAATCTGTGTCTTTTTCTAAGTTGATCATTCAAAGAAGGGAATCACTAACAACACATCATTTAACACAAATGACTACTTCATATTAATTTCACATTGCTCAATATAAAGGATTTTAGCTCATAACGAGCTTAATACATACATCAATACCAGATCCTTAGATAAACATTCATAAATGCATAATGAAACAAAAATGGAAACCTAAGAATAACTTCTTCATCTTCTTGCAATATCCAGTCAGCAAGAGACTGACTTTATCACGCCAGATACTGGTAGTATACACTTAAGACGATGATATGAATAAGTTCCCCCACTTTGTTCAACTCAATTTATTCACCAAATCTCACTAGGTATTTCTCTCTCTGAATTGTTGAACTCCATTTATAGGCACTTTCATCTAGGATTTTTGAGTTGTCTTGGATCATGAACTTTTGGATATTCGTGAATTCTTGCCCATAGAAATCAACAAGCTTCCCTCAAATTCTCCCTCTTTCATACCATTGTAGAGTAGGGTACAAACAGTATATGGAAAACAAAGTGTCTTGTGGCAAGCTAGTGGCGTAGTTATTCAGGCAGTGATACCTTGCAACAATTCTTTCCAACAAGGAGACAAGTTGGTGTTGTAGTAGTTGTACGGTGGTGTAGAGTTTAGTCCTCTAGCGCATTGACCTTATCCCATTGCCATTGATTCAAACACACTCCATCTTGCTGGATGGTCACACATAAGCCCTAAAACCGTGAATATATACTATTTGTGTCTTCCATTGCATCTAGCTCTCCACCTTCGATTAGGGTTAAGATATATCTCCAGTACTATCGTGTTAGGTTTCACCAAACGCCATCTCTACAAAAATAAAAAACACATAAAAGCTAACAAACAAAAGCACATATTGGACTTTTTACAATCTACTCAAAAATAGTAAAATGCACTAAATTAAACTAATAAATAACTGAATTAAAAAGATAAACTCAATTGCTAAGGTTTATAATAACTCACAAAGTGTGACATATCAACATCTTATTCTGTTCTCTACCTTAACAATATATCTGTACTTTATATGTACTTTAACCTTGAATCACGCTCAATAATTATCACAATAAATATTTATGATTGTTGAGAACGAATAAAAAATTATCTAAAATTTATGGATACAAGGATTATCCTCTCAAAAGAAAACTATGTCACATTTGTTCAGCATCACCCCCTTAGCCGAAGTAAAAAAATAAATGGTTTTTTGTGTGCAAGCCAGAATTATATTAACGAGAGAATTAAGGGTTCTCCAACCTGTTTACACAACTGAACAGGATAAAATTCGACAAAAAGAGAGAGAGATTACTAACCAATTTGGGATTACGATAAGAATGACAAATGATCTTTGCTAAACTCGTAAAGGTGATGGATAAAAGTATTATTTTCTTGCTGAACGAGGTGATAATCATATATTTATCTCGATTAATGTTATGTTGTGGAAATGGTTAAGTTTGGTTTGTAACTCTTCCTCTTAATGTAAATCTATGAGTGGTTAACCTCTCCTTTGGAAGGTATTATGAAGAGAGGTTAATTTTCATTGTTTATAGTGAGTTAGTGTATAACTCTCGTTTGTTGGTCGATTAGAATAGCCGTACTATGTTTCTTTTGGTAAGAATGATTGGTTATAAAAAAATATTGACTTCTATTAGTCAACCGATGTGAAAGTGATATATTACATACTATTTCGACTTAATTTATAAGTAAAAAAAGACAATTTTCATACTTATTAAAAATAATAGTTCAGTGCATTTAATGTTCTTGATTTCATCTAAAAGAGATAATACCCTTCATTAAATTATCATTCACTAACAATATTAAGTCATTAATGTCGGAATAATTTTGAAATAAAAATTAAATACACATAGGTTTGGTAAATTTTACTTATGTTTAAGGCTAAAATATTTAAAATAAATTTGTTTACAAATAAAGTGCGAGGAGTAATCTCCTAAGAAAGTAACTTTACCTGTAAAACTTATTTTATCCGATGTGAAATATTTTTATGTAGTAGTGAACTATTGATAATTTTTGGAAGTGAATATTTTCAAAGAAGATTGGAATAATTAACATATAACCATGCCCAAAACTCACTTTCCATTTTTAGAATTGATAATTTTTTAAAAAATTAATTCATATAAACTTTTAAAATGAACAAAGAATTAAGATTTTTCTCCCAATCAAGCGCAACATTCATTTACAATCCTTCTTTCTATTTGATGGGACTTAATCATTAATATAATTTATACCGCAGAATCATCATCATCATCATCACTAGAATAGAAATAAAATTTGAACCTCAAAGGGTTGACTCAGTTGTCAAATGAGCTTTTTCCAAAAAGGAACGGAACCGGCTAGTACCCGTGTTCGATCCCGGCTGGAGTCAAAAACGCCCTGGGGCCACGGTGCCGTCGCCTCTGAACCCGGGTCCAGATTAGTCACGTGGGGCTCCTTTCCCCGCGGATACCGGTCGATTAACACCAAAAAAAAAAAATTTGTGACTTACTTTAAAATTAAATTCAACCGTTAATATTCATGTTTATTTTTATTTTTTTTTTGTGTTCTATTAGTAGATGAAGAACTGAAGTTCGTTTGTTTCAAAATTTTGCCTAGAGCTTGCTTTGATTACTTTTTTGTTGTATTGGAGGATGGTAGATCATGAAAAGAAATTTGTAAATAAGCAAAAAAACAGATAAAATTAACAGCTAAAATATATTTATGATAGGATTTTGTTACATTATTATTATTTTAGATGATAATACTAATCAAAGAAATGTTTTTATTTAATTGATAACATTTCATTTGATGATGAAACATATGATGATGGCTCTTTGGAATGGTTTGAATTTTCCATACCAACTGATGTTTATAGAGATTTTTCTGGCCTATAATGATTTTCTTTTTTTAAGAAATGGTGAAGACAACAATTATCTTAGAAGATAAGAATTGAGTTGAAGAGTGGTGTTGTGAGATGGATAATAAAATGAGATGAAGTTGTAAGTGTGTGTGTGTGTATATATATATATATATATATATATATATATATATATATATATATATATATATATATATATATATATATATATATATATATATATATATATATATATATATATATATATATATATATATATATATATATATATATATATATATATATATGAAAGGAATGTGAAAAGTAAAACTAATAAGAGGTATAGTTGAATTAATTTGATTAGCTTTTGTATGAATTTTGATACGAATATTATAGCATTATTCATTAATATAAAGAAAGTGAATTTAACAAGGCTGTACCATCAACACAATGACACTAGTACTGTGGACCATTATATCATTGATGTTCTGTCACATTACTTTTAATATAGTGAAAATTAAATGAAGTGTGAACTGTGAAGCATTCAAATTCAAATAACGACAACTCTATTAATTTTGCTTCCGAGCCAAACCTGTACATTGAAAAAAGATTTCTCAAAAATGGAAATTTCAAACAAAAGACAGGTTTCTTTGATGATATTTTTTGGTGCACCCTTGCAGACTATATAAAAAATAATTGTAACTATTTGAAAGTCCTTTTTTATAAATTATTTTTCTATTATAGTTAATTTTAAACTATTTCTTACATTACATTTGTCTTACTATTAGTACTTTACATATCTTGTTTATTCTCTTCATTTTTCAAGTATTGAGATTTTTTTTTTCTCGTTTGTTCGCTAGCTTGACATGATATGTTAATAAACATTTTAGATTTAGAATTTATACTATTATTATTTTTTTATTTTCTTTGTTAATGATATTACAAATACTTTATTGGATATATAGTTTTTTAATGATAACTTTTAAATAGATTCTAAATAAATAAATAAAAGGATTGATAAATTTTTACTTTCTATCTATATATATTTTTGATATCGTAGCTTGGAAGAAGTGTTGTAGGTCTTTAGAGGTTTGCGACGCTATTAACATAGAGAGATGCGCGCATCTCCTCAAAGATCGGATTTTGAGGAAAAGAGGAACAATCAAATACCATATCTTATCCTCTATTTGGAGTTCTACTAAGCATTATTTTTCTATTATCATGGAGAAGTCTTCCCAATATCTTAGTAACGATAATCAAATTAATTTCTGGCTAGACTCTTGGTGCGGACCTTATTTGGCTCAAACTTTGGATCTGACCGTTTTAGATTCCAATCTTTTAAACAAAATGGTTAATGACTATATTGTTAACAAATATTGGGAGATTCATGATAAAACTACTGTAGCTTTTCCTTCTTTATTATCCTTTATCTTTACCCTTCATATTTATGTATTGTCAATGGTATTTGGTTTGCTTACAATCAAGGTAGATCAAATACATTCTATACATTATTGATTTGCTTGTAGGAACTTGATCATCGGTAACCTTTCTATTGAGGATTCCCTCATCTTGCCAACATCAATATGAGAGAATTTGTGAAAAGGCATTTCCCTAAACCTTCATCATTTTTCCTCCTTGTATCAAGGAAATTATGTGGTGTCCCCCCTCTTGGTTTTACCGAAGGTAATTCTGACAGGATGGCGGCTGACACCCCTTCTTTGTCAGATTATTTAGGTATTTTTTGAAACTCAAAGGGTGATCATGTTGGTCATTTTGCTAATTTCATCTGGGAAGGTTATGCAATCACCTCTGAACTCATAGGTCCTATGATGGTTGTTGTGCTCGTTGGCAAAAAAATTGGACTCATTTTTTGCTTGAATTTCATACTTTGATTGTTGTGTAAGCATTTTACAATGCTTGTCTTGTTGCTTCAAAGATCAAAACCCGCTGGCAAGAATGTATAAATAGTATGCACTTCATCGTGTCTCACATTTTTAGAGAAAAGAATGCTTGAATTGACAAGTTTGCTAACTATCATACCCCAATTTTTGACCCCTAAGATTATGTATTCATTTGCATTTCAATCATTGGTCAACATCACAGTCTTAAAGGTTTAGCTTTGGTGTTGTGCTCACCTCATCTTTAAGGGGGACAATCAACCACTTATGATTGCTTAGCTTGTATGTGTTATACTAACCAAAATCAAAAAAATGTGCATTTTTTGTTGTTTTTGTTTGTTTTTTACAGGTGAGAACCGATCAAGAGCCAAAGCAATTCAAAAGGAAATTTTTTGGAAAATAGGTTGGGGAAATTGATTTACCCATATAGGGAAATCGATTTCCATGGACGAAATTTGAAGAAAAAAAAAGGAGGGTAACATGATATCATTTTAGCACCGATCTCATTTCTTTGATTATTCTTAATTACCAACAATATTCCACATCACTACCATAATTATTTTCCTTCATAAACTTCATTTTAATCTCATTTTTACCAATTAAATTCAAATTAATCTCCAAAGGACAATTACTAATTTACCACTACCCTCACTCCCAATTCTATAAATAGAGGCCTCCTCTCATTCATTTTTCAAGCTTTTGATAGCCAAACTCACCTTGCAAGAAAATCTCTTGAATCTTTTCTCAATCCCCTCCAAATTCCAAATCACTTAAAGCTCTTCTTCCACAAAAAATTAGCGAGGTTCAAATTGAATCTTACTAATCTTTGTACTAAACCTTCATCCAAACACTTTTTCTTCATCCATTCTTGGTAGATCAAGGCTTGTTGGTGTTTGTTCGTGAAGAAGTTGATTTCAATTGGTAATTTCTTGTTCCACTTCCATCCTTGAGGATGTGATTCTTTATTGATTATGTGTGCTACATCTTTGGTGTTACTTTGGTGCTACTTTCTAGTGATTTGATGGTATTTTTTAGCTCAATCACAATCAAGATCATAATGTGTTTGATATTATATTTGAGCAAAGTTTTCTCTCTTAAAATGCTGATTTTTTGAAAATTTCGTGCAGGAAATCGATTACCCTATTTGGGAAAATCGATTTCCATAACAGTTTTTGCCAAATTTGAACAAAATGTTTATAGGAAATCCTTTTCCGTGTTTTGGGAAATCGATTTCCTGACAGCATTACGTGCTTTTTTGCCTTTATTACCTTGTTTTTGATAATACAACTTCTTCTACTTCTTTCTTTTGAGATTTGCTTTGAATTGCAAGTTTAGAGGTCCAATTCCTATTCAAATTCAATGGACTTAGGGTGTTGATGGGATGAAAATCCTAATCCACAATATTAGGTGATTGAACTTGAAGATGGAAGGAACCTTTAATGTAATTCCATATTTTTCTTCTCTTTTATTTTGGTCGATGAAAATTATTGATATCATTGGAATTCTTTTGAGTTCTTGATGAAGATGAGACCGTTACCTCTTTTCTTTTCGTGCGACATTGCTTTCAGAAAACAATCTACATATTGGTATGCATTAGCACACAAATCGTTATTGACCGGCCTCGTTGTAGGGTGACTTCTATATAAGTTACTTGGTGATTTCTTAGCATAGCGCTACATTCCTTGTCCGGAATTGGAAAAAGATAAAAAAAAATGGCAGAGATTGTATGTGGTTGGTTTAAGACTTTTGAAAGCTTATCGTGCAGTTACTTTGATTCTACCAATCTTCTGATGAACTTTCATTGAATTTAAACCCGAGTTCATCATTCACTAACCAATGATATGCAATTACTAACTATTGATAATTAAACATTAACTTTACTTTTATGCTCTTTATTATATTGCATTTATTTTTTACGCTTTTATGCTTTTATTTATCATTCGTCATCTTTATGTTTATGCTATTTTTCCTTTGTCCATTTGATCTTATTTTTTATGTTTATGCTATTTTTCTTTTGTCCACTTGGATTCAAGTTAAGCCTATATTAGGGTGTTGATGGGGTGAAAATCCTAATCTACAATATTAAGTGATTGAACTTGAAGATGGAAGGAACCTTTAATGTATTTCCATCTTTTTCTTCTCTTTTATTTTGGTCGATGAAAATTATTGATATCATTGGAATTCTTTTGAGTTCTTGATGAAGATGAGACCGTTACCTCTTTTCTTTTCGTGCGACATTGCTTTCAGAAAACAATCTACATATTGGTATGCATTAGCACACAAATCGTGATTGACCGGCCTCGTTGTAGGGTGACTTCTATATAAGTTACTTGGTGATTTCTTAGCATAGCGCTACATTCCTTGTCCGGAATTGGAAAAAGATAAAAAAAATGGCAGAGATTGTATGTGGTTGGTTTAAGACTTTTGAAAGTTTATCGTGCAGTTACTTTGATTCTATCAATCTTCTAATGAACTTTCATTGAATTTAAACCCGAGTTCATCATTCACTAACCATTGATATGAAATTACTAACTATTGATAATTAACCATTAACTTTACTTTTATGCTCTTTATTATATTGCATTTATTTTTTACGCTTTATGCTTTTATTTATCATTCATCATCTTTATGTTTATGCTATTTTTTCTTTGTCCACTCGATCTTATTTTTTATGTTTTTGCTATTTTTCTTTTGTCCACTTGGATACATGTTTATGTTTATGCTATTTTTCTTTTGTCCACTTGGACCATACTTTACTTTTCACGCCTAAAACACTAATAATAAACATGAATCATAACAGATTTAATGTGGACTCGGACTTTGATTATTGTACCCTAAGCTTAGAGGATGGACATAAAATTGGGATTTTGACCCCAGCATCTTGCAGTTTCATTTAAATTCTATGATTGTGGTTATATTCTATTTCTCTAGAAGTCCTTGGAGTTTTACTCCAAGGCATTGGGTTGTTTTCTCTTTGTGAATGCAGGTGATTCTTTGAAAGTCCTTGATGGTTAATTCCAAGACATTGTGATAAGGAATTCATCTGTACATAGTCGTTACTCTGCTCGATTTTTGTCAAGAGCTTATGATGCATTCCAAAGGCTTGGTGCAAGAATATCTTAAAGATATCAAGTTCATCTGGATCCCTAGTTGGTAATATAATTGCTTGCTTATGGTAGTCCAAAGGATGAGAAATTTACATTGACTCTTTAATGTCAAGTGTTGGCTTCTTGTTTTGTTAGATTGTTCTTTTTCTTAGCTTTTACTTTTTGTTTAGGATATTCCCTTCATCTCCTTCCCCCTTCTTAGATTTTCAAAATCTTCTCCCTTTTGCAAAACCTTATTTTCTTAAAAGTATCTTTTACCCTTATTGGTGTTTCTTTCAAAGTTTAGACACGATTAATTATTATGGGGAATTTTGATACCCCACGATTTTGATATATATTGATATGATGGAACCATTTCTAGTTGAGAGAGCTAGTGGCATACTTTTTGATTTTATCCAAGTTGGATCCTTACTTTCATTTATGATGCAAAGGATTCATTTGTTCTCATGTTTAAGATCAATGCTGAGTATTCTCTCCTATGATGATAAAGTGTTTATTCCTTTTAAAACCCCTTTCCCTCAAGTGGAACTACATTACCTTAGACTTCTCCATTGCACCGAGGAGGTATGTAGGCATAAGATGTAATGTCTTGCCGATCTTATTTTAAAAAAATCAAATAAACTTTCTTTTAAACACAATATCTTTTTAATAAACAGAGATTTTCAAAAAGGTTCTTGTGGAGTACCACAAATATGAGGGGTTCTTATAACTTCTTTTGGGGTTTATTTCGCTCTTTTCTCATTTCCTTTGGAAAAAATAAAGTGTGGTGGCAACTTTCACTGAAATAATGAGTCAAGTCAAATCCAATGGCTCCGATCTCAAATTTTCCGCCACAACAGAAAAGTGGCGACTTCACTGGGGACCCTCCTTTAAGTGTGATAGCCTATTTTTGTTTATTTGTGAAATTCGTGCAAGTCAGACTTCATATTTCATATGGCATATTCAGACATCTTTCCATACCCTAATTTTGACCCCCCCTAAGATGTCACATCTACAGACTTTTCATCAGATTCAAAACAGATACTCAGAGTAGTCATCTATTCATCTGATACTTAATCGAGGATGTTCAAGGACAAAAGAGCTCAGGCAAAGGATCAATCAATAAAGGTAATGATATCTAAAACAATCACAAGACTCAAATTTGGGACCACATTTGGGAAACCCTAAAAAGCTCCAGGGCATCACTCAAAGGCTTCAATCACCATCTTCCATTTCTACTTGAGGCTCAAGCAAGAGGGATCGAGTAGATTGATTCAGAGGTATTCAAAGCAATCCAAGTGCCCAGATAGCATCAACAAGGTCCCTGGAAGCTTTTGCAATCATTCACTCAAAGCCAAAAGCTCTTTATCATCATCACGACCTTCAGTTTCAGAGGTAAGTTTTTGAACTCCACCTTTTTAATTTATGCACTCTTTGTGATAAAACTCAATATCATATCATTCAGCATCATCAGAGGATTAAAAATCCTCTATCATCATCCATTTATCTTTCAGTAAAGCCATTTAATTTGATTTTTAAAATTTAGGGTTCTTCACGTTTTTTAGTTAATTCTTTAAATGTAGTTAATATAAATCTATGATAGTTACATATTTGAGTTCGTGAGAAAATTTACAGTTAAATCCATGTTCACATCACCCTGTTTGGTTGAGAAACGAGCAAGTTCACAAATTCAAAATTTGAGAGTTTGAGGAAGAAGACGACCATGGCTGTGGCACGCAAAATTCAAATCTCTGGGCAAGGTTTATTTTATTTTAATTGGTATGCGTTTTATAAAGGAATTCATCGTCTGGCCCAGTGGTATTATTTTGAGTGTGTGACCATAAGGGCGTGGGTTCAAGCCTTGGTGAAGACAAACCTATTTTTTTTACCACTTATTTTCTTTATTTTCTTCACAACTTTGCACAATTAATTCACCTATCAAATTAAGTCATTTTCACTTCATTTTTCACACACTTCTCATTTAATATATCTATTTTGAGAATATACCAAAAAAAACATAAAAAATATTTTATTTTAATATGTTTTAATTAGGTTTAAAATCACATATTTTAGGTTTGTTTTAATACTATAAAGAATATAAATTTCACTTGATTTTCAAAACCTAATCTCTTGTAAATACTTTTATGTTAAAATCCTAATCATTTAGGTCATAATTAGGTATAGACTTTGTTA
The DNA here is from genome assembly GCF_029867415.1 of Vicia villosa. NCBI lineage: Eukaryota > Viridiplantae > Streptophyta > Magnoliopsida > Fabales > Fabaceae > Vicia > Vicia villosa. The sequence goes on from NC_081181.1 coordinate 222,291,954, forward strand.
TTACCCTAATTAAGTTGACTTTTGTTAATAACTTAAACTGTTAACCAGACGATCCAGGTTTTCAGACAACAAAACCTCGTATCTTTTCAATTGTTTCTCATGAACAATAAATCATCTTTGGGCCTCTAATAGAGTGTAGGTCCCACCCCCTTTTCATTTTATTTTCAACTCTCAAGTACAGTCAATGAAACTGTTTATAACAACAGTATATCATCTGTTGCACCCCAAAATTTGCCCTCTTTCTCTGTGCTATAAGTTATGAAAGGACGTTTATTTCGTCGTTCGAAAATCAAAGAAAATAATAAAGAGTTTCTTATGCATGGTGGCTGCAATCGTTAATCCACCTGAGGGTCATTGGATTTCAGTGTCAAGGTGTTCTTATGTGCTTTAATTGCTATCTTCTTCAAGGATTCCTTAAGGCATTATTGTTGTGTTGGATTGAAGTTCAAATGCAAATTATGGCATAAAGAAATAAAGTAGCGATCAAGACAATTGTTTGTTCTCTCTGTCGTTTATGACTTATTGCTTATGATGTGAGGTAATTTGAGACTAAAGCTAGGAGTTCATCATTGTGGTTGCAATTATCAGTTGAATTCAAGGTATTCAAGGTTGAGATATGTTGGGGGAAAAGGAGAAACTCTCGTTTCTTAAAAAAAAAGAGATATTACATTCCCGGAAGTTTGTTCATTTCACGTTCAATTTCAACATACAAGCACATTTTTACAAAATTCAAAATCCAAATATCACAAATATAATTCTCCAAGATGTCCATTCCTAAAGTCAAAGCCCATTACAATCATAGTCCATTCTATTACAAAGTTTCAGTACAGTAGTCGTATTATTAAAAAATATCCAAATGTGACATTGAGTCCTGGTGCCTTATCCATGCTTCGCGTCCTTGATCCACATCCTTTGTCATCATGTGCAAACTAATAATATGCAATGAACCTTCAAAAACGAACCGACCCTGCAGCACTATCTGCCATCAAACCGAGCCTTAGCCTGCACATGAAAGAAGAAAAAAATCGAAGCCGGTTCGGCAGAGTAAAATCAATTTCAAAAGTCATCCCAAAACTGAGTGCAGCATATAACAGAATTTCAGAGGATGTTTATAGGAGAAGCATAACGGAAATTGCAAGGAGAAAAAATCAGATAACAGAAAAATGTAACAAACTTTTTCTCTCACCCTTGAATCTTCATCTTTCTCTCTCGATTCACCATCTCTGCAACTTCAAATCTTCATCACAAGATCATCGATCTTCAACCATCTCCATAACCTTCATTGAGAATTTGCATAACCAATCAATCTTTCTCCATTCAATTGACGATATCCTTGAATTCACAGACAAACAAGATCCTCTAGAACCCTGCATAATCTTCACATCAATCATCTTCATCGGCTTCAACAACCTTCATTCACCAATTGACCTCAACTCAATGATCATCAGAAAACTCTAACAAAAAACGGTAACAGCATCGTTCAAGATCACGTCACAGATATAGAAACGCAAAAAGGAAAGATCGAAAGGAAAAAGAATCAACTCACCTTTAGCGTTCTCTGCGATCTCACATCATCTGCAAATCACTTCATCATCGCAACAAAAATTTGAGAGTCACATCATCGACAATATCACTTTGTTCTTCAATCATCACCTGCAATCGTCATCCACGCTCCATACATCATCAATCAACTTCTTTCATTACATCTTTCTCCAATTCGAAGATCTCCAATTCGAAGAACACCGAGCTTTCTTCAAAATCGCAATGATTCAATTTGAATCAAGGGAGCAGCGAGATGAGATCAAAGGAGAAAGTGAGAGTTTCGAATCGGGGAGGAGAGGGGAGAATCGCCGCCGCTGCGTTGATCGGGGACGTTTGAGAAGACCGCCGCACCGCCGTTTCATCGTGAAGAAGAAAAGAGGAAAAGCTCAATAGCCACAAAATGTAAACCTAATCCCTTTTTAATTTTCACTTTGGCTTTAATCTGATTTACTGTTAATTAATTGTACCATAATCTGATTTGTTTAGCTTTAAAACTGGATCAATTTTAAACTGGATCAATTCAATTTCCCTGGGCTTCATGCGAAATTACTGCTGATCTCACCTCCATGAGCCCAATTCCATCATTTTCTTTTGACATAAAAATCTGAAAACTATGACAAAAACATGCTGATGGGCTAGTGTGCTTGGGCCTGCGCCCTTACTCCTTCACTCAGCAATACACCCCCCTGATTTACATTTCTTTGCATGTTAGAAATAGTTTTCTTTTTTTTTTTTTTATGTTTTTCCTTAGTGAATAGATGCTATAAAATCAATCATTTGTTAGATTTTTAACATGATAAAAAATGAATAAAAACATGTAATCTTTTTAGTTAGAATTAGATTTTGTTTTCTATGTTTGTTTTAGATAATACCAAAAACATGTAATATTTTCTTTGTTAGATTTTAAATGCTTTTGTTACATAGTTTTGCTCTATTTTCTTTTAGATAAAAAATGCCATAAAAAACAATTTAATCTTGCTAACTTTTCTTTTAGAATTTACTTAGAATTTAATTTCTATTATTCTCTATGGTCGGTGCATGCTTCCTTGTTATTACTGATGCGTTTGCTGAGATGTGCGAGGTACTTCGAGAGAGCCTTCGATTGAGATTCGACTTGCTCCGTGTTCTACTTTACTTGTGGGACACGAATTCGCTTCCAGTGCGATTGATTTGCATCGTGTTCCACTTTATTTGTGGGACACGAATTTATTCCCGATGCGATTCACCTGATCTCTCATTCATTGAGATGTATATTCCTGTATTGTCTGGATTGTGTTTCTCTTGCAGGTTGCTTATGTGGTTGTGTTTGATACGTACTACATAGCGGTTGTGATTTATTTTCACACCGCATCGCTTTGACGCTTATGCTGGACTCCTAGCTTTGCTGGATGTTAGATTACGCGAAGTACTTCAGACTTCTCTGCTTACGCTTGCTAGCTCATTGCGGATTTGCTATCCGTTTAGTATTGTCTCCCGTTTCATTTTATTTCTCTTGCACTTTATCGCTTTTCCGCATCATCCTGTAACATGAGAAGTAGGACCTAGACATGTATCTGGCCAAGCCCTCGAAAGAGGCTCTGTTTTTGTTGGTGTGTTTATATTTGTGCTTTGCGGCAGGGAGTCACGGTGTAATAAGTCCTATATGGCACTCCGTTAAGTCCTCATGGAAGGCATGCGGAAAGGGTTAGCAATCAACCCCCGCCTAGTCTCATCGAGTCCGTTCGGTATGCGCACGCCACGCGTTGCTCGCTTCTGAACCTGCACAAGATCTTGTTATCGAGTATGTCAGGAAAAGGGTTCATGCAGCCGGACCCCCGCCTTTCTTATAGCTCGCGTTGCTCGACGTTGATGCTCGGTGTACGCACGCACCGTTTTCCTTTACGATCCGTGACGGCTTGGTTGCTGAGAGGGGTCCGCCCTCTTGTCTATGGCCCGATCATTTTCACGAGGTCTAATGCTTGGTTGACTTGGGTTGAGCTGCTCCCCTTGGCTATGGCGGGACCGCTTTTCTACCATTCGGTCAGTACCGTTGGTTTGTTTGCTTTACGAGCGGATGCTCGTTTGTCTGCTATTTGTTTGCTTTCGCTTCTCCCCGTAGGTTGATAGGCTAGTTTAGACTTGTACCCTTTGTATGATAACATTAGGTAGCAAGCTTTCCCCCTTAGCTTAGGTCTTCCTCATGCATTCTTTAAAACACAAACCACACTCTTTGATTTTCTTTTCTTAAGAGCTTGTTATTTCCGCTCCATTCCCAAGCATAAGTCTCCAAAGGTCGAGCAGCGGAGTGCGAATGTAACTCGTTCACCTAAAAAACACAAAACAAATAGAAACTAGTTAGCCGAGCTACGGTAGCTCTGATTCTGCAAAACAGATACGTAGGCAGCGGGGTAGGGCCCGTGCGAGCATAATCCTTTCTTTTCCCTACATTATGCATTCATTTTAGTCCATATTAGCGCAGTTTGCTTACACACCCATAGATTTAGACACTAGCGTGGATACCATCGAGTACGATGGGCGCGAGGGGTGCTAGCACCTTCCCCTCGCGTAACCGACTCCCTTACCCTTTTCTCTGGTCGTGAGACCGTTGTTTTGTTTTGTGGTTTGCTGGCATTCCCTTCCTTTTCAAGATAAATATGTTAGTGGCGACTCTGTTAATTTTCGCGGTAGCGACAGCTGGCGACTCTGCTGGGGACGTCTCGACCTGTTGCGGGTCCGGACCTAGCGAGTTGATCCTAGCGCTTGTGTGTTTATCTTTGGGTGTTTTACTGCTTTGCATATTTACCTGTTTGCATTGCATTCTATGTGCGCTTTTACTTTTCTGCATCATATTCTGGACTGTCTGGATTTCTGTCTGTGGGTGGGTGTTTCAAGAGGTAAAAGGCCCAATACCCAGGCTATGAGTGATACCATAGGAACTAGGACTAGAGTGGCCGTGACGGACAGAAGGCGTATGCCTGATTGATCTGATCACGTATCCACGGGCAGAGCTTGGTGGAATGAGGCAATATCGTATGATAACGCCTACATTCGATCCTCTGTTGGCTTTTTGACCTACCTTGGCCTAGATTTACCCGTGAGTGGGGCGGGAATCAATCATTGTTTAACAGGTACATTGTTGGTGACCGTTGTTCTCGTTCGTGGGTTACCGCTGTTCTTGTTCGTGGGTTACCGCTGTTCTTGTTCGTGGGTTACCGCTGTTCTTGTTCGAGTGTACTATTGGTTCCTATTCATGGGGTACTATGGTTCTGTTCGAGTGGTAATCTATGTTCTATTCCAGTGTGTTGGTGACTATATGTTCTGGTTCCGATGGTAACTTGTTCCGTTGGTGACTTGTGGTTTGTGTGGTGATCTGAAACTATGCCGAACCTTTGATCCTGCGCCGTGTGATTTGTCGGTATCCCAGATATATCCAGTATTGTGGTTCCCACCATGTTGCATCATTGCATATTTACTTTCGAAAAAATGATGTACAAAAAATAACTAGCATACATGTTCCTCTCATTTCCAAGGAATTGTATCTTTAAGCCTCGTGTCGAGCTTTTCCATCTCTTGCTTTCAAAAAAAAAATCAAAACGTGAGGATTCCTTGGAAATCGGATGAACATGGCATTGCATTCATAACATGCATCTCATACATTCCATGCATAACAGGGGTTCAGGATCGAGGATTTCTTATTCAGACTTGGTACTCTCACCAGACTCAGAGACTTGATTTGTTCTTATTGTGTGTTCAAATATCAGTCATGAAACAACTTTGTGGGGTGATCAAGAGGAAAGCTCAGTTGAGGTTCTTTTTGAAGACTTGTCTTATGCTCACTTGCTTCCAAGCTTGCTTTATTTGCAACTGGTTAAAGCTTTGTACCGTGTGGACGTCCACAGATTCTCTGCTTGATGATGATGACACTAGGTGTGAGTTCTATTCTGGGGAACCTAGTCGTGATGTTAAGATCTTCAAGTCTTTGAAATTGCTTGGGGCTCCCGAACGAGGGATAAGCAAGACATTGTCTATCTTGAGCTTGCACCATTTGCATTGCTCGAATCCCTAAAGCACTTACAAATTCCGTGTGACTTTGCCAGAATCTTCTGGCAGACAGTAATCAAAAGTGTTCTACAGAGATGCCTTTCATTCTCAAGGTTCTGCTTCATATCCCGATTCACCTCCTCCTCTCTTGGAGTTTGCTTGTCAGTATCATTTGCTTGTCAACAGAGACGGAAAGAGTAAGAAGCAAGTTGATGTTATCCCCATGTCTGGTGTTTAGTTGCTTCCTCGCTTGATGGAATTTCAATCGGTTAAGACTCGTGCTTTGGGTGTTTCTCACCACAAATAGCTCTCTTGGTTTCAATGACAATACTTGGTGTTTTCCATTCTCGGGGCACCTGATCATAATGTCAAGTCTTACAAGGTGTTGAGGTACAAAGAGTCCGGGACTTGCTCGATGCAGAGATGTTTGAGCTTATTCATAATGGTTTCTACTGGTCAATCCCATTTCATCTGCGGCAAGTAGAATGTTTGTTCTTCCTCGAGGAAGTAACTCATGAGAGTCACTTGCAATAGGTACTGCTAGAGGCTTCCTTCTCAACAACTGTTGTGTGTTCCAAGTAACGACTTTGATGACCAAGCAGCAGAGGTTATTGTTGTTCGCTGATAGCAATACAATGTTCCTCCATTCATAATGGTGTTTTCTGTTTCAGCAGCTATACTTAGGGCTCCCGACCGAGGGATAAGCAAGACTCCGTGTTCTTGAGTTCGCATCATTGGCAGCTCAAATCCCTAAAGCATTCACCAACTCCAGTCGCTATATTTGGGGCTCCCGACCGAGGGATAAGCAAGACGCCTTGTATCTTGAGTTTGTGCACCACTGGCACAGCTCAAATCCCTAAAGCTGAGCACTTACAACTTCTGTATGACTTTGCCGAAATCTTCTTCCAGGAAGTGGCCTAAAGTGTTTTGACGTAGTGCTTGGTGTGTTCTCCACTCTGGGGAACTTGGTTATCTGATTGAAGGCTGACAGTCATTCAAAGACAAGGTTCAAGACCTGATTGACACTGAGATTATCACATTCGCACTTGAGGGCCATAATTGAAGTTCTCCTCCGACTCAGCGGATCTTTTGAAGCAATAAGTCCATACGGAGAGGATCTCCTCAATGTTGGCATTTCTTAAATCATCTTGCATGTTCATGTTTAAGCCTTCTTGCTTTGTTCAATATTGGTGCATGCAATACTTGTTTGTTTTTGAACTATAATAATAATGCATTGGATATGTTTGTCTTGAAAAAATCCATTCGCTTTTTGCTCTTATATGTTTTTCTACGCTTTTTGTGATATTTAACTCTTGTTAATAAAGCATGATAACTCCGAAGGGAGGATGATGAACACATAATACCAATAATCTCAAATGGTATGCTTTTGAGTAGAACCCTGTTGATGATGTACAGGCATTGTTTCAAATCCCCAAACACTGGAGATATAAGGGAGATAGACCTTCGTCAACCCTTCTGAGCCTTCGAAGTAGGAGTTTCTTTTCTATGCAGAAAAAACCCTTATTTTAACCCTGGGGCAGGGTAGTATTCAGTTAATCTGATCGAGCATTCTAAATTCATCAGGAGCACACATATAAGGATACAACAATGGCTATCTTTCAAAAGGTTGAGGAAAGTCAAATCCACAACGGTTATCCCTCACCTCAGGAGGTCGAGACATCAAATTTATCCCTCACATCAGGAGGTCGAGACCAACATCAAAGCCGCTGTGGTTTATCCCTCACATCAAGAGGTCAAAATATGATGATACCACAATGATAATTCCTCATTAATTAAAGACTCAGGCAGTCACAATCACTTCCAACAAATCAGAGATTCAGGATCACACGACTTGTTCAAAAGAAAAGAATAAAAAAAAGAAAGAAAAAAAAAGAAAGAAAAAAGAATGAAAAAAAAGAAAGAAAGCTCGCTAAGTCAACAACTTGAGAACATGTGACTTAGGCAAAAATTAGGGCATCCCGCTGGACATCCAAATCAAAATTCAAAAGAATTTGTCCAGGCAAAAGTTAGGGAAACGAAAAAAAAGAAAAGCAAAGCAAAGCAAACAAGGATTGCAAAATAAGAATCCTCATCAAAAGAACAAAGTCGTGTGATCAGACACCAAAAACAAAAGCTAAAGTGACGGCCGTGTCCAGAAGACCTCATTGACTCCTCAATCATTTCCAAACTTCTCTTGAAAGATGAATGCTCGCATCAAGTTAACTGAATTTAGGACTGGAGAACATCATGAAGGGGGTGGGCACCAAATAATTTGAGCCTAAAAATCCTTTTTTCTCAAACCGTGAACCTGGCCACGTTACAACCCTGAAAAGTCCTAATTGAAGCATGGTTAATTTGAAAGCAGACTATACACGAGAATACGGTAAGCTGACTCTTAGGAGATCTGCTAAACGCTTGAGTTGGTATCACACCATCTTTCTTTCAAAAAAAAAAACTCGATGTTACGACATCCTTTCATAAAGTTTCTTTAAACTTCGAGACAAACATACTCTTTGCATTAGAATTATATTTCTCATAATAAACATTCTTTGCATATGAACTAGTGCTTAACATCAAGAAAGTTTCCATCATGAACTTCAGATGAAAAGTTTTGTCCTCCCGAAGGACAAGTTGTCTTCCGAACTCCGTTGAGTAGAGGCAGCAATATTTCAAAGTCTGATCACCCTCATGGGCATAGAAGCATTTGAATACTCTATCAAGTAAGTTTTCAATCAATCTGAGGCAATTAGGTCAAGATTAGAAGAATCTCTCAAAGTGCTAAGCAATCAGGGGCATTCACCCAAGCACATTTGAAGCTAACTACAACACTGATCAATCAGGGCACGGTTTCAAAGTTCACGATACTGGGGCAAGTCAGTTTGATGTGAACAAATCTCAAAAGGTCCTTACAAGAAAAATTTCTTCAAAGTCCTTACAGGCTGGGGCAAGACACTATGCATTGGCATTTTATCCTCATCAGGAGGTGTTCAGTTTAAAGTTCAGGTGTGAGCTAAACAACTTATGAACTTGAGAACCGTCAGGGTCTTCATCCTCAGCAGTTAGAAGCTGAAAGTCCAATACTTGTTGGCATCCTCACAATCAATGAGAATCTGCATAATTCTTTGAAAGCCAATGCTTGTTTGGTCCCTTTGAAATCAACACTTGCTTGACCCCTTAAGCCCACTTCCTGGTGGCTTTCTCTTGGAGAACCAATGCCTGTTTGATGCTCCGGCCGATACTTGTTTGGTGTTCTAATCACTGTTTGCCTACCAACTCTTCGAATCCAATACATGTTTGGAAAGCTTCAAAGCAGATGTCTGATAATCTGTTTGCCCTCGCATTTGCATATTATGGGTGAGCATCACCATCCTCTGCCATGAGAGGAAATCCCATGGATGTCATGCTATATCCTGGGGCATTTTCATCTGTTTATCTCGCAGGTATATCCTTTTGAGCGCATTGTGTCAGCGCATTGGCGGATCTAGCCAAAAGAGAGATCCTCATTCCCCAGCTGAGCACATTCAGATGAGACTTTCTTTGTTCCAAGATTCTCATATCCTCAGTAAAGCACATTTCGATGCAATCTCCGTGCTTCAGAAGCCCTTTTCCCCGGTGGAATATTTTCTCCCCAGTTGAATCATGATTAAATGGAATCTGATTCCCCAGCAAGCTATTAATGAGGTTCCTTGCCCAAATGCCTCTCTTTCCCCAGTAGAGCGCTTCTCTCTCCAACAGATGGAACTGTTTTCCCCAAGAGCGTCATCTTATTCCCCAGTGGAATGATCCTAACAAAGGTTCTTGTGCTAAGTTCCTTATCCCCAGCGGATTTCTCATATCCTCAGCAGCTTGCTTTGCAGAAGTATTCATCTTCCCCACTGGGTTTTCTTTCCTCAGCAAAGATCCACATGCATCCTCAGCAGAATCTGTTCTCATCTAGGACTTCCCCAGCGGAATGCGTCCTACACCAGCAAGTTGGTTACTCTTCACCAGAGTTATCTCCACGACTTGCTCTTATCTCCACATCCCCAGGGTGTCGAGAATTTGCTTCTCCAGTGAAGTTGCATGGGTCTTCCCCAAGCAGTTAAGTGGGATGTTCATATCTTCAAGCAAGATTTATTCCCCAACCAGAGCTCGCATCTAGATTTGATCGTCTCCAGCAGATTTCTGATTCATCTTGGCCAGCTCGCAGTTTGTGACCCTTGGTCACCCATCTTGTCCTCTCCGCGGAGTTCCATACTCTCTCCAGGACTTCTTCAGCAATTCAGTGCTCCTCCGTTGTCTCCCTAAGCAACGTTCGAATCATGCATCATTTGCATTGCATTCTCAAAAGCGTATAGCGTCTTCCTTCTCGAAAATGTTATTCCATACACATTCATACATACATCATGCATAAACCATATCATATCTGTTGTCTCTTTCTACAAGAAAGTCATCCAGATTCAAATGCTCCATAGAGAGCAATATTCGCCTAGTCATTACAGGCGCTTATCCTGATATTTCGAATCAGAAGAGGATTGTTCTACTTATTTTCTGGCACAGCTCAGATCAGTTCAAAGACATTCCTATTCCCGATGCCCCCAGATCGGTGGAAGATATTTGTTCCCATTCCTGATAAATCAGACTTTCAGTTGAAGGAACCGCCTCCGGATCTCCCAAGATCTTCCGAAGGAGCAAGCCCTCTGATACATCAGATCAGTTGGAAATATCTACTCCCTGACGATTTAGTTCGTTCAGAAGAAGAAACTCGTTTGCCCAGTCCTGATACCTTACTATCAGTTGAGGACGTTTTCTTTACCCGGCGTACACAGTTCGGAAGAAACATCCGTTCCTATCCTAATATCCAGTTTCAGATTAGTTGAAGGAACCGCCTCCGGATCTCCTGTGATCTTACTAAGGAGCAAGCCACTGATATCATCAGATCAGATGGAGATGTTTGCCTGATTGACTTTTTCATTCAGATGAAGATTGTCCTACTTATTTTCTGGCATCATGTCCAGATCAGTTTAAAGGCATTCTTTCCCCGGCGTACACAGTTTGGAAGAGATATTGTTCCTATCCTGATTTCCAGTTCAGTTGAAGGAACCGCCTCCGGATCCCTGTGGTCTTACGAAGGAGCTAGCCGCTAATTCCCAGATTAGTTGGAATATCTACCTGATGATTTAATTGCATCAGAAGAGATGTCTGCCCAGATTCCCAGATCATGATTCCCAGATCAGAGATACTTTTTACCTGTTGATGCCCAGATCAACCGATGTATCTCCTTCGATTCCCAGATCGACTTAAGACATCTATCCCGATGCAAGTTCGGAGACATCTGCTACGTCTGATACACAGATCAGTCGAGATGTTCCTTCTCTTGATGCCCAGATCAATTGAAGTGTTTCCCCTGCCTGTGGGTGTCCGTTCCTTCTTATCACAAGTTGGAGCTTATTTAATTATCCAGGTCAATTGAAGTTTTTTCTCCCTGCTTGCGGGGTGGTACATTCCTTCTTATTGCAAGATGGAATCTTCTATTTGATCAAGAGCGCAAATTTTCGAGTTCATTCTGGTATTCAATCTCCTTCCACCTCGACGGTTCGAAACTTTCATTTCTTACTCGTCTAGTTCAAGAAGTTTGAATAGGGGCAGCTGTTGCACCCCAAAATTTGCCCTCTTTTTCTGTGCTATAAGTTATGAAAGGACGTTTATTTCGTCGTTCGAAAATCAAAGAAAATAATAAAGAGTTTCTTATGCATGGTGGCTGCAATCGTTAATCCACCTGAGGGTCATTGGATTTCAGTGTCAAGGTGTTCTTATGTGCTTTAATTGCTATCTTCTTCAAGGATTCCTTAAGGCATTATTGTTGTGTTGGATTGAAGTTCAAATGCAAATTATGGCATAAAGAAATAAAGTAGCGATCAAGACAATTGTTTGTTCTCTCTGTCGTTTATGACTTGTTGCTTATGATGTGAGGTAATTTGAGACTAAAGCTAGGAGTTCATCATTGTGGTTGCAATTATCAGTTGAATTCAAGGTATTCAAGGTTGAGATATGTTGGAGGAAAAGGAGAAACTCTCGTTTCTTAAAAAAAAAGAGATATTACATTCCCGGAAGTTTGTTCATTTCACGTTCAATTTCAACATACAAGCACATTTTTACAAAATTCAAAATCCAAATATCACAAATATAATTCTCCAAGATGTCCATTCCTAAAGTCAAAGCCCATTACAATCATAGTCCATTCTATTACAAAGTTTCAGTACAGTAGTCGTATTATTAAAAAATATCCAAATGTGACATTGAGTCCTGGTGCCTTATCCATGCTTCGCGTCCTTGATCCACATCCTTTGTCATCATGTGCAAACTAATAATATGCAATGAACCTTCAAAAACGAACCGACCCTGCAGCACTATCTGCCATCAAACCGAGCCTTAGCCTGCACATGAAAGAAGAAAAAAATCGAAGCCGGTTCGGCAGAGTAAAATCAATTTCAAAAGTCATCCCAAAACTGAGTGCAGCATATAACAGAATTTCAGAGGATGTTTATAGGAGAAGCATAACGGAAATTGCAAGGAGAAAAAATCAGATAACAGAAAAATGTAACAAACTTTTTCTCTCACCCTTGAATCTTCATCTTTCTCTCTCGATTCACCATCTCTGCAACTTCAAATCTTCATCACAAGATCATCGATCTTCAACCATCTCCATAACCTTCATTGAGAATTTGCAGAACCAATCAATCTTTCTCCATTCAATTGACGATATCCTTGAATTCATAGACAAACAAGATCCTCTAGAACCCTGCATAATCTTCACATCAATCATCTTCATCGGCTTCAACAACCTTCATTCACCAATTGACCTCAACTCAATGATCATCAGAAAACTCTAACAAAAAACGGTAACAGCATCGTTCAAGATCACGTCACAGATATAGAAACGCAAAAAGGAAAGATCGAAAGGAAAAAGAATCAACTCACCTTTAGCGTTCTCTGCGATCTCACATCATCTGCAAATCACTTCATCATCGCAACGAAAATTTGAGAGTCACATCATCGACAATATCACTTCGTTCTTCAATCATCACCTGCAATCGTCATCCACGCTCCATACATCATCAATCAACTTCTTTCATTACATCTTTCTCCAATTCGAAGATCTCCAATTCGAAGAACACCGAGCTTTCTTCAGAATCGCAATGATTCAATTTGAATCAAGGGAGCAGCGAGATGAGATCAAAGGAGAAAGTGAGAGTTTCGAATCGGGGAGGAGAGGGGAGAATCGCCGCCGCTGCGTTGATCGGGGACGTTTGAGAAGACCGCCGCACCGCCGTTTCATCGTGAAGAAGAAAAGAGGAAAAGCTCAATAGCCACAAAATGTAAACCTAATCCCTTTTTAATTTTCACTTTGGCTTTAATCTGATTTACTGTTAATTAATTGTACCATAATCTGATTTGTTTAGCTTTAAAACTGGATCAATTTTAAACTGGATCAATTCAATTTCCCTGGGCTTCATGCGAAATTACTGCTGATCTCACCTCCATGAGCCCAATTCCATCATTTTCTTTTGACATAAAAATCTGAAAACTATGACAAAAACATGCTGATGGGCTAGTGTGCTTGGGCCTGCGCCCTTACTCCTTCACTCAGCAATACACCCCCCTGATTTACATTTCTTTGCATGTTAGAAATAGTTTTCTTTTTTTTTTTTTATGTTTTTCCTTAGTGAATAGATGCTATAAAATCAATCATTTGTTAGATTTTTAACATGATAAAAAATGAATAAAAACATGTAATCTTTTTAGTTAGAATTAGATTTTGTTTTCTATGTTTGTTTTAGATAATACCAAAAACATGTAATATTTTCTTTGTTAGATTTTAAATGCTTTTGTTACATAGTTTTGCTCTATTTTCTTTTAGATAAAAAATGCCATAAAAAACAATTTAATCTTGCTAACTTTTCTTTTAGAATTTACTTAGAATTTAATTTCTATTATTCTCTATGGTCGGTGCATGCTTCCTTGTTATTACTGATGCGTTTGCTGAGATGTGCGAGGTACTTCGAGAGAGCCTTCGATTGAGATTCGACTTGCTCCGTGTTCTACTTTACTTGTGGGACACGAATTCGCTTCCAGTGCGATTGATTTGCATCGTGTTCCACTTTATTTGTGGGACACGAATTTATTCCCGATGCGATTCACCTGATCTCTCATTCATTGAGATGTATATTCCTGTATTGTCTGGATTGTGTTTCTCTTGCAGGTTGCTTATGTGGTTGTGTTTGATACGTACTACATAGCGGTTGTGATTTATTTTCACACCGCATCGCTTTGACGCTTATGCTGGACTCCTAGCTTTGCTGGATGTTAGATTACGCGAAGTACTTCAGACTTCTCTGCTTACGCTTGCTAGCTCATTACGGATTTGCTATCCGTTTAGTATTGTCTCCCGTTTCATTTTATTTCTCTTGCACTTTATCGCTTTTCCGCATCATCCTGTAACATGAGAAGTAGGACCTAGACATGTATCTGGCCAAGCCCTCGAAAGAGGCTCTGTTTTTGTTGGTGTGTTTATATTTGTGCTTTGCGGCAGGGAGTCACGGTGTAATAAGTCCTATATGGCACTCCGTTAAGTCCTCATGGAAGGCATGCGGAAAGGGTTAGCAATCAACCCCCGCCTAGTCTCATCGAGTCCGTTCGGTATGCGCACGCCACGCGTTGCTCGCTTCTGAACCTGCACAAGATCTTGTTATCGAGTATGTCAGGAAAAGGGTTCATGCAGCCGGACCCCCGCCTTTCTTATAGCTCGCGTTGCTCGACGTTGATGCTCGGTGTACGCACGCACCGTTTTCCTTTACGATCCGTGACGGCTTGGTTGCTGAGAGGGGTCCGCCCTCTTGTCTATGGCCCGATCATTTTCACGAGGTCTAATGCTTGGTTGACTTGGGTTGAGCTGCTCCCCTTGGCTATGGCGGGACCGCTTTTCTACCATTCGGTCAGTACCGTTGGTTTGTTTGCTTTACGAGCGGATGCTCGTTTGTCTGCTATTTGTTTGCTTTCGCTTCTCCCCGTAGGTTGATAGGCTAGTTTAGACTTGTACCCTTTGTATGATAACATTAGGTAGCAAGCTTTCCCCCTTAGCTTAGGTCTTCCTCATGCATTCTTTAAAACACAAACCACACTCTTTGATTTTCTTTTCTTAAGAGCTTGTTATTTCCGCTCCATTCCCAAGCATAAGTCTCCAAAGGTCGAGCAGCGGAGTGCGAATGTAACTCGTTCACCTAAAAAACACAAAACAAATAGAAACTAGTTAGCCGAGCTACGGTAGCTCTGATTCTGCAAAACAGATACGTAGGCAGCGGGGTAGGGCCCGTGCGAGCATAATCCTTTCTTTTCCCTACATTATGCATTCATTTTAGTCCAGATTAGCGCAGTTTGCTTACACACCCATAGATTTAGACACTAGCGTGGATACCATCGAGTACGATGGGCGCGAGGGGTGCTAGCACCTTCCCCTCGCGTAACCGACTCCCTTACCCTTTTCTCTGGTCGTGAGACCGTTGTTTTGTTTTGTGGTTTGCTGGCATTCCCTTCCTTTTCAGGATAAATATGTTAGTGGCGACTCTGTTAATTTTCGCGGTAGCGACATCATCTTCAAACAATTGTTTCTCATGAACAATAAATATTTCTTCTTTGGGCCTCTATTAGAGTTTAAGACCCAACACCTTTTTCTTTTCTTAGTTTGATTTCAAAAACTGTATTTACAAAATCTTATTTCTGTTTTCAAAACATTCTTCTGGTATTTGAAGGGGCATTATTCCCGGTGAAACTCTACAGATACCTATGTGACCTATGTCCATCTTCACTTCTTCTGTTTTCAAAAACCTTTAACTATTTATAATAAATATTCAACTGCTATCAATAAACAATCAAACTGCTGGTAAAGGCGTTGTACATACATCTTCAAAGGCATCCACTCCATCCAGGTTAGGCTTTACAAGCTTTCAATTTACAGTCTTCATTTAAATTACTGTCAAATATAAACTGTTTATATTTTGTTTAGGACTACTTCTCAGTGTAAACATTAGGACAATTAAAATATATATATATATATATATATATATATATATATATATATATATATATATATATATATATGAGGAGGGATCAAATTAGGACTATGGCCTAGGATTGAGAATGTCTTCCCGGTGAAGGCTCTTTCCTAATTAGAGATCTTTAGTTCAAACCTCAAGATAAATTATTCCCGGTGAAATATCTTGAAAAAAGCCTTAGAATCCAAATAGGATACATCCACCCAAGAGGAATTATTTCCGGTGAAATCTCTTACCCATTTGCTTAGCGCCAAAATAAGTTCAAAACCACATAGCTTTCTCTTGTGCTATAACAAGGACCCTCGATTAGCCTCCTCTTGGGCTTTGTACAAGGACCCACAGGCTTCTTAAAATCATTCCCAGCTTCCTCTTGAGCTTGTATACAAGGACCCATCAGGTTTCTTATAAACATAGGAACGGGTCTTTAGTCACCTTTTAGCCTACCCTGATGAGTTTCTTTCACTCTTCAAACCAGACTTTAAACAAGCCAAGAATGTCTCAATCTCATATTGAGTTCACCTTTATTTACTTTTCCCGCATTACCTTTCCGCACCCAAGTCATGAAACTTAGAACGCGAGATAGTCGAACGACAGTGCTTCTCAACTAATCTGTGTGGGCTACGATACAATATAATCTATATCACCCTTTAATAATAAAATGATTAATTTTTGCTTGCTGCTTTACCGCCTCAACAAAAGTCAAAGATAATGTTGATGAAATACCAAAATGAAACATGATTTAAAGAAACCCTAATGTTGGCCCACCATCTTCTATCTCTGTATTGGTTTCATTTTGGTTCGTATCAGAACACCATGCAACCGCATAAATACAGGATAACATAAATATGATTAGATTTGATTTGGTTTGTTCCTAATTATTGTGAAGATCTTGCAGCAAATTGAAAAAGGAGAAGATTGTATTTGATTCAAGTCCAAGCCCATACTATAAAAGTTTATAAATAAGGACCTGCTAAACCTAGAATAGCATGTATTTAAAACAAAAAACAATCAGTGAAACATAAGGGTTTAGGTTTAGAGAGTAGTTCAAGTTCTTTGTGTTTTTGTTTGTATGTCATTCATGTATCTTCTGATACATTAAGTGATAGTGAAAAGTGATAGTTAGTTCTCACAAATAGGAGGTTCCTAGGTAGAAATTGCATAAAAGTAACGATTAGATGACAAGTTGTAAACTGGGATTGTTTAGGCTTTGAACTAATACTATAATAGTGTATTTTCTCTCTGGCTTGGTAGACCCCAAATTAGGTGATTTGCACCGAATTTGGTTAACAATTGATTATGTTCATTTTTCTATCAGCAGTCGATGTTATAGAATTTGTATAGCAAGTGCCAGAATTTCAATTGGCATCAGAGTAGGACCCATGTTATGTCTATTGGGTAAGCTCTGGGGAAAATATTTTCTGGTACTATGCATAAGGAATGAGGATATAACAACAGACCACCTCTGAAAGATAATTCAAATTATGACAGGTGGATGGTCAGAATAGTGGCTTTCTTAAAATTCATGGATAATAGAGCTTATAAGGTTGTTTTGAAAGGATGAGATCATCCTGTTGAGAAGGACAAAGAAGAGAATGTTTCTTTAAAACAAGAAGAAGATTGTTCTGATGACGGTGATAACTTTTTTATTGGTACCTTCAAGGCTTTGAATGCTCTATTAAATGGAGTAAATAATTTTTCAAGTTGATCAATACCTGTAAACTAACCAAGGATGCTTAGGAAATCCTCAGATTAACTCATGAAGGCATATCCAAAGTGAAGATGTCTAGACTTTAACTTCTCATTTTTAAATTTGAAAATATGAAGATGAATGAATGGTGATGAGACTATCCAACAATATCATATGAAGGTTCTTGAAATAGTAATTGCATCTAGTGCCTTGGAAGAAAATATGTCAGAAGAAACGCTTGTAAGAAAAATTCTTAGGTCTCTATCTAGGAAATTTGACATGAAAGTAACAGCCATTGAAGAAGCTCGTGACATCAGAGCTATGAGGGTTGATGAACTTGTTGGCTCACTTCAAACTTTTGAATTAACTATTAGTGAAAAGTCAGAGAAAAATAACAAAGACATAAATTTTATATCCAATGTTCAAGATGAAACAAATCAAACTAATTTGAATACTGAGGAATGACTGTCCAATACCATTGTGTAACTTGGGAAAGATTCACTAGAATTCAAAAGAGAATGAATAGAAGAGGAAGACTAGATGTGAAGAACATCTCATATTACATCAGAAATGTCAATGATTGTTAAAATAATACCAGACCTGAAGAGAAGTCCAAACAAAGCAAATTGTTCAATGTTATGAGTGTGAAGGGTTTGGTCATATTAGAGAATGTCCCACCTTTCTCATGAAACATAAAAAGAACTTTACTGTATCTTGGTTTGATGATGAGGAGTCAGAAGATGAGTCTAAAATTGAGACCGCACAAACCGGTGACGGCTCTTTTTTACAGATGAGATGTTTTAATTTCTCCTTTTCATTTTTTTAAACTTTATTTTGGTTTAAAATTGATTTTATGTTTGATTATAATTTTATCTTATAAATTAGTTTTTTAATTAAATTTTTATTATTAGTTTTTAATTAGTTTTTATGTCTAACTAGGGTCTAATTGTTTGGTTAGTTTTTAGGAATATATTAGTTAATCTTTTATGTAGTGTAAAATTAATATGTTTGTTTTTGTGATTAATTAGTGTTACTAATTAGTTCTATTTTATTCGATTAATTAATCTAAATTGATTAATTTGATTGAATAATTATAATTAACATTTGGCTTGGTTATTATTTTTGTGTTCGTTTATTCTTAAACTTAGCTTTATTTTTATGGTTGATCATGGCTAATTTTTATTGCATTATTTCATTCTCTAGGCCTTATAATAATCAAACATGTTTGAGAAATAGAGAGGATAAATACGTTCAAACCATCCATTTTTTTAATCTCAAATATATTTAGGAAATTTGTGACATGACTTAACTAAACCATATGTCCTTAAGGGGGCCAAACATTCTAACCACAAGTTAAGTATGTTTTGAAAAGTCCTTGATGTTGATAAAGATTTTTAAATTTATAAAAAGATTAATTTTAAATTGCTCTGAAAATTGAAATAGGTTTTTTATTAACTATCCTAATTATTTACTTGAGTTATTTAAATAAAATAAAATAGAAACAATCTAAAATAAAGGGAGAGGTGCATACATGAAATGTGGGATAAAGTAAAGGCGCATACATGAAATGTGGGATAAATGTGGGATACATGAAATGTGGGATAAAGTAAAGGTGCATACATGAAATGTGGGATAAAGTAAAGGTGCATACATGAAATGTGGGATAAATGCAACATTAACTATAAATAGGCTTAAGGCCCATCCATCAAAAGTACAAGAATAAAAAAATAAAAGAGAAGCATCTGTAAAAAAAGAGGTGAATTGAGTTACAGACTACTAACATAATCTATATAATTATCTAAATTTATAAACTTTATACATTTATGTTTTATATGTGAGTATATGTGAGTATATGTTTTGAGACATGACAGAAGCATAGTCTATACATTGAGACTCATAAAAGCTACTGTTAATTTTAAAATCGAGAAACAAATCATTTAAATTTTATTTTAAATATTATATTAGACTAACATTTTTCATACAAATACAAATCAAATAATTTATAATTTTTATCTATTAATAAAAGTAATTGCATCGGATGTAAAAACTTTAAATGAAGAAAAAATTTAAATTTAAAACTATGAAGAAGACTAAGAGTCCAATTAATAAAAAATTTAATGGATAAAAGCTCAACTAATACAAATTAAAATACAAGATAAACAGATGTAAAATTTAAAAATAATTTAATAATGAAATGTAAATTATACTTACAATTATTTGTACATGTAAAGATATTTCATATGGTTCTATATCATATGTACATAAGTCTTTCATTATCCAATGTCCTTATATTCTTTCTATGATATAACATAAAATATACTGGAAAATTGTTTTTATTACCTTTTTAATTATCTAATTACATGAATGTTATTTGCAATGTACTAATATCATTGTCTACACTTGAATGCTATGGACCTTAAATTTAAAAGTGGAGACCACTGTACATATATCAATTTAAGTATGTGATTGATTTGTTGGTTTGTTTTGCAATTGAATTGAGTACCCCTATTTAAATAAAAAGTCCCTAAATAAAAAAAAACATCAACTATTAAATTTTTAATTGTAGAATTCAAAAAAATTATATTGCATAACATAGACTCTCATATGATACTAGCTCACGCGTACATAGGTCTTTCAGTATTCAATGTGCTTACTTCTTTTCTATGATATAGTAGAAAATATATAGGACAATTATTTTTATTACCTTTTTTACTGTCTTATCACATGAAGCTAGTTGTATACGTCTCATATCATTGCACACACAAACATAAAACTTTGAAGCTAGTATCCTATGCTATGCTTTAAAAAAAACACCAAATCGACCGAAATGCAATCAACACTAATATTAGATGAACACTCTTAAGGATGCAGTGATTTGGTTATCATGCGCTAAAGAAAACATTGGCTTAATCATCATATCATATGACACCATCATATGACATCTTGATCACCCTTAAGTCAGATGTTAACACTATAATAACCATATAACAATGTGTGAAGATTGAGACTTTTTTACTGCTACTAATATAACAACACACAATCCTTTTTCCTAGTCCTAAGTTAACCTAAAGAAATTTACATAAATGAATTATGTTACATATCTCAAATTTCCATCTTCATGGTCAATTACATATTTTCAAAACAAATAACTCTATTTCTTATTCAAATTAAGAATGCTCTTTGTTTGTAAGCATATATAAAATTAAAAAAAATATAAGCACACAAATATATTAATGAGGAATACAATCCATAATACAATTGTAGACATAACATAAGCCCAAGAAACAATGAACTTGCAGAAAAGAAAATTGAAATTAAAAGTGCAACATTAGTATCTTCCTGGATCTGAATGTCAATCCTTCCCCTATAAATATTAGTATCTCTTTTTTCATCATTTTATCATTTTCAAACAACTTCACAATATTTCCTCTCTTCTTCCATTATTATCATCAAAATAAAATTTCTCCTTCTTATTTTTTTCTCTAATAATTTCAGTTATTGTGTTTGATGTGGCAGGAAAATTCTGGCCACATCTGTCACATTATCCCGCTTCTTACAACATCAACAATACCCCTGCTGCTGTCATTAAAACTGATAATCCGGAAACCCCTGCCGCCACCACTTAAAGTGATAATTCTTTGTAATGGTGGCAGCAGAGGTGTCGTTGGTGATGTAAGAAGCAGGACAATGTGGCGGACGTAGGCAGACTTTTCCCACCACAACAAATACCATAACTGAAATTAGCAGAAGAATGAAAATAAGAAACACAAATTTCATTTTGATGATAAATAATGGAAGAAGAGAGGAAATATTGTGAAGTTGTTTGAAAGATGATAAAATGATAAAATGATGGAAGAAGAGATACTACTATATATAAGAGAATATGTTGAAATATTTTAATAATTTCCAATAATTTGTGTGGATCAGATTCAGCCGTGCTATGTGGTGTAGAATGCATAAGCTGTACTAAAACAACGTCAACATATTATGACAGACACTATCAATTATGTGATTTCTTGAGTGGCTGTCTTGGCACAATATATATAATTTATTTTATTTTATTTATTGGATGGTGGTTAATTATATTAAGTTTATTTATTTATTTTATGCTTCATAATAATTATTTTTGTTTAACACAATTTAATACGTTTATTTTATTGTATTTTATATGAATTTTCCATTCCCTTCACCTACAACCAGTTTATTATATTGGTATGTATATACATAATCCCAATTATGTGTTTAATTTTTTAGATTAAATTATGTGAGTATCTTCTTACATAATTATGATAGTTTAATAGTCATTTGATTTTTAAGCGAGCAGGTAAACATATCATTTTGACGTTACATTTGAAGGTAATGTTTATGTAACTTTAAGAAATTCCCATTTAATTTATTAAATTAAAAGTGTCTAGTAATTTTGGTTTAGTTGGTTGAAACAATAAGTTATAAAATACTCTATATTGTGTAAATCTTATCTTATATATAAATCCAAGGTTGTCATGATGGCAACCCTAGCCACATGTCACCTTGGTAGTATCTCTAAAAAAATTGCCACATGTCACCTCATAGTAAATTTAAACAAAAATCTTAATTTTAACTTTTATTAATTTAACCTTATATTAAAAATAAATAAATATAATTATCATAATAATAATATAGTATAATATTCAGCCACAAATATTAATAATAATTTTATAAATATGTAATATATAATATTTATGAGTTTATATTTTATTAATTTGTTAAAAAAATTCAAACTATTGTTATAAATGATTAATAATATTTATTTAAATTACAAAATAAAATGTAAGTAATTTGTAACAAAAATTTAAAATTCCTTATTAGTTAGTTTATTTTAGATTTAAAAATAAAATTAAATTTAACATAAGTTTATATTTTATTAATTTTAAAAAAAAATCAACTATTGTTATAAATGATTAATAATATTTCATTTAAATTAAAAAATAAAATGTAAGTCATTTGTAACAAAAAATTTAAAGTCCTTATTATTTATATTATTTTATATTTAAAAAAAATTAACATAAGTTTATATTTTATTAAATTTAAAAAAAATTAAACTATTGTTATAAATGATTAATAATATTTTATTTAAATTAAAAAAATTAACTAAAAGTCCTTATTATTTAGTTTATTTTATATTTAAAATCAAAAATTAATTTAACATAAGTTTATATTTTATTAAATTTAAAAAAATTAAACTATTGTTATAAATGATTAATAATATTTTATTTAAATTAAAAAAAATTATGAGTATTAAAAACCTATTTTTTATATCTAAACCTTACTTATTTCATTCATTTTTTAAATCGTTAATTAATTAATTTTATAAAAAAATCTAATTCTATTATTAGTAAATTTTTAATATTGTAACCAAAAATTAAAAATCTTACTTATTTAATTCATTATTAAATAATATTATAATTTTTGAATTAATTATAATAAATGTAATACAACCAATCACTACATATTATTAAAAGAAAAAAAATTAAATTATTGTTATTAATTTTAGGCATAATAGTTGATCATATATATCTTTTTAAAACGGTGGACTTAATACCATAAATTTTGAATTAATTATAATAAATGTAATGACAATCAATCACTACATATTGTTCCAATAAAAAATCAAATAATTGTCATCAATTTTATGTATAATATCGAGCATATATTTGTTTAATCGGTGGAGTATAAACTAAATAAAACAAAAACGGTGGATTATAATAAATGCTACCGTTATGAATTTCATTAAAACAAAATTTAACCATCATTATTTGATTCTCTCATATTAGAAATCAAGCGTGTGATTTATTTTATAGTTACCCTTTTTCAACTTTTCCACACTAACTCCAAATTAATTTGTTTTATTACTAAATAAATTTTGCTAAAATGGTGAGTATTATTTCAAAAAAAATAAATAAATAAGTTGATGATTCACTCATTTATTACATTAATATAAAATTGTAATTAATAAATTGATTAATTACTATTTTTTATTAATGGGTGATAAATTTATAACATGAACCTTTTAATTACTTTTGTCCCTTCGCATTCCTCCACACCTTTATAAACAACCTTAATCCCGCATTCGTTATTTATTCACTTCTATACTCATTTCACTTATTTACTATTTTTTAGAATTTTTCACTATGTCTATTATCGATAACAACTTCAATTCGAAGTTCTTCTTTCATTGCTATGTTTTATAGATTTGTGTATTTTAATGAGTTGTGAAAATTGTTTCAAAAATAATTTGTAGATTAGTTTATCTTATTATTAAATCTCATACTAAATTATTTTATTTTCATGTTAAATATTGTATGTTTTTGCAGGTTTAAGGTAGATAGGATAGGGTATAACAAGAAGAAACAATGAAAATTATATTTTCTGAAATAAGTAAATGCAAGAGATCGAAAGTAAATCTGGGTAGAGTGTAATTATTTTCGTTGGAAATATTTGGCTAAGCTCCTTAAAGTATCTCAAGAACAAATAATTAAATTGTAACTTAAATATAATTTCTCACATACATGACCTGCGAGGATGTAGAGTATGTCCAAACATTTTCATCATTTATTTGTAGTTCATTATTATTTTTTGTAAGAGCTTTGTTCTATCCATAAAACTTTAGATACAAGGTGTCTATTTCTGCATTTTATCAATTTAATATTTATTTATTATTATTAGTATTAGATTAGTAGTTTTATGACTATTGTGTTTGGAAATATTTTTATTTAATAATTTCATCTTCACATTATGTAAGAATTTTCTCCTTAATATTGACACTTAATAATAAGTCTACTCAATATTTGTTTCTATTGAAATTATTGTTTATGAGAATCAAATGACTTGATAATCTCCACCTCAATGTTAAAAAACTGAACACAAGAAAACTTTATCGTGTATATAATATGTTTATTTTTAACACTTTGAAAACTATATTGTAACTAATTAATGTGCAAGAGATCGTATGTACGAACTTCACAATCTTTCATATCTATAAGGATATAAAACTGATTAAGATATTAAGATATTGAAGTTACTTTCTTTATATTTGTCATATTTATTTTATTTGACTATTTACTTAGTTTATTATAAATTTTAGTTTTTTAAATTTGATTGTAGTACTCATTTTATTGCAATGAATATGACCTAAATTCTTTTGTCCAATGAATTATATCATATTAACAACTTTAATAATATATTATAATATTGCTCTAAAATTAGACCTACAAAAATATCCATCTCAGTTCACTAATAACTCGAATTTGTTTTCTCGGTATCTTATACAATATATTATAGGTAAAATCACATCAATAAAATATTTAATTAATAAGTATTATATCCAACCTTTTTAATCAATAATTAAAAATATTTATTTCCATTAAAGAGGGAATTCTAAATATTATATGCAAAAGATAAAATAAATAAAAAATATAGAAGAGCATGCTTTAAGGTTCTTAAAATTATAAACATGGAAGTTTTAATAAATTATAATTTTAAAAAGTTTAAGATAAAAAAACATTTAAAAGTCTTTCCGCGCAACGCGGGGGTTAACACCTAATTTGATTAAATCAGAATCACAAAAGATGTAGTGTATAATTATTCATGTGAAATGTTATGATCGGCCAAAAGAAAGGCATTGTTTGGCTGAATAATTACACATCTAAGTTCTCATACATGTAATATTAAAGTCATAAATTATGTGTTGACCACAAAAAATGGAAAATTAAATTATTAGTATAATTTAAAAGATGGTAGGTACAAACCAATAAATGAATATTGAAGGACATTTATTTATCCTCGTGAGTATTATTTCTATAATAATCAAATGACAGAGAGGTTGGCATGATCAAGGTGTTTCACAAAACAACCCCTAACAATTTATTTGGCAATATAAAGAGTATGAACCACAAAAATGGAAACTTATAAAAGAAAAGTACATATAGGAGACAAGCATGATTTATATATTTTATCTTATTCACTTGTTACTTTTTAGTATCTATCAGTAAATTTCATTTGGAAAAACTTTTAGACTATAAAATATTATGTCATTGTGTGTGCTAAGTGTCAATCAAGCTGCAAGATTCATCTGTCAAAACCAAAACATTGGCAGCATCCAAAGTGAATATTTAGTAATATAATAGCAGTAAAAAGACATTTTTCAGTGGAACCATCTAGTTTAAAATTAATAAAAATATTAAAAAAAATTTTTATTAAAATTAAAGAAATATCCACACATCACATTATAATAGACATCTTTTCTTGATGACTTATATAGTGGACAAAGTATGCCATTCTTTATTTTCTTTTTTTTTAGAACCCTTTTTTTTAGAGCCCCATTCTTTATTTTCTTTAGTAGCTAATTTACTCAAAGTATATATATTGCTAAGAAATTTAAAACATAAATAAAATATTTTATTTGAGTATTTTGAACATAAAGCCATGATATAAAAAGTGTCTTGAAAATTCAGCTTTAGAAATATCTATATTGGTAATTTTAATTTGACAAGTATCAATATTGGTCTATTGAGTTGGATCATATATAATTTTAATTAAAGAGTCTCTATTTTCCGTTTTTGTCGTGACCATGAGAATCAGTATAATTTTATTCATCAATTGTTTCTTCTTTATTTTTTTTCATGTTTAGTTTGTTATCTTGTTCGTTCAATGAACAATTCCCTATATTGTTTGATCTTATTTTTCATTTAAAGTAGAAGATAATTCAACAAAAAATCAGGTCAAACGGAACCTTAATCTACCAAGCATTCATGCAATCTAGCATTTGTGATGGTTCAATTAAGATTAAACGATTTTGATTTAAATTCAATATTTTAAAATTATAAAGTAAAATAAAATCAATTTTTGTAATCATACGATCAGGTTGGTAAGCCATTCTTTATTCTTTTAGTAGCTAATTTACTCAAAAGTATAAACATTGCTAAGAAATCACTACAACAAATTTGTCTTTTAGCAGCGCATCTACGAAAGCGCTTTTGGGAAAAGCGTTGCTATAGGTTGCGCAAAAAACAAAAATAAAAAACAAGGGAAAAAAGCGCTGGCAAGGGGGGGGGGGGGGGGGGGGGGGGGGCACTACAAAAAATGTTCTCTGCAGCGACGTGGATTACACGTCGCAACATGCAAAATCACGTGGCAAACAAAAAGTAGCGACGTGAGCATTTATGTCGCAGGAGCACGCGTGGCAACATTGTAGCGACGTGGAGACCACGTCAGAAAGTAGCGACGTGACGCCCACGTCGCAACAGGATTACATAGGAAACATCCCACTGCACACACAGCAGGTGTGGCAGGTGTGGGGAAGTGTGTTTGTTGACCAATGTAGCGACGTGTTTCCCACATCGCTACATTAAATGCTTTTTTTTTTTTAAAAATTTATTCACGCTAGATTTGTTTTATTTTATATATTTTATATATTTTATATAATTAATTAATATATAATAAAATATAATATATAATAAAATATATATAATAAAATTTATATATAATAAAATTTATATAATAAAATCTATAAAATAAAATTTATATAATAAAATCTATAAAAACTAATTTATATAATAAATTTATATAAAATAAATTAATATAATAAACATTATATAATAAATTCAATTAAATAAAATTAAAAATTTAAAACTAATATTTTAATGAATTAAAATGTAGAATATTTTACATTAAAAAAATTTAAAACAAATAAAATACAAAATGTTTTTAAGAGGCATCATCCGGAAAATAGTTATCCGGATTAAAATCATCAGCCACCCCGTCATCCTCCGGCTCTTGAGGAGGAGCATTACTGTAATTTCCTCCTCCTTGCATAAACCGTCTCATCTGCTCCTCCATCTCAGCTTGCTTCTTCATAATGCCCTCCATCTGTCGCGCATGCTGCTCCTCCATATCAGACTGCTTCTTCCGCATCATCTCGATCTGGGCCTCACTTTCGCGTCTCGCCAATTGCCTTACTAATTCAGTTTGTTCCTGTGTCAGATTTGGTTGACGCGATCCACCCTCTCCATCCTGAACTCTTTGGAACAGATTACGGTCACCAGATCTATAGCTGGACGCCAAATTTCCAGCCCCAAAAAAGCAACCATTAGGCCCTTTATCTTTAATAACGTCACACCAAATGTAGTGATCAACATCCGCGTTAAGCGGCTCCCCCTCTGCTGGCATGAATTGAGGATTATTTTCCAGAAAAATGGCAAGTCGTCTATCATATTCTTCCTGCACAAATATTCAATAAAAAAAATTAAGTTAAATATTTAAATGCATATTTAATGATACTAAATAAATATATACATATTATAAATTAAAATATATTAAAACGTTGCCACGTTATTTTCACGCCACAACTTATGATTTGCCACATGATTTTCACGTGGCAAATTATCAATTGCCACATGAAATTCACATCACAAACTTTGTATCAATATAAAAAAAATAAACAACGTAAATTTCACTTACAAGATACATCCTAGTGCGCTCGTCGACAACACCTCCCGATCTCCTTGTCCGGGTCCTCGAAATCAGCTCAGGCATCAATGGTCTTCTACCCAACTGCTTAGCCTAAATAATATAATTAAAAATAATTAGTAAATTATATTATGAATAAAGAAGTAACTTAAAAATTTTAAAACTTTTACCAATCGTCGGGCATGCTCGGCGGTGCTAATACTTCCAACTGTGTTGACACAACCGCCCTTTTCAGATGCCCTCATCTTCTTAAAGGTTTCTGATTTAGCCCGGAATTCTGGAGTCCTCCAATATATTACAAGCTCCTGAAAAACCTCCTCGCCTATCCAGCTAGGACGGATGCCGTGAAGCTCATAATTCTCCCTTACTCGCCGCAGCATATCAGACATTCTTTTAGAGCATCTGGTATTGAAAACTTTCTGAACACTTTTTTCACTCAAAGGATCCCACACACATTTCTCCTGCAATAATGTTGTATGACATTAAAATAAAATGTTAAGTAATTATAATGAGAATTTTATTTAAATAACTATAACTAAAACAATAAATTAAATGCATAACCTACATAAATAACAATACCTTAAACATTCTAAACCATTCATCTTTATTTTTGACGTCCCCATAGCTCTTAAAAGCTGATTTATACATCTGCTGAATTATATAGTTAACAATCCTAGCAGCAGTCCGACTCGGCGTAAAACTGAAACAAAAAATGAAAATGTTAGATATAAATTTATATAAAAAATGAAAATGTATACATATATTAAAGTTTTTAAATAGGAAACTTACTTGCTTCCTTCGGGATGAATCCAAAATCTACCGTCAACGACATGATTCTCATCGGGATCATCCCTCCCACGAAGATCAGCTCCGTCTATCTCATCAACTGCCTCATCAACCTCACGGGCTGGTACATGTGTGGGATGTGGGGTGCGTGAGCCTCCAACCTGTGTGGGGCGTGGACTAGGAGATCGTCCAGCCTGTGTCGGACGTGGACGGGGAGATCGTCCAGCCTGTGTGGGGCGTGGACTAGGAGATCGTCCAGCCTGTGTCGGAGGTGTACTACTGGATCCTCCCGTATGCTGAAAGGAGGAAGTCATCTGCATGGGATATGAGAAACCAGATCCTCCAGTATGCTGGAAGGATGAAGGCATGCCAGTATGGGCGAATGGAAAGCTGGGCGGGGGCACACCAGTATGTGTGAATGGAAAGCTAGGTCCTCCCGCCTGCTGGAAGGACGGGGGCACACCAGGATGCTGGAAGGATGGCGGTACCGCTGAGTACTGGAAGGATGGCGGTACCCCAGACGGGAATGTGTGGGAGGAGAGTAATGGGGTAAAAGCCTGAGTACTGGCTAAAGACATATGATCAACACTCTGAGGGCGGGAAGACACGGCCATGGGAGGCGCCTCACATACTACTATCCTCGGACGTTGGGACTTCTTACCACTATCTTTACTCTTAGGTGGCATTTTACCTATTTTATTATTCATCAACACATAAATATTCATCAACACAAAAATATTCATTAACACATAAATACTCATTAACACATAAATAGATATTTAATAGATATCCACTAACACATAAATAAATATTCATTAACACATAAATAAATATTCATTAACATATAAATATACATTCAATGTTTAGTTATTCTTCATCTTCGCTATCCACGTCATTCTCTTCATCATTCTCTTCATCATTCTCTTCATCATTATCTTCGTCGTTCTCTTCGTCGTTCTCTTCGTCATTCTCTTCATTGTTGTCATCGGATTCAAACTCTTCATCATTCTCTTCATCCACATTATTTTCAACCAACAATATAGATGCATCAACTTGATGTCCCTCAACAATTGTATCAGACAAACTTGTAATGTCTTCAGCTGCAACCACTTCATTAATTTGATCAACATCATCAACTTGATAGGCAACATCTTCTACTTGATCGCCATTTTCAATATGACCTTGCGGTTTTGTTTTTATTGCAACACACCATCCTCTTTTACGTGTCACAAATGAAGGATAAGGTACATAATAAACTTGCCTAACAATATTTGACATTATGAAAGGATCATACTCTTTGTATTTCCGGTTCATTTGAATCTCAACAGTACCGTATGACCTGTCTATTTTTGTGCCTCTACTTGGATCATACCATTCACAATAAAACAAGACAACTTTATTTTCTGAATCCATGTAATGGTATACCAACTCGTAGATATGTTTAATAACTCCATAAAAGTCATCTTCACCACCATCTGTAACTCCTTTTACAAATACACCACTGTTTATGGTTTTTTTCCCTTCGGTCCATGCCTCAGTGTGAAACTTATATCCGTTCACGAAGTATGTGTGCCATTCATTTGCGCTTTGGATAGGGCCTTCTGCCAAGTTTCTCAAATGGAGTATTTCTGGAGTTGGTGGAAACACGGTAGACAATCTTTGCTTGAACCATAAGGGAAATTCAGCATGAATGACGCCGGATGTTGATTGTACACCGGTACTATGAAAATAGGCATTGTTAAATTCCCTACAAAATATACACCATAAGTTAAATAAGTTTGGTATACAGACATTGTCAACAAAGGTAAAAAAACTATTGGGTAAACTTACTCAAGGTATTGTTTAACTTCGACGCAGTTGATCAAGACATGGACATGTGCGGATTGCATTTCTTTCTGGGTCAACCAATGCACACTCTTCTTTCCAGAAGGTCGACCTGGAAGACCGAATACTGATAAGGTGAATTGACTCCTCTGGTTGACATTTACCGGATTCCGTATGGTTCTAGGAGTTAACATCAAGTGATTGAAATAATGACTGCAAAAATGTGATGTTTCTCGATGCAGGTAATGTGCACATATAGAACCTTCAACTCTTGCTTTATTCTTCACTGATCGCTTTGAATCACCCTGTTACGACCGGCTTTAAATTTTAAGTTAAAAAACTTAAACTACAGAGTCGCCACCTATGTTTTTATTTTATCCTAAGGATAAGGGTAAACATGGGAGAAAAACCTAATGTTAGAGAAATTGGGTAAGTTGAGAAATTAGGGTCAAGGGAAGGTGTTAGGCACCCTTAACCCTTCCTTAAGGTTTACAGTGTCTCTAGAGTATGGTTTATGATAAGATTTTTATGGTTAAGGTTTATAAAAAGGTTTACAATGCAGAAATATGATACAGTTATAGCAAATATATAGACCTAATCTGGTTTTGGGGAAAGGGGACTCGCCTTGTTGCCAAGTGCCTACGTACCTCCTTATGGAGGATCAGAGTCAACGTAGTTCGGGGTTTGTTGGTGTTTTTTATGGGATTGTACACTATTATTTTTGTATGTTGAAATGTGTTTTAGTGAGTTCACGTAGTTCGTAGTTACCGTAGTTCGTAGTTAAAAAAAATGATTTTTGTGTACAATCCATATTTTTTGTATTTTTTATTATTTAAATATGTTTTAATTGAATTAGGATAGTTGTATTTTGAATTTCTAATTGTGATTTGGATATTTGATCGGTGCGACATAGAGAGTCGACCAATTCGAAGACGGGATGAAATAGATATTCATCCCATCATTTTATTCACGAAATTATTGAAATTAATTTAATCCACAGAAGAGAATGATCGTTTTGACATAGCGTGCGCTAAGTCTTTGATCATTCAAACGAATGAAATTTACATTCACCCGTTTTAATATGTGCTCATAAAAATGTTAAATTTATTAATTAAATACTTTAAATAAAATTAGACGCATTATTAGCGACATACATTCGATTATCGCTCGAGACATTAATCGATTTCGTATGATTTCTGTGTGTATAGGATATTTGATCGATGCGACATAGAAAGTCGATCGATTCGAAGACGCGATGAAATTGTCATTCATTCGTCATATTATTCGTTGAAGGTTTAATTAATGTTTTTTTTAATTGTAAAAGTAGATTTTTAAATTTAATTTTTATAACATAAATAAAAATAAATATGTAAATAAAGACTAAGTTGAAAATCCTAGTCAACTAAACTTAGACTAAAACTTAAGTAACTAATCTAATAAAAAACTAAAATAGAAAAAATAATCATATAAAACTAAGTAAAACAAAAAAATAAAAATAAGAATAACTAAAAAATAACTAACCGTGGAATGAGGTTAGCCGCCCCACATCACCTATCACCATCTCTCTCAGATTGGAGATTGGCCGTGGCGGTAATAGTAAAGCAAATCTGGCGGTGATGTGCGCTTGGTGGCGGAGATCGGTCGTCGGAGGTTCATCGATAATGGCCTCGTTTTGTCGCCGACGACTGAGAGGTGGTTCGTGGCATCTGCGGCGGCCGTGGCGTGCAGATCGATGATTCGTCGCCGTCGGTTCTAGGGGCTGTTCCCGCGGGTTTTGTTATTGTTTGGCTGCTGTTAATGGCAAAGTTCTTGGGTTTGTTTTACATGATTTTTTAGCTACTGTTGTTGTGTGAAATTATGAAGGAAACATGATTGAAATTTGTGTTAAGTTTGATGTGGTGAAAATTGGAGATGTTGGTGGTATTGTTTTGGTTTTAGACTTGGAATTTGTTACAAATTGGGATTGGTTTGAGAGCTTGCTTCAACTTTGATTCATGGATCGTTTTTTTTCGTTTCCCCCCCTTAGCCTCCTATTTTAATTTGCTTTTATAGTGATACAGTAAGTTTGGAGAATTGAATTCTAATTCAACAGGATTTAATGTTAGTTGGAATGTTTGTAAATGATTAGAAGAGATTATTGGAAAGTTATGAATGAATATCCTTTTGGAAGAGATTTGGCACTTATATGAAGATATTTTGTGTAATTTAGAAGAGGGACTTAATTTGGTGCACTTTTTAGAAAGAGCAAACATTAATCGTGAGATTCGTTTCTCACTTGGATTCAGATTTTCTCATTTAATTTTTTTTTTATAGGAAAGTTAATAATGAAGATAATAATCATTTTAATATACGACAATAATACTACTTGTCAAAAATTAATTCCTAATAAAAGAATCTTATCTAATATTTCTAATTCTAAAAATAATATGAGATAGAAATAATAACATATAAAAAACCTTATAGTGAAAATAACTAATAAAATTTAGTAATAATATATTTTGCTTGATAATAGTGATGATTAACGAAAAAACAAATAACCTGAGCTATTTTATTTAATACTAATAAAATTATTTTTTTTAATAAAAAAAACAACAAGTCAAGACAATTATGCTGGTGCCTGGTAGTCAAATTTAATTTATAAAATTTTTATAACAAAAAAGTTAATTCAACCCTTAATAATATTATTAATAATAGTTAAAGTAAAAAAAAAAATACTATTTATAAATAGGTAATAATATTTTAATAACCGATAATAGAATGATTAATAATAATAATAATAAAATAATTACTCTTAAATAATAATGACAAATAATAATGTGATTTTAAACAAGAAAATCAATCTAATAATTTAATAAATTACAAATAATCTACCTACAATAAACTTATAATAAAAATGATTAAAAAAAAAATTAATTGACTTAAACTCAAGACTTGTTGTTCATATTTCCTTACACACTCATTTGTCAATTGTTCTATTCAATTTATTCGAAATAGAATTGCACTATAAAACATGTGAAGTGTCCGGCCAAATTTATTTATTTAAAAAATACAAATAATCTAAAGTAACTATTCCATATTTTTTCGTAAATAAAAATTATTGTTAAAATGTTAGTAAAATTGAACAAAAAATTTATAATACCAAAGTTTAAAAAATTAAATGTTAGAATTGAGGCGGACAAATTTTGGGGTATGACACACCCATGAACCTTTCAAACGGATACATCCACCTATATTGAACTGGTCCACCAAGAAAGGCTTCATATGCAAGATGCACAGGTAAATGTTCCATTGAGTCGAAGAAACCAGGCGGAAATACTTGTTCCAACTTACAAAGAATGATTGCAATGTTTTGGTCCAACTTCATGATGTCTTCCACTTTTAAAGCTGACGCACAAATATCTCTAAAAAACTGACTAATTTCAGTCAGTGGATCAAGAACATGTTTGGGTAGCGAGCCAAATGCAATTGGTAACAATTGTTCCATGAAAATGTGACAATCGTGACTTTTCATTCCATGCAACTTCCCAGTGTTAGGGTCAGCACACCTTGATAAATTTGATGAATACCCATCGGGCATTCTCAAATCTTTTAGCCATCGACAAACAGCTTTAGCTTCTTGGGAAGTCAAAGTGAAACAAGCCTTGGGTTTTAATAACTTTCCATTCGGTAGAGGCTTCAACTCCAACTCTCTTCTGTTACACCATTTTTCCATGTCTTGTCTGGCCTTTTCATTATCTTTTGTTTTACCTTTCACATCCATCACTGTGTTAAATACATTATCAAAAAAATTCTTCTCAATAAGCATAACATCTAGATTATGGCGCAACAAGTTATCCTTCCAATACGGGAGGTCCCAAAATATACTTCTTTTTGTCCAATTGTGCGTGACTCCGTATCCTTCAATTCGGCATTCTTTGCCAGTATCTGTAAATTTTGGTAGCTCACTAACTTGTTCCCATATAGCCCATGGTAACAATCGAGGCGGAGGCGAATCTTTCACTCGTACATCTTTTTTAAAGTTTGTCATGTTTCTTCTATAGGAGTGATTTCGTGGTAGGAATCTTCGGTGACAGTCAAACCACGAGCTTTTCCCACCTTTATCCAACGTGAACCCTTTGTTGTTTCCCATGCAATGCGGACAACCCATTTTGCCATGCGTACCCCAACCAGACAACATGCCATATGCTGGAAAGTCGTTGATGGTCCACATCAATGAAGCTCGCATTATAAAGTTTTCTTTACGTGATATATCATAAGTCCATTCTCCAATCCACAATCTCTTCAAATCATCAATTAAAGGTTGTAAATACACATCAATTCCTGCTTTTGGACTCGAAGGTCCTGGAACGACGCACGTCAAAAACATGTATGGTTTTGTCATGCACATCTCAGGAGGGAGGTTGTAAGGGGTTACAATAACTGGCCAACAAGAATATGCGGTTCCCGACCCTTGGACATAGGGAGTAAATCCATCCGAGCATAATCCAAGCCTGACATTTCTAGGTTCTGCGGCAAAATCAGGATGCATTCGATCAAAATGCTTCCATGCCTCGCCATCAGATGGATGCCTCATAGTGCCTGGACTTGTGTTATTTGTGTGATGCCATGTCATTTGACTTGCACTGTGCATTGAAGCAAACATTCTTTTTAACCTTGGTATTATTGGAAGATAAAACATGGACTTTACTGCTACACGGTCTTGATTAGTGTTAACGGCTCTACTGGGAACTTTATATCTTGGACTCTCACAAAACTTACATTCCTCCAACAACCCATCTTGAGTACCAAACTCATTGTCGTAGAACAACATACAGCCATTAATGCAACAATCAATCTTTCTTACTCTTAAGCCCAACTTCGACACCAACTTCTTTGCTTCATAAAATGTTGTAGGCAAGTTGTCTTTCATTGCAGTTGAGTCCAACATCATCTTTACGAAGAATTCCAAACACTGATCAGGAACATTCCAATTTGCCTTGGCGGCCAACAATCTCACACAAATTGATAACTTTGACTCAGACGATCCATCAAACAACGGCGTATTCATCTCATTCAACAACTGGTAAAATTTCTGCGCTTCCTCATTCGGCAACTCTTCCCCACCAAAATCTTCAGGCTCATCATAGGTCACGTTCACACCAAAAGCATCCTCAACCATGTCACCAATCAGATTAAAGTTTTCCTCATATTCCACAGGCGGCCGACTACTTGAAGCATGAGAGTTGCTAGTCTCTTGTACGTTACTAGGCAGTTCTTCACCGTTAAACGTCCAAACCCAATAATTTGCAATGAAACCCCTTCTATGCAAATGAGCTGTTATTTCCTGTGGGTCACTAATTATTGGTCTACATTCACATTTAAGACAGGGACACCTAACTCCTCCTTCGCTTCGACATAATTCCTGAGCAAACGCCCAACTTATAAACCCTTCAACTCCTACTATAAAATTGGGTTTAAGTCCCATTCTTCCTGGAAATGTTCTATCGTACATCCAACTACGATAATACCGATAATATTCCATACTGCACATTTATACAATCATTGTCATTTGGAGTTAGAATACTAATCAACTTAATATTCTTCTTAGACGTATACTAGTTAATATTTACTATTCTTAAAACTATTATTTAGTAACAATACTACTAATATTTTTAACTACACGCGTTATATTGAACATATTTAACCATAAAATAATTTTTTTTAACTACACATTTTAAACTACATATATTAAAAATATTATTTAATAAAAATACTACTGTTATGTTTTTGTTACATATATAGTAATAAAAATAAAAAATAAGAAATAAGAAATATTACTATTATATTTGGAAATATACAAACACATGCATATTATGTTTTTATAACATATATACAAATTCAGTTTTAAATCTATTATATATGAATAAAATAAAAAATAAAAATAAAAAATGTTTTTATTAAATATATGATATACATATACATATTTTGTTTTTTATTAAAATTTTTTTTAGTATAATATTTCTCATTATCATAAATAATATATATAATAAAAATTAAAAATGAAAACTTTATAATATATAACTATTATATTAGTTTTACATATATAAAATTTATTTAATATATATAACTATTATATTAATATTTATAATATATATAACTATTATATTAATATTTATAATAATCTATTTTATATACTGTAAAATATTATAATATATATAATAATTTTAATAATAGTTTTAATATATCAATATACTAAAACAACTTTAATAATTTTAATGTTTGTATAATATTAATAGTTTTAATATATAATATATAATAATGTTTGTATAGTTTTAATAAAAATATTAATAAAAATTATACTAAAAACAATTTTAATATATCAATTTTTTTAAAACACATTATAACAATTTTAATATATCAATTTATTTCTAATAGTTTTACAATTTATACAAACACATTATAAATCTATATACAAACACATTCATATCTTAATTAATAAATCTACTAAAAATATGATATACATATACATATTTTGTTTTTTATTAAAATTTTTTTTAGTATAATATTTCTCATTATAATAAATAATATATATAATAAAAATTAAAAATGAAAACTTTATAATATATAACTATTATATTAGTTTTACATATATAAAATTTATTTAAGTTATAAAAATATATTTTTTAAAGTGAGAACTTTATAGTATATATTTATAATATATTCTTAAAAATGGAAACTTTATAATATATATAACTATTATATTCTTTTTTAATTTATATTAATATTTATAATAATCTATTTTATATACTGTAAAATATTATAATATATATAATAATTTTAATAATAGTTTTAATATATCAATATACTAAAAACAACTTTAATAATTTTAATGTTTGTATAATATTAATAGTTTTAATATATAATATATAATAATGTTTGTATAGTTTTAATAAAAATATTAATAAAAATTATACTAAAAACAATTTTAATATATCAATTTTTTTAAAACACATTATAACAATTTTAATATATCAATTTATTTCTAATAGTTTTACAATTTATACAAACACATTATTAATCTATTTTAATAAATGTATCCCAAAAATATATACCATATATATATCTAACCCAAAAATCATTATAAATTACACTAAAAATATATTTTAATTACTTACCTCTTCTTCAATCTACTCCTCCTTCTTCAATCTACTCTCCTCCTTCTTCAATCTACTAAAACTATACCAAAAAAAATCAAAAATTAATAACAGAATAAAGAATAAAATTATAACATAATACTTGTTCAACCTCTTCATTACCTTTGATATCAAAAAAATATTTGGATTGATGCAATTGGAGTTGGATTTTGGGAGATTGAAGTTGTTGTTCTTGTTCTGGTTTTGGGGATGAAGTTATTGTTGTTCTTGTTCTGCAACGAAGGTGTGGTGGAGTGAAGTGAATTGCATTGATTTATACCCAATGTAGCGACGTGAATTTAATTTCGCTAGTTGCCACGTGGTAAACACGTCGCAACAAGCAAACGGTAACATTTAATTAATGTCTCTGCCATAAATCCTGTCACCTAGTCAATTCAATATAACGTTTTAAATGTTGCGACGTGTTTACAACGTCACTACTTAATTTTTTAAAATTTGAATCTCCCCCCAATCTCCCCCCATGTGAACGTTATTGCTTTTTAAATTTATAATTTATACATTTAATGTAGCGACGTTTGACCCACGTCGCAACTTTATTCACGTAACCCAACGTCTGACTCATCCTTACTTTATGTTTATAAAGTTATTTTAAAATTAAAAACATGTGGCGACGTGGTAGTCACGTCGCTAGAGGCAATAAATACCCACGTGACAGCCACGTCGCTAATATGTGTCGCTGGGGAGCACTTTTTTTTGTAGTGGGGGGTACGAGAGCGCTTTCTAGAAAGCGCTGGTAAAGGGGGGGGGGGGCTACGAGAGCGCTTTATAGAAAGCGCAGGTAAAGGGGGGGGGGGTACCAGAGCGCTTTCTAAAAAGCGCTGGTAAAGG
The DNA here is from genome assembly GCF_029867415.1 of Vicia villosa. Lineage (NCBI taxonomy): Eukaryota > Viridiplantae > Streptophyta > Magnoliopsida > Fabales > Fabaceae > Vicia > Vicia villosa. Next base: position 222,330,431 of record NC_081181.1, read on the forward strand.
GTGGATACGAGAGCGCTTTCCAAAAGCGTTGGTATAGGGAAAATTAGGTATATGGTACGAAAGCGCTTTTAGAGAAAAAGCGCCGGTATAGGTATACCTATGAAAGCGCTTTTGAAAAGCGCTCTAGTAGCTCATTTTAAAATTAAATTTTTTAAAACAAATTAAAACAAACGCGCGTTCTGTATTTCATTCTTCATTGTTTCTTCATTGTTTCTTCATTGTTTCTTCACTGTTTCTCTTCACAAAGACAGTACCGTCGCCGCCAACCTCCACACAGCCGTCATCGTTCTTCTTGCCAACCGCCGCCGCCGTCGCTGTTTGTTCTTCTGCTTCGTTCACAGCCGGCATCGTTCTTCTGATTCGTTCACAGCCGTTCGTTCTCAACATCTCCTCTCAGCAACAACAACTCTGAATTCGTTTGCAGGTAAATCTTCTATCATCTTTCACTATTTTGTTGTTTCTTGAAACCCTAATTCTGGAAATGTGAGGTTGAAGATGAAAGTGAGGTAGCAAGGATGAGAGTGTGAGGTTTCAAACCCGGCCCTGTTTTGCTTTGTTTCTGTGGCATATGTGAGTGAGGATTGAGCGGATTTAATGGGATTCCAAGGGTGGAAATTGTGTGCACCATGTGAGATGCTTAGTAATTCTTTATGGCCATGTACATACATATTGAATATGAATGTTAATGAATTCATTTGTTTTTTCAATTCAAATTTGTTTTATCTTGCTTTCAATTGTGATATAAAACTATGCAAATTGTGTGGATGCTAATGCCATGGATGGATATGTAGTAGTGATCATGTAATGGTGAATCATAAATGAATAAAGTTACATGTGTTTGGTGTGAATCAAATTCTGCATTTTATTATCTTGTTTTATGTATGGAAATGTATGCATGTGATTTCATTATGCCATTCCCAAATGCTAGTTCACTTATGTCATGTGAATAAGTAAAAATAAATGAGCTATTAGAGTTAGTTAAAATTGGTTCTGATAAATAGAGTTTGTTAGTATGAAAATATATTGTGTTAGTAGTGGTGTATTTAATTAACTGCATCGTGTGTGTTTAATTTTACAGTTACTTTGAAGTGTACTTTATAGTTACTTTGAAGTCTATGGTTTCTACTTCTAAAATCATAGTAGTTTGTTGTTGAAGCGGTAGAGCGGCAAGCAACAAAAGATTTGGAAGTATTCATCCGGGATTTATCGTGTCCACAGAGATCGGTGAGAAGAACTGCCGTTCGACTATCTCGCGTTCTAAGTTTCATGAATTGGGTGCAGAAAGTAAATGCGGGAAAAGTAAATAAAAGCAGATAAACAATCTCAATAGTCTAAGAGAAATAGTTATGGAGTTGCATTTCGTTCTACCCGTCGAATACTTAAATCTGAAGATCTATCGCTCGACACTCACAATACGCATCAACATCACCAGGCATCATTCGAGATGCCACATCAGTGTCCATGTCTGTAACACCGACGAAAGCTCAACCGTACTATTCACATCAGCGATTTCTCCACCGACACAAACAACACGGAGGCATTAGACTCGATACCCACTACGATTGTTAGTCCTGAATCCATGTCTGCAACCCAGAAACTAACAGTTATCATTCCTAATCAAGATCTATGGTGTCCATGTCTGCAACAACACAAATCCAGAGCATTTAAGCAAAAAGATCAAGAACAACAACAATGATGATTTGTAAAGCGAATATATAAACGATCCCAAGATCCACAAATATACATACAATAAGAGTAGAAACATACATACAACACCCACCATTGGAATGAAACAAAGGGAAGAGAGAAGATGAACCGGAAAGATCTCACCGGTACAATGAAATCGAGTCAGATCCATGATCAATCCACATGACGTCGCACCCAATGGTGTTTCCTAAGCCTCTAAACTACCAAAAAAGGATCAGAGCTCAACTTGTCAAGAAGAGGTGATAAAAAACCTAAAAAATCTGTTATTAACTATTTATACAAAACTGAGTTTCGCAGTGGGCGCGACGCGCCCTATTTCGGCGCGATGCGCCCTTTATAAATTTAGCAAACCGCCCTCCGGCGCGACGCGCCCTAATCCGGCGCGACGCGCCCTAACTTCTGCCAGACTAAGCTCTTCAAACTCAAAGAGGGCGCGACGCGCCCTACAGCGCGCGAAGCGCCCTGCACCAGAACAGCAGAATTATTTCCTCAAGGCTCTCGCAGCCGTGTCTTCGACACTTTATTCCTCAAGGCTCCGAAAACGCAAGAATACCTACAAAAATACAACAAAACTATCAAACGGTATAAAAGTGTATGAAAATACAAGTATTCGTAAAGTAAACGTAATTACACAAAAACGGGAGATTATTCAAACGGTATTAACAAAAAGCATTGATAAGTGCCACTATTTACATACACAAAATAACTACAATTTGGCACTTAACAACTCTCCCCAACTAGAATCTGTTTGTCCTCAAACAGGGCCAAACACTCCAATCGCAAAAGTAGAAATCCAAAGAATCAAGAATCAACAACATTTAGAAAAACGAAACAATTGTACGGTTCAAATAAAAACGTACTAACAAAGTAAACACTTACCACTATCCTACAACGACAACATGAAAATGAAACGATTCCTAAGTACAAAAATTCATACAAAACATCCTAAAACAAAACAAGCTCAATAATGAATCACGCCTAGCAAAAACTCATCGGTAGATGAAAAACACCGAAAGGTGAGGACTTTGAACACTCATCCAACAATCTTGCAAACAATAGACAAAATTATGCGTTCATCTAAAAATAGTATTGAAAATGCAACGACACGAATCACAAGGGCTTTCAAGGTTGTAATGTGGCTCGGTTAACAAACAAGTGATAAGTCCTAAAGCTAATCGAAACAAAAACTTGCCTAAACCTAAGGGAGTAATTATTTCCACAAAGTTTCAAACAATACAATTTCAATCCAACTTTTCTCTTCATCACAAATTTCACACCAAACACAAAACTTATTAGTACACTCTTATTCAAAACTCTTTTTGTTCTTTTCTTTTTCAAGCTTTTCTCTTTTTTTCTTTCTTTTTCTTTTCTTTCTTTCTCACTTTTTTTTTTCTTTTTCTTTTTCTTTTCTTAACCTCACATCAATCACAACATAAAGAGGCAAACACCTTCTCCCCAACTTGAATTCAACCATAACATAAAGTGAATACTCCCTACTTTCTAAGGCAAGGTAAAAATCCAACTAAACATCATAGTTAAGGTCAAGAAAACAAAGATAATCAAAATCCATCAAAAAGGGTGAACTATGTCTCAAGTTCAAAAACAAAATGGACAATGACAAAAAGGCTCAAAGGGGGTACGAATGGTCACACACTCACAAGGTAAAATGACATTTGGCTTATGGTAGTTGTGCTCAAAATCAAACAAGTGCCTTGATCACTTTCGTGCATTCACAAAATCGATACAGACGAAAGATTAAACATAATAATATCCAGTTAAAACAAGAAATGTCGGTCACTCACATATATACACAATGGAAAGCCACCTCACATTTATGGTAAAAAGGGGAAACTAATTGTGATTCAAGTCATGAGCAAGTTATGCAAAAAGAATGAATAGTATGAAAATGGTACAAATGAAAAGTCTCCTAAACATGCTATGCTATAGAAAGCGATAAACGAGTACCTTGCAACGTACAAATTCGATCAATCATTACCGCACAACCGGCTTGTTGAATCAATCAAAATCGAAGAATTACCAAATGCGACTCCAAGTAATCGGGCCAAAATTTGAGTCTAAACACAAACAAAAGAATTAAAAATAAATCGATAAAATACTATACTATAACGCCTTGGTGTAAGTGGGAAAAAGGCGAGCCGAGTGACCCGTTAAAAAGAGGTCACTGGCCAAAAGCAACCCAGCGCGCGACGCACCCATGAGCGCGCGACGCGCGCTACACCAGAAAAACCAGACCAGTCTAAAAAGACAGATTTTCCAGTGAGCCACCACTTAACACCTATACAACTCAATTACAGAAAAACAAAAAAATAAAACCGTTGGGGTGCCTCCCAACAAGCGCTCGTTTAACGTCGTTAGCTCGACGCCTTTATTGTTTCGCGAATGGTAAGAAACTTCCTCGCGGTACGCCAATGCTTTCGCCTCAAACGCAACCTAAAGAAAATGACCTGCCCAAACACTAAATCAAAACTATACGAAACTTAAAACATAAAACCATCGCAATGCGATTAATCTCAACCAATCCCCGGCAACGGCGCCATTTTGTTGAAGCGGTAGAGCGGCAAGCAACAAAAGATTTGGAAGTATTCATCCGGGATTTATCGTGTCCACAGAGATCGGTGAGAAGAACTGCCGTTCGACTATCTCGCGTTCTAAGTTTCATGAATTGGGTGCGGAAAGTAAATGCGGGAAAAGTAAATAAAAGCAGATAAACAATCTCAATAGTCTAAGAGAAATAGTTATGGAGTTGCATTTCGTTCTACCCGTCGAATACTTAAATCTGAAGATCTATCGCTCGACACTCACAATACGCATCAACATCACCAGGCATCATTCGAGATGCCACATCAGTGTCCATGTCTGTAACACCGACGAAAGCTCAACCGTACTATTCACATCAGCGATTTCTCCACCGACACAAACAACACGGAGGCATTAGACTCGATACCCACTACGATTGTTAGTCCTGAATCCATGTCTGCAACCCAGAAACTAACAGTTATCATTCCTAATCAAGATCTATGGTGTCCATGTCTGCAACAACACAAATCCAGAGCATTTAAGCAAAAAGATCAAGAACAACAACAATGATGATTTGTAAAGCGAATATATAAACGATCCCAAGATCCACAAATATACATACAATAAGAGTAGAAACATACATACAACACCCACCATTGGAATGAAACAAAGGGAAGAGAGAAGATGAACCGGAAAGATCTCACCGGTACAATGAAATCGAGTCAGATCCATGATCAATCCACATGACGTCGCACCCAATGGTGTTTCCTAAGCCTCTAAACTACCAAAAAAGGATCAGAGCTCAACTTGTCAAGAAGAGGTGATAAAAAACCTAAAAAATCTGTTATTAACTATTTATACAAAACTGAGTTTCGCAGTGGGCGCGACGCGCCCTATTTCGGCGCGATGCGCCCTTTATAAATTTAGCAAACCGCCCTCCGGCGCGACGCGCCCTAATCCGGCGCGACGCGCCCTAACTTCTGCCAGACTAAGCTCTTCAAACTCAAAGAGGGCGCGACGCGCCCTACAGCGCGCGAAGCGCCCTGCACCAGAACAGCAGAATTATTTCCTCAAGGCTCTCGCAGCCGTGTCTTCGACACTTTATTCCTCAAGGCTCCGAAAACGCAAGAATACCTACAAAAATACAACAAAACTATCAAACGGTATAAAAGTGTATGAAAATACAAGTATTCGTAAAGTAAACGTAATTACACAAAAACGGGAGATTATTCAAACGGTATTAACAAAAAGCATTGATAAGTGCCACTATTTACATACACAAAATAACTACAATTTGGCACTTAACATTTGTGCTACAGATTGCATATAGTTCCTTCACTTTTATGATATTTGTATTTAACTGCATCGTGCGTGTGTGTTTAATTTTACAGTTACTTTGAAGTCTCTGGTTTCTACTTGTACAACGCCGATTCAAACCTACCCATCTCCCACATCAAGTCTAATTCAGGTTACTATCCCTTTCTTCTTGCTTATAGTTTGTTATTTTCTGCTTATAGTTTATTGTTTATGGTTCTATTTAATATCAATTTAGTGTCTCTCAACCAATTTTTTGGTTTGTGGACTTATATTACCTTGAAATAAGGTAATGTCTTCTTTAAGAAATCGGGTATTCTGATTAGGTATTCTGATTAGGTATTCTATTATGATGATAGCTATTTATTATCTTGACAGAATTCCTTAGTACCTGATAGAGAAACCAAGAAGCATTTGTTTAGCTTAATTAAGACATGGATAAGACATGGATGAATTCAAACCGATTGTCGAAACAGTACGAGAAAGGGGTATGGGAATTCGTTGAGTTTGCGGTTGCGCACTCCGAAGACCCGCTTCGAATGCCGTGTCCTTGCTTGGGTTGCTGTTATGGGGGTAAGGTTGACGGGAAACAGTTGGGATCCCATTTACTACGGTTTGGAATTGATAGAAGTTATACATGTTGGACAATGCATGGTGAGAAAAGTAACGGGAATGTTGAGTCGAGGTGTAATAGGAAGTATGCTTCAAACGACGATTGCACAGACACATACGATTGCGATCGAGTCGAAGAGATTGCAGAAGCGCTTGAAGAAGATCTTGCGGATTGTCCCAAAATGTTTGAGAGGTTGGTAAGCGATGCAGAGAAACCGTTGTATGATGGTTGTTCAAAATTCATAAGATTGTCTGCGGTGTTAAAGTTGTACAACTTAAAGGCGGACAATGGATGGTCGGATAAAAGTTTCACAGAGTTATTAGCCCTTATGAAAGATATGCTACCAGAAGATAATGTTCTTCCCAATCGAACGTATGAAGCCAAAAAGATGTTGTCCTCTATTGACATGAGCTATGATAAGATACATGCATGTCCAAACGATTGCGTTTTGTTTCGAAACGAGTATGCAGCGTTGAATGAGTGTCCTAAATGTGGTGCCCCTCGATATAAGAAAAAGTTGTCTTCTGCTAAAGTCTTATGGTATTTTCCTATAATTCCGAGATTTAGACGCATGTATCGTAGTGAGACCGATTCAAGACACTTGACTTGGCATGCAGATGAAAGAATTATTGATGGAAAGTTGCGACATCCGGCAGACTCACCACAATGGATGAAAGTTGATACTGATTATCCTGAATTTGGAAAAGAAGCAAGAAACCTTCGGTTGTCATTGTCTACTGATGGAATGAACCCGCATGGTATTCAGAGTATCTCGCATAGCACATGGCCTGTGATTCTTATGATCTATAACCTACCTCCGTGGCTATGTATGAAGCGTAAGTACATGATGTTATCTATGCTAATTTCTGGGCCTAAACAACCAGGGAATGACATAGACGTATACTTGGCACCGTTAATCGAAGATTTAAAGTTTTTGTGGGACAACGGTGTGGAGGTTTACGATGGGTATAGGAAGGAAAGTTTCAACTTGAGGGCGATGTTGTTTGGAACAATTAATGATTTTCCAGCATACGGAAATCTATCCGGGTACAGCAATAAAGGTCAAAAGGCGTGTCCCGTTTGTGAAGATGAAACCGATACGACACGATTGGATCTTTGTCAGAAGAATGTCTTTCTCGGCCATCGTAGATTCTTAAATTCTAATCATCACTACCGTGGGTGGAGAAAAGCATTCAACGGAAAGGCCGAACATGGTACAGCCCCGCCTTTTTTGTCAGGTGATCAAATTTTTGAAAAGGTGAAAGATGTGAGCACTCAGTTTGGCAAGCCTTTTGCACATTCACTTGTCAAGGGTGGGTGGAAGAAGAAGTCCATTTTTTTGAACTTCCATATTGGAAGTCGTTGTACGTAAGACATTTCCTGGATGTTATGCATATTGAAAAAAATGTATTTGACAGCGTCATAGGTACGTTACTCAATATACAAGGAAAGTCTAAGGATGGCCTTAACATAAGGAAGGACATGGTAAACATGGGAATGAGAACTGAATTGGGACTCGTGACGAAAGGAAGACGAAGATATCTGCCACCTGCTGTTTACACTCTATCTAGAAAGGAGAAGAAAACATTGTGTAAGTTCCTCAGTGAAGTTAAAGTTCCAGAAGGCTACTCTTCAGATATTAGAAGACTTGTGTCCATGAAAGACCTCAAGTTAAAGAGTTTGAAGACGCATGATTGTCATGTTATAATGGAACATTTTTTACCAATAGGTATACGTTCTATTCTGCCAGAAAAAGTAAGAAGCGCAATAACTAAGCTGTGTTTCTTCTTCAGGTCAATTTGCAGTAAGGTGGTCGATCCCGCGATCTTACCAACATTGCAAAAAGAGATAGTTGTTACTTTATGTGATCTTGAAATGTATTTTCCTCCCTCGTTTTTTGACATAATGGTTCATCTAGTCGTTCATCTTGTGAAAGAGACACAATTATGCGGACCAGCTTATATGAGATGCATGTACCCTGCTGAACGTTATATGAAAATATTAAAAGGGTACGTGAAAAACAGAAGTCGACCGGAGGGTTGTATTGCCGAACGATACGTTGTTGAAGAAGCGGTTGAGTTTTGTACTGAATATCTGTCAAATGTTCAATCAATTGGACTCCCCAAATCTCATATTGTCGAAAAAAAAGAAGGAAAAAGGCTAATTGGAAATAAAGTTGTGACAGTATCAATGGTCGAACGGAATCAAGCGCACTTGTATGTTCTGCACAATGAGATTGAGGTTGAGCCGTATGTTGAAATGCACAAGGTTGTTCTCCGAGATTTAAATCCAAATAGAAATGAGAACTGGATAGTACGAGAGCACAATCGAAGTTTCATACCGTGGTTTAGGGATCATATTTATTCAAAGTATCGTTCAGATCCTGCTTTAGTAACAGAAAGGTTGAGATGTTTAGCCTATGGTCCAACTGTAATTGTGCTTTCTTATAGCGCATACGCTATTAATGGATACACATTTTATACCAAAGAACAGGATGATAAAAGTACTATGCAAAATAGTGGTGTTACCTTGGTAGCTGAAGCAATGCACATATCAAGTGCGAATGACTTAAATCCGAAGTTTGCAAATTTGTCATATTTTGGGGTTATCGAGCGCATTTTGGTGTTTGATTACGCGAAGTTTCAGATTCCTGTATTTGGTAGCAAGTGGGTTGAAAATAATAGTGGCATACGAATGGATAAGTCAGGATTTTTGCAAGTGGATCTCAATAGGGTAGGGTACAAAGATGAGCCTTTCATTTTAGCCTCTCAAGCTAAACAAGTGTTCTATGTCAATGATCCGACAAGTACGAAATGGTCTATAGTGCTTTTATCTAACAAAATAGTAGATGAAAACATTGAAGATCAAGGTGATATTGGTGTTGGCATTGAATCTTGTACAAGAAACGATCAAAATGAGAATGAATCTTGTACTAGAAATGATCATAATGAGGGTATTTGGATCAATCCAACCGTCCGCGTTGTTAAGAGACGCTTAGAACACAATCCTACCAAGAAAAGAAAGAGACGTTAGTGATAAAGGTAATAGTATACATATTCCGACTAATTTGTTTTATTCAATTTGTACCGATTGTTTTAATCAATAGTATAGTACTTATTCAATTTTGGTGCATATTCTCGTTTTGTACATAACTTTTGAACCATGTATCCGTTTGTCGACTTCTTTACATGTAACTATACTATTTTGACGATTCCGGAGCTGCTCATGCACTTATCTTTACATTTCGGGACTGTTTTTTTATCGGTTTTGCTTCTGCCCGTAATCAAAAGTCGGGCTTAGGGTCTGAATTTCGGAAAACCGACTTTATTTTTGAGTCCGTGGGGACGTTTTACCATAGCCATGTAAATTTTGTTCAATTCCTACAACTTTCTTTTTTGACGCTTATTTTGATTTGTACCGATTTCGTTTCCGATACACTTGTACATGCATGGTTTGACTTCCATTTGACTTGTATAGATTGTTAGCTTATTAATAGTGTACTAATGTGCTTTAGTTTGTTTGATACAGGTTAAATGGCTCCGGATAGAGATGCTCCACCTGAAAACTCACAAGAAAACTCACAAGAAAGAGATGCTCAAGAAAGAGATGCCACAGATACAAATGCTCCACCTGATACTGTAGCAAAAGAAGTTGCACGAGGCATCACTATTATGAAGGGAATCGTTCGACATAGAGACCAAGGATTAGTATACCGTTTGGATTGGAATTCTGATAAACAAGCAATTGGTCCTAATTCTGCAAAGTTGACAAGCTATATTGGTACACTTGTTCGTATGCATATTCCGATCTCCACACCTAAATGGACTCTGAAAAGCTTAGAGTTGGATGCGAAAAAAAAAAGCGATTTGGGACGAGCTTCAGGTATATATCATATATGGTTAATTGTTGTTATTATCTTGACGATAAATTGTTTAAATTACTTATACTAACACACTATGCGTATGTTTTTTTGCAGAGGACTTTTGAGATACCAGATGATCGTAAACGTTACATACTTAGTTTGGCCGACAAAAGATATAGAGGGTGGAAAGCCTTTTTGACAAACACCTATCTTAAGGATAAAGATGGAAACTTTCTTGAAGAGGCACCGGGACGGCCAAAAAAGTATGAGATCTTCATTGGTGAAAAAGATTGGGCTGAGTTTGTAAAGCAAAGAGATGAAGATTTTCGGAAAAGGAGTGCCACGAATAGTGCGAGAGCATCCAAACCCGCGTATCCATACAAAAAAGGGCGTATGGGATATGCACGCTTAGAGGATAAACTTGTAAGTAAATAGAAATGCATTTTAATTAATTGTCTAAATGTGTTTTATTTGACGATTTTATCATTTGTGTCAATGCATAGTTAGAGGAGTCTAAAAGTGAGGAAACCTCACTTCCTGTACATGTGTTGTGGAGGGAAGCTCGTGTGGGCAAGAATCAAGCTGTCGATCCCGAAGTTCAGAGAGTTTTTACTGAATGTGTAAGTATAATACTGTGTCTTTAATTAAATCAAATGTTTTTTAATATATAAATGATTTTTTAATGTAAATGAATTACAGGAGACCTTGTCGCAATCGGCATCCACCGGTGAGGGGAGCGTACTTAGTAGAGCACTAGATGCTCCTGAGTATCCCGGTCGGGTGAGGGGTAAGGGTTATGGTGTGACTCCAACCTCTTTTTACAAGAGTCCTAGGAGAAGAAATCCTTCAAATGAAGAAGTGTTGCAAAAGTTGGCGGAATTGCAAGCACAAGTCTCTGAATTACAAAGAGATAAAAAGATGTATATGAGAGAAAAGTGCAACACTTCATCGGTGAAAGAAACTAGTGATAAGGCTAGTATCAACTATCAAAGGAAATTTCCCGAGGTAATTATAGTTTTTTTTCCTTTTAAATTGTTCTATTTTATTAATGATAATGACTTTATATTTACTATTGGTTTAGGGCATTTCATCTTGCCAACTATACTTATCGGAACCGAATTATCGACTAGTTGGCAAGGGAAAAGTGCACAACACTTTGGGAGATTTACTTCACCATAGACCGCTCCCGGATGGACACCTGAAAGTATCGGTGGATGTTGTAGTAGATCATGATGCGATGCTACCGGTACCTGACATGGTCTCAGAGACGACATTGCTGCGAGATGCAATAGGATCATTTGTTGCATGGCCCTCGGAGCTCATTACCATTAGTGATGAGGTATATTGAAAACGATTATGAATCATTTAGTTTTCGAATGTCAATTCTAAACCGTTTATTAATTATTTTTTACATTTTAATTTTAGACTGCTCCTATAAAACCCACAGTTAAGGGTAAAGGGATTTTACAGGAGGAGAAGTCCGTTGCATCACTAAAAGAGGTACATTTAAAGTGTTAATAATTAATCTGAATCTAAATCTGCATGATTTTATATTTTACCTAACTTATATGATTTTTAGGCATCCGCTCGGGAGTCTCAACAACTGACGCAGCAAGTTCGTACCGTACCACCCACTGGTCCTCCGAAGCCAGCGGGAAAAAAAGGCGGTGCTTTTGTGGCTCGATACCGGTCGACGCTCGGAACAATGGTTGATATGTCCGATTTGAAGGATGGTGCTTTACGTGAAATCGATATGGATGAAAGTGTCTTCGGTATTGAATTCAAGTCACTTATTACAATTGATGTCTTGGAGGAGATTTTTAGGCATGATCAACTAGGCGTCACTAACATGCACTCATACATCCGGTAATATTCACTCATCCGATATATTATTTAATTAGTCCCACAATATAATTTATTTACACATTTCAATGAAAATAATCTAATGTTTATTATGTTTTTATTTAAGGTTGTTGTATGACAGAGTGTTGCGCGGGAATCCATTGTCTAACAGATTCCGTTTCGTGTCTTCCGCCCATTGCAGCGGAATGGCAATTGCTTCGGAACCGGAATCAGTTAGACAGCACTTAGTCGATAGATTCATGTCCACCGGCAATACAGAAAGTCTGCATCTTTTGGCGTATAATACCCGACCAGTAGGGTTAGTTTCTCATTCTTTGTTCATCTAATCTCTGTTTCTTTTGTGTATAGCAAAATTTTCATATAACCTATTGTTTTAATTTATAGAGCACACTGGTTGCTTCTTGCTATCAACCCTATAAGGGAAGTCGTGTATTATCTGAATTCGGTAAATGGTGAATGGACCAATTATCCGGCCATGAAGGACATCGTTGATTTGTAAGTGGGATCGTTCTAAATATATATTCGTGTATATTTATATATTTATATATTTACTTATTTGTGGGATTGATCTAAACATATGCTTTTATATATTTGTTAATTAGATCAATACAAGTGTTCCGAAGTCAACGGGACGCACAGGTATCCCGAACTAAATCTAACAACATTACTTGGATCCAAGTGCAGGTACATTATTTTTCACAATGTTGCTTATAATATATTTATGCTACTTGATAAAACAAGACAATTATAGAATCTTATTTGTTTTTCTATGTAGTGTCCGCAACAGCGAAACAGTTACGATTGCGGATACTTTGTATTGAGGTTTATGAAAGAAATCCTTCAGGCAAATCAATTAGAGATTCCGCTCACGGTGTGAATTTATAACTTAAGATAATTTCATATAATTTATTACATTTAACTAAATGTATCATTCATATTATGTTTTTGTTTTGTAGTACCTTGACGAATTCCGTGTTGCTGGGTACCCGAGACTTAAGTTGGAAGAAATAAAAGAGGATTTGTGTCAATTTTATATTAAGCGCTTTTTCATGTAGGATTTGTGTCGATTTGAACTATAATATTATTGATGTTGTAATGATGTATATATATAATTTTGGATATTATAATGCTATTATATTAGTATATATATATTGTCTTACTGATGGCTGAAATAATATCGTCGAAAATAAATTACAGGTCGAAAATATTACAGGTTGAAAACATATTACAGGTCGAAATAATATTACAGGTCGACTGGGAGGATTAAATTACAGGCTGCACATTAAAATACCTCATTTAGCAACGAAAGCGCTTTTAAAAAGCGCTCTTAAAGGCCCACCTACTAAAGCGCTTCTTTGTAAAAGCGCTGCCAAAGATTAATAAAAAAGCAAAAAAAATAAAAAAAAAAGAAATATACGAAAGCGCTTTTGTAAAAGCGCTCTTATAGGGGGGCTATCAGAGCGCTTTTTCCAGAAAAAGCGCTCTTAAAGCCCACCCTATAAGAGCGCTTTTCCAAAAGCGCTTTAGTATGTTGCGTTTTTTTTTTATTTTTTACTCTCACAGGGGGGCCTATCACAGCGCTTTTCTGGAAAAAGCGCACTTAAAGGGGGGCCTACCAGAGCCCTTTTTCCAGAAAAGCGCTCTTAAAGGGGGGCCTACAAGAGCGCTTTTTCCAGAAAAGCGCTCTTATAGGGGGGGCCTACCAGAGCGCTTTTTGAAGCGCTTTTGTTACCTTTGCCAGCGCTGCCTTTCACAGCGCTTTTAAGCGCTTTTAAAGCCCAGAAAAAGCGCTTTTAAAGCCCTTCCGTGTTGTAGTGAATTTAAAACACAAATAAAATGTTTTATCTAAGTTTTGAGAATAAATTAGCCATCAGCTCTTATGATTTTTTTTTTCATTGAGCAACTTTTAAATGTAAATCCATGATAAAAAATGTCTTGAAATTTATCTTTAGAAATATTTATATCGATAAATTTTAATTAGACAAGTATCAATATTGGTCAATTGAGTTGAATCATATATAATTTTAATCAAAAAGTCTCTATTTTTCGTTCAGTCATGACCATGAGAATCAGTATAATTTTGTTCATGAGATGTTTTTTTTTTTAAATCTTTTTTATGTTTACAATGTTATCTTTTGTTTGGTCAATGAACAATTATCTATATTATCATTTTTTATTTGTTTTAATAAATTTATCTAGAAACCCCTTTTAAGATAAAATTAGAAACCACTTTTAAGATGCAATTAGAATCTCAATTTTTTCTACTTATTTATAATTTAGGATAATCTAATTCACATTCAAATAGAATCCCTTTTTTTAAGATGCATCTCTCTCTCTCTTTCATCGTGAATGAAACTGATTTTCCTAGTCCTAGCTAAAAGAGTCTTACCAAGTGCTTTCAAGTGTACACACAATAGACATAATATCTAACATTACTTAATACTATAAGATTAACACTTAGAAGTATAAGTCTACCAAAATGACAAAATGCATAGTTTCTTTAAATTTAATGTTTAAGCATAGGCATAAAACAGTAACATCCAACTGATTTAAGTTTGTCAAACTAATCTTATCCTCTTGAAATCCATTATCTATGTCGTCCTCTTGAAATTTATCACTTATGTCGTCTTCTTGAAGTTTTTCACCTACTTCATCCTCATAATGATCTTTTAAAATTTGCCACTTAAGTTGTCATCATCAATATCTTAATTGATGTGTTGCTATATAATAAAATGAAAACAAATAAACCTAAGACATTTCTTACAAAAATCTAAGCCACTGTGGGCCGCACTCCTTTTCCTAACAAATGTTTTATTAATTCCATATTAATTTGATAATTGCAATGTTACATTAATGTTTTAAAAGCATTTTACAATCTATCAAATCTTATTTTCAAAATTGTGCTTCAATGTAGAGACTTCTTCATTGAGTACTTTTTTTCAAAGCATTAATCTCTGAATTTGTGTTATTCAATAAAAAATTAATAAAGGTAAAGATTTGATTAGCCTTTAATGTCTCTGAATTTGTATTTTTAAAATTTGATGATTTTCGTAACTACGCCAAAATTGGCTTTTAAAAGCGCACCTACAACAGCGCTTATTCACAAAAGCGCTTTCGTAGGTTTGGTTAAAAACAAAATAAAAAAACACGCTAGAAAAGCGCTCTTAAAGGGGGGGCAATGAAAGCGCTTTTCAAAAGCGCTCTTATAGGAGGTGGCTATGAAAGCGCTTTCCAAAAGCGCTCTTAAAGGGTGGGGTATGACAGCGCTTTTCAAAAGCGCTCTTATAGGGGTCTTATAGGGGGTGGATATGAAAGCGCTTTTGAAAGCGCTCTTAAAGGGGGGGGGGTTACGAAAGCGCTTTTAAAGAGAAAGCGCTGGTATAGAGTGGCCTATGAAAGCGCTTTTGAAAAGCGCTCTTGTAGCCCTCATTAAATATTTTTAAAACTAAAACACGCTCTTTTATTTTAATTTCCAGAAACATTCTAAAAGTTCTTCTTCTTCCTCTCACGCTATTACTGTTATTCCGTCGAACCACTCACCCTCTAAACCACTCACCCTCACGTCTGAACCACTCACCGTCCGTCTCAACCACTCTCCGTCGTCTTCTCACCTTCAGGCCACCGCCGCCGCCGCCGCTGCCGCCGCCGTTCTTTGGGTGGGATTTTAGGGTTTTCTTGGTCAAAATCAACATCTTCTTGCTGCTTCTGTTCAGGTAAAATCTTCCCACTATTCTGGTCTGGTTTAGGCAATTTCAGCGAGGACTTTCTGTTTAGGGATTTTAGGATTTTAGGGATTTTAGGATTTTAGAACTTGTAATTGCAAATGAAATTTCTGGTCTGGTTTGAAGACAGTAATGAAGTCAGTGATACATTCTTCTGTTATGGATATCAATAGAAAAATTAAGAGAAATATAATGTCTTAAAATGCTAGAAAGCAACACACTTACTGATTGATACATAATTTTGAACTAAAGTGTTGCTACTCTTGGACATTTTCTTCCACTCTTACCACATTTCATTTAGAAATGTAACTGAGTTTTTGAATACAAAACTACTTGCTGTTGCTGCCTAAATTAAGGTATCTCAAAAAATGAAAACAGAGACAATAAACATCATCGACTTCTGTGAAAGTTCTATTTTAAAATATTTGCACGGTGATACTACATATATGGTTATAACATATGTTAAATAAATAAATATTAAGTGACATAAACTTCAAAAGATAGGTTTTTATTTTTTTTAATTTGTAATTATAACTAGATTGCTTCTGTTGATGATGATGTGAGTTCTAGTTTTGTTTTTGTTTTTGTTTTTGTTATTTAGTGATGATGTGAGTTCTAGTTTTGTGATGCATTGGTGTAGTTTATGTCAATGGTGATGAAGGTTAAAGGTTATTATAGTAATGGTGAAATTATAGTAAGGCAATTTCATGGGTTTATGGATGGTTATTTGGTTGTGGGTTTATTATTATTCTATTAAGTGTACTTTTATAGTTACTTTGAAGTCTATGGTTTCTACTTCTAAAATCATAGTAGTTTGTGCTACAGATTGCATATAGTTCCTTCACTTTTATGATATTTGTATTTAACTGCATCGTGCGTGTGTGTTTAATTTTACAGTTACTTTGAAGTCTCTGGTTTCTACTTGTACAACGCCGATTCAAACCTACCCATCTCCCACATCAAGTCTAACTCAGGTTACTATCCCTTTCTTCTTGCTTATAGTTTGTTATTTTCTGCTTATAGTTTATTGTTTATGGTTCTATTTAATATCAATTTAGTGTCTCTCAACCATTTTTTTGGTTTGTGGACTTATATTACCTTGAAATAAGGTAAGGTCTTCTTTAAGAAATCGGGTATTCTGATTAGGTATTCTGATTAGGTATTCTATTATGATGATAGCTATTTATTATCTTGACAGAATTCCTTAGTACCTGATAGAGAAACCAAGAAGCATTTGTTTAGCTTAATTAAGTCATGGATAAGACATGGATGAGATCAAACCGATTGTCGAAAGAGTACGAGAAAGGGGTATGGGAATTCGTTGAGTTTGCGGTTAAGCACTCCGAAGACCCGCTTCGAATGCCGTGTCCTTGCTTGGGTTGCTGTTATGGGGATAAGGTTGACGGGAAACAGTTGGGATCCCATTTACTACGGTTTGGAATTGATAGAAGTTATACATGTTGGACAATGCATGGTGAGAAAAGTAACAGGAATGCTGGGTCGAGTTGTAATAGGAAGTATGCTTCAAACGACGATTGCACAGACACATACGATTGCGATCGAGTCGAAGAGATTGCAGAAGCGCTTGAAGAAGATCTTGCGGATTGTCCCAAAATGTTTGAGAGGTTGGTAAGCGATGCAGAGAAACCGTTGTATGATGGTTGTTCAAAATTCACAAGATTGTCTGCGGTGTTAAAGTTGTACAACTTAAAGGCGGACAATGGATGGTCGGATAAAAGTTTCACAGAGTTATTAGCCCTTATGAAAGATATGCTACCAGAGGATAATGTTCTTCCCAATCGAACGTATGAAGCCAAAAAGATGTTGTCCTCTATTGGCATGAGCTATGATAAGATACATGCATGTCCAAACGATTGCTTTTTGTTTCGAAACGAGTATGCAGCGTTGAATGAGTGTCCTAAATGTGGTGCCCCTCGATATAAGAAAAAGTTGTCTCCTGCTAAAGTCTTATGGTATTTTCCTATAATTCCGAGATTTAGACGCATGTATCGTAGTGAGACCGATTCAAGACACTTGACTTGGCATGCAGATGAAAGAATTATTGATGGAAAGTTGCGACATCCGGCAGACTCACCACAATGGATGAAAGTTGATACTGATTATCCTGAATTTGCAAAAGAAGCAAGAAACCTTCGGTTGTCATTGTCTACTGATGGAATGAACCCGCATGGTATTCAAAGTATCTCGCATAGCACATGGCCTGTGATTCTTATGATCTATAACCTACCTCCGTGGCTATGTATGAAGCGTAAGTACATGATGTTATCAATGCTAATTTCTGGGCCTAAACAACCAGGGAATGACATAGACGTATACTTGGCACCGTTAATCGAAGATTTAAAGTTTTTGTGGGACAACGTTGTGGAGGTTTACGATGGGTATAGGAAGGAAAGTTTCAACTTGAGGGCGATGTTGTTTGGAACAATTAATGATTTTCCAGCATACGGAAATCTATCCGGGTACAGCAATAAAGGTCAAAAGGCGTGTCCCGTTTGTGAAGATGAAACCGATACGACACGATTGGATCTTTGTCAGAAGAATGTCTTTCTCGGTCATCGTAGATTCTTAAATTCTAATCATCACTACCGTGGGTGGAGAAAAGCATTCAACGGAAAGGCCGAACATGGTACAGCCCCGCCTTTTTTGTCAGGTGATCAAATTTTTGAAAAGGTGAAAGATGTGAGCACTCAGTTTGGCAAGCCTTTTGCACATTCACTTGTCAAGGGTGGGTGGAAGAAGAAGTCCATTTTTTTTGAACTTCCATATTGGAAGTCGTTGTACGTAAGACATTTCCTGGATGTTATGCATATTGAAAAAAATGTATTTGACAGCGTTATAGGTACGTTACTCAATATACCAGGAAAGTCTAAGGATGGCGTTAACATAAGGAATGACATGGCAAACATGGGGATGAGAACTGAATTGAGACCCGTGACGAAAGGAAGACGAACATATCTGCCACCTGCTATTTACACTCTATCTAGAAAGGAGAAGAAAACATTGTGTAAGTTCCTCAGTGAAGTTAAAGTTCCAGAAGGCTACTCTTCAGATATTAGAAGACTTGTGTCCATGAAAGACCTCAAGTTAAAGAGTTTGAAGACGCATGATTGTCATGTTATAATGGAACATTTTTTACCAATAGGTATACGTTCTATTCTGCCAGAAAAAGTAAGAAGCGCAATAACTAAGCTGTGTTTCTTCTTCAGGTCAATTTGCAGTAAGGTGGTCGATCCCGCGATCTTACCAACATTGCAAAAAGAGATAGTTGTTACTTTATGTGATCTTGAAATGTATTTTCCTCCCTCGTTTTTTGACATAATGTTTCATCTAGTCGTTCATCTTGTGAAAGAGACACAATTGTGCGGACCAGCTTATATGAGATGGATGTACCCTGCTGAACGTTATATGAAAATATTAAAAGGGTACGTGAAAAACAGAAGTCGACCGGAGGGTTGTATTGCCGAACGATACGTTGTTGAAGAAGCGGTTGAGTTTTGTACTGAATATCTGTCAAATGTTCAATCAATTGGACTCCCCAAATCTCATATTGTCGAAAAAAAAGAAGGAAAAAGGCTAATTGGAAATAAAGTTGTGACAGTATCAATGGTCGAACGGGATCAAGCGCACTTGTATGTTCTGCACAATGAGATTGAGGTTGAGCCGTATGTTGAAATGCACAAGGTTGTTCTCCGAGATTTAAATCCAAATAGAAATGAGAACTGGATAGTACGAGAGCACAATCGAAGTTTCATTCCGTGGTTTAGGGATCATATTTATTCAAAGTATCGTTCAGATCCTGCTTCAGTAACAGAAATGTTGAGATGTTTAGCCTATGGTCCAACTGTAATTGTGCTTTCTTATAGCGCATACGCTATTAATGGATACACATTTTATACCAAAGAACAGGATGATAAAAGTACTATGCAAAATAGTGGTGTTACCTTGGTAGCTGAAGCAATGCACATATCAAGTGCGAATGACTTAAATCCGAAATTTGCAAATTTGTCATATTTTGGGGTTATCGAGCGCATTTTGGTGTTTGATTACGCGAAGTTTCAGATTCCTGTATTTGGTTGCAAGTGGGTTGAAAATAATAGTGGCATACGAATGGATAAGTCAGGATTTTTGCAAGTGGATCTCAATAGGGTAGGGTACAAAGATGAGCCTTTCATTTTAGCCTCTCAAGCTAAACAAGTGTTCTATGTCAATGATCCGACAAGTACGAAATGGTCTATAGTGCTTTTATCTAACAAAATAGTAGATGAAAACATTGAAGATCAAGGTGATATTGGTGTTGGCATTGAATCTTGTACAAGAAACGATCAAAATGAGAATGAATCTTGTACTAGAAATGATCATAATGAGGGTATTTGGATCAATCCAACCGTCCGCGTTGTTAAGAGACGCGTAGAACACAATCCTACCAAGAAAAGAAAGAGACGTTAGTGATAAAGGTAATAGTATACATATTCCGACTAATTTGTTTTATTCAATTTGTACCGATTGTTTTAATCAATAGTATAGTACTTATTCAATTTTGGTGCATATTCTCGTTTTGTACATAACTTTTGAACCATGTATCCGTTTGTCGACTTCTTTACATGTAACTATACTATTTTGACGATTCCGGAGCTGCTCATGCACTTATATGTTCATTTCGGGACTTTTTTTTTATCGGTTTTGCTTCTGCCCGTAATCAAAAGTCGGGCTTAGGGTCTGAATTTCAGAAAACCGACTTTATTTTTGAGTCCGTGGGGACGTTTTACCATAGCCATGTAAATTTCGTTCAATTCCGACAACTTTATTTTTTGACGCTTATTTTGATTTGTACCGATTTCGTTTCCGATTTACTTGTACATGCATGGTTTGACTTCCATTTTACTTGTATAGATTGTTAGCTTATTAATAGTGTACTAATGTGCTTTAGTTTGTTTGATACAGGTTAAATGGCTCCGGATAGAGATGCTCCACCTGAAAACTCACAAGAAAGAGATGCTCAAGAAAGAGATGCCACGGATACAAATGCTCCACCTGATACTGAAGCAAAAGAAGTTGCACGAGGCATCACTATCATGAAGGGAATCGTTCGACATAGAGACCAAGGATTAGTATACCGATTGGAATGGAATTCTGATAAACAAGCAATTGGTCCTAATTCTGCAAAGTTGACAAGTTATATTGGTACACTTGTTCGTATGCATATTCCGGTCTCCGTAGCTAGATGGAATATGAAAAGCAAAGACTTGGATGAGAAAAAAGACGCGATTTGGGACGAGCTTCAGGTATATATCATATATGGTTAATTGTTGTTATTATCTTGACGATAAATTGTTTAAATTACTTATACTAACACACTATGCGTATGTTTTTTTGCAGAGGACTTTTGAGATACCAGATGATCGTAGACGCTACATACTTGGTTTGGCCGGCAAAAGATATAGAGGGTGGAAAGCTTTTTTGACAAACACTTATCTTAAGGATAAAGATGGAAACTTTCTTGAAGAGGCACCGGGACGGCCAAAAAAGTATGAGATCTTCATTGGTGAAGAAGATTGGGCTAAGTTTGTAGAGCAAAGAGATGAAGATTTTCGGAAAAGGAGTGCCAAGAATAGTGCGAGAGCATCCAAACCCGCATATCCATACAAAAAAGGGCGTTTGGGATATGCACGCTTGGAGGATAAAATTGTAAGTAAATAGAAATGCGTTTTAATTAATTGTCTAAATGTGTTTTATTTGATGATTTTATCATTTGTGTCAATGCATAGTTAGAGGAGACTAAAAGTGAGGAAACCTCACTTCCTGAACATGTGTTGTGGAGGGAAGCTCGTGTGGGCAAGGATCATGCTGTCGATCCCGAAGTTCAGAGAGTTTTTACTGAATGTGTAAGTATAATACTGTGTCTTTAATTAAATCAAATGTTTTTTAATATATAAATGATTTTTTAATGTAAATGAATTACAGGAGACCTTGTCGCAATCGGCATCCACCGGAGAGGGGAGCATACTTAGTAGAGCACTAGATGCTCCTGAGTATCCCGGTCGGGTGAGGGGTAAGGGTCATGGTGTGACTCCAACCTCTTTTTACAAGAGTCCTAGGAGAAGAAATCCTTCAAATGAAGAAGTGTTGCAAAAGTTGGCGGAATTGCAAGCACAAGTCTCTGAATTGCAAAGAGATAAAGAGGCGTATATGAGAGAAAAGTGCAACACTTCATCGGTGAAAGAAACTAGTGATAAGGCTAGTATCAACTATCAAAGGAAATTTCCCGAGGTAATTATAATTTTTTTTCCTTTTAAATTGTTCTATTTTATTAATGATAATGACTTTATATTTACTATTGGTTTAGGGCATTTCATCTTGCCAACTATACTTATCGGAACCGAGTTATCGACTAGTTGGCAAGGGAAAAGTGCACAACACTTTGGGAGATTTACTTCACCATAGACCGCTCCCGGATGGACACCTGAAAGTATCGGTGGATGTTGTAGTAGATCATGATGCGATGCTACCGGTACCTGACATGGTCTCAGAGACGACATTGCTGCGAGATGCTAAACCGTTTATTAATTATTTTTTACATTTTAATTTTAGACTGCTCCTATAAAACCCACAGTTAAGGGTAAAGGGATTTTACAGGAGGAGGAGTCTGTTGCATCACTAAAAGAGGTACATTTAAAGTGTTAATAATTAATCTGAATCTAAATCTGCATGATTTTATATTTTACATAACTTATATGATTTTTAGGCATCCGCTCGAGAGTCACAACAAGTGACGCAGCAAGTTCGTACCGTACCATCCACTGGTCCTCCGAAGCCAGCGGGAAAAAAAGGCGGTGCTTTTGTGCCTCGGTACCGGTCGACGCTCGCAACAATGGTTGATATGTCCGATTTGACGGATGGTGCTGCACGTGAAATCGTTATGGATGAGAGTGTCTTCGGTATTGAATTCAAGTCACTTATTACACTTGATGACTTGGAGGAGATTTTTAAGCATGATCAACTAGGCGTCAATAACATGCACTCATACATTCGGTAATATTCCCTCATCCGATATATTATTTAATTAGTCCCACAATATAATTTATTTACACATTTCAATGAAAATAATCTAATGTTTATTATGTTTTTATTTAAGGTTGTTGTATGACAGAGTGTTGCGCGGGACTCCGTTGTCTAACAGATTCCGTTTCGTGTCTTCCGCCCACTGCAGCGGAATGGCAATTGATTCGGAACCGGAATCAGTTAGACAGTGCTTAGTAGATAGATTCATGTCCACCGGCAATACAGAATGTCTGCATCTTTGGGCGTATAATACCCGACCAGTAGGGTTAGTTTCTCATTCTTTGTTCATCTAATCTCTGTTTCTTTTGTGTATAGCAAAATTTTCATATAACCTATTGTTTTTATTTATAGAGCACACTGGTTGCTGCTTGCTATCAACCCTATAAGGGAAGTCGTGTATTATCTGAATTCGGTAAATGGTGAATGGACCAATTATCCGGCCATGAAGGACATCGTTGATTTGTAAGTGGGATCGTTCTAAATATATATTCGTGTATATTTATATATATATATTTACTTATTTGTGGGATTGATCTAAACATATGCTTTTATATATTTGTTAATTAGATCAATACAAGTGTTCCGAAGTCAACGGGACGCACAGGTATCCCGAACTAAATCTAGCAACATTACTTGGATCCAAGTGCAGGTACATTATTTTTCACAATGTTGCTTATAATATATTTATGCTACTTGATAAAACAATGCACAACTATAGAATCTTATTTGTTTTTCTATGTAGTGCCCGCAACAGAAAAACAGTTACGATTGCGGATACTTTGTATTGAGGTTTATGAAAGAAATCCTTCAGGCAAATCAATTAGAGATTCCGATCACGGTATGAATTTATAACTTAAGATAATTTCATATAATTTATTACATTTAACTAAATGTATCATTCATATTTTGTTTTTGTTTTGTAGTACCTTGACGAATTCCGTGCCACTAGATACCCGAGACTTAAGTTGGAAGAAATAAAAGAGGATTTGTGTCATTTTTATATTAAGCGCTTTTTCATGTAGGATTTGTGTCGAATTGAAGTACTATAATATTATTGATGTTGTAATGATGTATATATATAATATTGGATATTATAATGGTATTATATTAGTATATATATATATATTGTCTTACCGATGGCTGAAATAATATCGTCGAAAATAAATTACAGGTCGAAAATATTACAGGCTGAAAACATATTACAGGTCGAAAATATTACAGGTCGACTGGGAGGATTAAATTACAGGCTGCACATTAAAATACCTCATTTAGCTACTAAAGCGCTTTTTAAAAAAGCGCTCTTAAAGGCCCACATACTAAAGCGCTTCTTTTTAAAAGCGCTGCCAAAGATTACTAAAAAAGCAAAAAAAAAAAAAACAACATACTAAAGCGCTTTTGTAAAAGCGCTCTTATAGGGGGGCTATCAGAGCGCTTTTTCTGGAAAAAGCGCTCTTAAAGCCCACCCTATAAGAGCGCTTTTACAAAAGCGCTTTAGTATGTTGCGTTTTTTTTTAATTTTTTCTCTCACAGGTGGGCCTATCACAGCGCTTTTCTGGAAAAAGCGCACTTAAAGGGGGGCCTACCAGAGCGCTTTTTCCTGAAAAGCGCTCTTAAAGGGGGGCCTACAAGAGCGCTTTTTCCAGAAAAGCGCTCTTATAGGGGGGCCTACCAGAGCGCTTTTAAAAGCGCTTTCGTAGCCTATGCCAGCGCTGGCTTTGGCAGCGCTTTAAAGCGCTGTTATAGGCCAAAAAAAGCGCTTATAAATTGATTAGTAATGTAATAATAATGGTATTGAATTAATAATAATTTTAAATTTTTAAAATATAAAAGATTGATTAACTATTTTGTATGAATTTTAAAAATCTTGTTATTTAAGTCACAATTAACTTAAGTTTATAAAATTCGGTATAAGAAAAAATTAATTCAAAACTTAGATAAGATTAAAGTGAGAAAATTATATAATGAATATGTTATGAGGGATGAGACTTGAGTGGAGTAAGACATACAATTCAAACCGTGTCACATGTTTTCATTTCCTATATTAATTATTCTATATCGAACTAAACTTTTTGAGACAGGTTTCATTTTGGTGTAACATCAACAATAGCTTTGGCTTTATCAACAATAATATTTGTTTTTTGGAGGTATAATGATGAAATAAAAGATTATGTGAAGAATTTGATTTTGCTTTTAATTTTGATATAACTATAATTGGCGTATGCTTGATTTCGATATAATATTTTTAAATTGGATTTAAATGGTTGAGTGTAAGACTTTCACGCATGTTTTGGTGGTGCTCCGATCTTTAAAACAAGATATCTCCAACTATGAAGTTATCCAATTCATGGCAACTAAAACTTTGTAGTTGGAAGTTTCTTTAGTAGAAGTTGGGATCGAAAGTTACGTGCACGAGAAGTTGGCAGTTCATCAAGGAATGCATGCTGAGTACATGGCAGAATTTTGGCGGTTCATGACATGACCGGACAGCTTGCTTTGAGTTCGTTTATGACATGGGTGCGAACATTATCTCAGATCAAGTTGCTCATCCCTTGGTAATCTATAACTTTGTGGAAGGAATTTTTGCCAACAGATGCTTGAGTGGAAAGATACGGTGCCGGGAAGTTGGTGCTCTAACAAACTCGTTGAGCATAGCAATTGACAGAATTTTGAGAAGTATTATGGGTGATCAAGTGTGGAACTTTGAGGATAATTCTCATATCCACCCAAGTTCCAATTCAAGACGAGTTCAACTGTAAAGTTATTCTCCTCATTTCCGGTTACAACTTTGAAAAAAGAATCAAATTCAAACGGAGTGTGGGTCGGGAGATATAGAAGAGAGAAGTCGATGTCTTGTTAGGTGCGGCGGGTTGTACACTCTGCGGAGAGTTTTGTAAATCAGTCCTTGAGCCTGACTCCGAAAGGAGATACACGACATTCTAGCCATTTTCTCGAGACGGGTTCATCAGCAAAGTTGTTCATCTCATCACAACGTGTAACACCGTAGAAGGAATCGACTCCAAACATTGCGTGAATCCGGAGATATCAAGGGCAGAAGTTGAATTCGTTTTGTTCAAATTAACAAAACATGTAGAAGCTTCTTAGCATTGTCAGTTTTGATGACGTGAATTCGAAGAGTTTTTAACGAAGGTTCAGGGTGCAATCTCAATGATCTTACAACAAAGGAAGTATAGTATGTCGCGTCAGCTTTCTCATGATGCCAAGAGTGCACCAAACGGTTCGTCATTGAAGAAGTTAGATACATGAGAATTGAGAGGTTCGTCATCCCTAAATTGGCAAGACATTCAGAATCGTGCAAGCGTATGGCAGTTGTGACACCGCGATGTCACAGACATTTAACCGATAATTCTGGTCTCCCTTACCATTTGATTTCAATGGTAAATATACAAGGCCGTGTCCTCTTTCGATAGCCACCGAGTTACATTACCAACATTAAAGTTGAAACTATCACGGCAAGCATCTCCAATTATTCAACCATATACAGCACAAGATCAAGTTGTAGTAATCAAGCATCCATGTTGCATTAAACAGTGGCACTGTCAAACCTGCATAAATTGGAAACGGTTCAATTACGAATCGGATTCGTTCAGTACATAGAACTAGTCATAAGTCATAACTTCATATCAATCCATATGCATACATACATACAGCTCAGTACATAAAAGAAACAATCATAACCTCGCATACATGATAATCATCATCGCATAATTTCGCTCGTCAGTTTCAAAAACCTCACTCTTCACTCTCTCATCTCCTTCTAACCCTCATAGTTATTGTCAATAGTGGAAGTGGAGTAGAGTATTTCTAAAAGATTTTCATTCAAGATTCGTATCAGTTAAGTATCTTGAAACTTTCTAAGCATCGTAGCTAATATGTTAGGGCATTTGCATCTGTCGTGCATTTTCATTCAAATGTATTTGGTGGATGTGTGTTGCATCGTGTTTGCTTGCAGGTTCCAATTGTTACGATCTCATTATATGAATACGTGTTTGAATTTTGATGAATATGAATATTGTATTTGAATTCCATGTGTTGTAGTGAGTGGATTAGGTTAGTTTATTTCGGTTTCGCGATTCTTGCCACGTAGGATTAGTAACCAGTTTTTTTAATTTGCTTTCTTTGGTTTGCAACGATTTTGGAATGAAGGCAAGTAGGGGGTAAGCGGATAAGAAAAATTCAATTAAACCGACAATTCAAATCAAACTATACCGAAATAAAATTGATTGTTATTGATTAGATCTTAAATCGAACAAAATCAATAAATACCAATGTGGTTCGACTCGGTTCTCGGTTAGAGTTTTTAAGAACCGTCAAACCGATGAACCGAACCAATAGAAATAATGACGCTTTAAATATTTTATTCCACCCATAACTAAGCTCAAATTATTTATCGGTCCAACCATTATCAATTTTAATTTATATGTGTTTTGTTGTGTTCTATTTATTAAGCATTGAAATTTCTTTTCAACATTATAATGTCAAGTGTTAACTTTTATATTTCATAGTAATAATAGAAAGTTGGTAATGTTACTAATTTAGTTTGTAGAGAGAGAAGCTCTGACCTCTCTCTAGGGTTGGCTTTCTCTAGGGTTGGTTTTCTCTGCGTGTACTCCTAGCAATGGCTAGGAACAACTTGTCTGAAGATGGATGGAGGAGGGTGGGGAAGAGGAATGGAGGATCGGGTGCAGGAGGCAGATGGGATGTAGCTTCAGCAAATAACACGGTGGGAGAATCGGAGGTGGTTTCCTCCTTCTTCATTACTGAGTTCGGAGATAACTGGAAGGCGAGGGACTTGTTCATTGAGTTCAAAGACATGGGGAACATAGTAGAAGTTGTCGTCTCCCCCAACAGGGACAAACGAGGGAGAAGGTTTGGGTTTGTCAGATTCTACAATGTGGAGGATGAGGATTTATTGGCTACGAAGTTAGATAATATGGTGCTTGACGGGAAAAAATTGTTTGCGAATCTGCCTAGGTTCCAAAGGACGCCGTTGAGGATGCATAGCGTGGAAGATACAGTGGCAAGGAGAAAAGAGCTAAAGGTAGATCAGAGACAGGCGGCTGAGTCTTCATCTTTCAAACGGCAAGGATGGGTAGATAAGCGATCATTCTTAGAGGCGACTCTGAATCGCAAGGCTCAAGGGGCTCCTTTGAATGCCGTTCCCACGGCGTCAAAATATTTTTATTTAAGGCGGAGGACGAAGAGTTAAGCAGATACGGTAGGGCGTTTACCGGCGTTTTGAAGAATGCCGGAATGGCGCTAGAAATGAAGAAGATTTTCCTGGAGGAAGGTATCTTTACTATAAGAGTCACAATGCTTGGACCAAATCTTTGCGTGCTGGAAGATCTTGTCTTCGGGGAGGTCGAAATTTTTATCGAAGAAAGAAGGAAATGGTGGGAACAGTGGTTCAAAGATATTAGACCGTGGAAAACAACAGACACCGATAAGGATAGATTTTCGTGGATTCGAGTTGCTGGAATCCCATGCCACGCTTGGAGACTGAAGCTGTTCAGGACCTTGGCAGAAAGGTATGGCGGTTTTGTTAAATGTGATGATAAGTCTATTTCGAGAGTGTCCATGGATGAAGCGAGAATTTTGATCCAGACCAGTCATCAGTCACTGATCAACGAAGTTGTAAAGATGGTGGTGGGAGGAGATTCTTTCTCATTGCTTATTATGGAGGACAGCCACACACAAATCGAGTTAGCCAAGACGAGAACGGAGAGGGAAGATGAAGAAGACTCTGTTTCTTCCTCTTTCCAGGATGGTAGGAGTTCCGACGAGGCTATGGGTGAAGATGAAGGCGTGGGTCCCAATAGAAAGGTGTCAGGAGAAGTAGTCGCTCTCAACGATGTTTTAGGGGAGGCAGAAAGTAAGAGGGAGGCGGCTGCTGTAGATTCAGAAGAGCAGGAAAAGCACTTTGTTTCATCTAAGGAGAAAACATTGGAGTCCTACACCAACCAGGGTGTTCCTGTGGCCCCTGATATTCCTTCTTTCTCTCGTGCATTAAATGAGGCTCCCATGCATGCATTAAATGCTAAGACAGCTGGCAGTGGGGACATTTGTAAAAGAAGGAACGGGAAAGAGGAGTGTGGTGAGGTGTCAAGAAGTAGTGGCGTGGGTGGGACCGAGGCTAGTGGAGATTTTTCTGGATCTAATAGCACTTTTAGTGGGCTGGAGAATGTTATTGGCCTATCTTCAAGACCCCTTTCCTTTGACTCTGAATGCAGAAATATGATTCTATCTAAGCCCAATTTGAAAACAGCCAAAATCAAAGGAAGGAAATACAGGAACGTTACTGATTTGGGTGAAAAGGTAGATATGGTACCTTCCTATTTTGACTGTATCGCTCCAAGGAGAGCTGATAGTTCTAAAGATCTTTTCAATGGTGGCAACAAGCTGGAAAGCGCAGATGAAGAGGGAATGAAAGGTACGTCTGCTTTGTGCCCTTCTCCTTCCGACTCTGAGGTTATTCGATGCAATGATAGGGCGGGGAGAAATTCTTTGTCTAATGTTGGGGGGAATCTCTGGAAATCTATTAAGAGGTTGGGTGTGTCTAGTGGTGTGGATGATGTTACGAATGAAGAAGCTTTGAAGGTTATGGAAAAGAGAGACAGATTGGGGTTGAAGGGGAAGAAGGAGTCAACAAAATCGTTTATATGAATCTTATATCTTATAATATAAGGGGGGGAGGGATTCTTTCTAAAAGGAAGAGAGTCAGTTTTCTTCTAAACTCTTCGAAGGTGGATGTGTGTTTTATTCAAGAAACCAAATTATCTTTCTTTAGCGATGACATTACGAGATCTTTTTGGGGAGGGCAAGAGGTGGAATGGACGGCTAGACATTCTGAAGGAGCGTCGGGAGGTATGGTAATCTTATGGAAAAAAGGATCTCTTGATGTAGTATACAGTTTTTCGGGGCCTGGTTTCGTTGGTATAAATATTTTTTTGGATGGAGTTGCTGTCAATTTGGTGAACATTTATGCTCCCTGTTGTGTGCGGAGCAGAAAAGCTTTGTGGGACAGTCTGGTGGAACGCAAGTGTAAAGGTGGTAGTGATGAGTGGTGCCTTGGAGGAGACTTTAATGAAACCGTGAGGAGAGAAGAGAGGTTGGGTGCTGGAGCTACGGCCAATTCGAGGGGCATGGAGGAGTTCCGTGAGTTTATAGCTCGAATGGGGATCGTGGATGTTCCGTGCGTGGGGGGTAGATTCACTTGGTTCAAGGACAATGGGAAAGCTATGAGCAGAATTGATATGTTCCTGGTTTCCAGAAATTTGATTGATAAGTGGGGAGTGGTGGATCAGAGAATAGGAACTAGAGAAGTATCTGATCATGTGCCGATTAGCCTTGTGTGCGGTTCGGTAGACTGGGGTCCCAAGCCCTTTATCTTCAACAATACTTGGTTCTCCCATAAAGATTTCAAGAAATTTGTTCACGAAGAGTGGAGTAAAATTATTGTAAAAGGGAGGGGAGATTTTGTCTTGTTTGAAAAACTAAAGGGTTTGAAGGAGAGATTAAAGTGGTGGAATAGGGAGATATTTGGGTGGATTGATTTAAAAGTCTCTGAGGAAGTGGGAATTATCAATGAAATTGATTCTTTGTTGATAGACAACTTCGGTGCAAATATTGATAAGTTGGTGGAAAGTAGGAATGATGCAACTCGTGAGATGTGGAATTGTTTAAAAGTGAAAGAAGGAATGTTAAGACTCAAATCGAGACAAATGTGGTTGAAGGAGGGAGATAAGAATTCTAAGTTCTTTCACAACTCCTTAAAAGATAGACAAAGAAAAGGAGCGATCTCGGTTTTGGAAGGTGAGGAGGGAAAGGTGGAGGGTGTTGAGAATGTGAAGAGGGAAGCTAGGGATCATTTTGAATGTTTTTTCAAAGAAGAAAATCAAGCTAGAGCTGTTCCGGAGGGTCTGGTTTTCCGCTCTTTGAATCTTGAAGATAAAGAGTGGTTGGAAAGACCTTTTTCGGAAGAGGAAATCAAGTTGGCGGTGTGGGATTGTGATGGAAACAAAAGTCCGGGCCCGGATGGTTATACTTTGGAGTTTTTTCAAAAATGTTGGGAAACGGTAAAGGCGGATGTGGTGTGCTTTGTGACGGATTTCTATGATAAAGCTAAGCTCACGAAAGGTTGTACGTCGTCCTTTATCACGCTAATTCCAAAAGTCAAGCATCCAATCAAATTAACCGAGTTTAGGCCGATTTGTCTTGTCGGTAGCCTCTATAAGATAATTTCAAAGATCTTGGCGGGGAGGATGAAAAGTGTCCTAGGGAAGTTGATTTCGAATAACCAAACGGCTTTCGTCCCGGGTAGAAATATTGCGGATGGGGTTTTGGTGGTGAACGAGGTGTTGGATCTAGCCAAAAGAAAGAAGCGGAGGTGTTTAGTTATGAAGGTGGATTTTGAAAAAGCTTACGATCGCGTTAGTTGGGGTTTTTTGAGGTATGTTCTTACCAAGATGGGGTTCGGTGTAAGATGGCTTAGGTGGATGGAAGGATGCGTGTTTACTAGCTCTTTGTCCGTTATTATTAATGGTAGTGTTACAAAGGATTTTAAGGTGGAAAAGGGCCTTCGCCAAGGTGATCCGTTGTCCCCGTTTTTGTTTGTTATAGCCACGGAAGTTTTAACGGGTCTTATGGAAAAGGCTACTACTCTAGGAGAGTTTAGAGGTTTTCATTTTAGTGAATTTGAATCGAGTGGTATGCTTCAATTTGCGGATGATACAATTATATTGGCGGAAGGAGATCTAGCAAACATTTGGAGCATCAAATCTATTCTTAGGGGGTTTGAGATTATGTCGGGGTTGAGGGTGAATTTCAACAAGAGCAACATTTATGGTGTTAATGTAGGAGGTTGGTTCATCGAGGCGGCTTCGACCTTTCTAGCGTGCAAAGTCGATAAATTGCCGTTTAAATTCCTTGGAGTGAGAGTGGGCGATAGTCCTAGAAAGTCATCGATGTGGAAGGATTTGTTATCTCACTTAAGAAGAAGGCTAGCCGTGTGGAAAGGTATGAATTTATCTATAGCGGGAAGGGTGTGTTTGATTAATTCCGTTTTGAATGCTATTCCAATCTACTCTTTATCCTTCTATAAAGCTCCTTCGAAGGTTCTCAATGAAATTCGGTCTATCCAAAGCTCTTTTCTTTGGAGTGGGAGAGACGATAAAAGGACTATCCATTGGGTTCGATGGGAGACGGTGTGTAAAGAGAGAAGTGAAGGAGGGTTGGGAGTGAGAAACGTGGAGGTGATGAATTTGGCGTTGTTGAGCAAATGGAAGTGGAGGTTTTTGACGGACAAAGAGGCGGTTTGGCGAGGTATCATTACTTCTAGATATGGAAATGTGAAGTGTAAGGTGTTGGTAGGGGATGACTCCGTCATTGAGAAAGACGATTCAATATGGTGGAGGGACTTGATTTTATCTGACAATTATCTTTCTCTGCTAACTTATAACTTTGCAGGTGCAGTATTTTGCAAAATTGGTGATGGGGCGGAAACTCCTTTTTGGCACGGCTGCTGCGCAGCGAATCAAGCTCTGGCCTCAGCCTATCCTGAACTGTACGTAGCCGCTGCCAATGATGCTCTAACTGTTGCAGAAGCTGGCGGTTTTTTCGGTGATGGATGGCGCTGGAATCAGAGGGCCATATTCGGCCAGCAGGAAGGTTCGGACACTGCTCTGTGGACAGATGTATTGCAGCAGATCCGGGATCACGGTCCTAGTGCTAATGGGGCTGATGAGTTCAGTTGGATGTCGTCTTTGGATGGAAGCTTTTCGGTCAAATCTTGCTACAACAGATTTTTTGAAAAGTTATCAGGACCTCCTTTAGATTCTGTTTTAGTCAAAGCGGCGGCTCTTTTATGGAAGGTAAAAACTCCATCTAAACTTCTTTTATTCGGATGGAGAATCATCCACAACCGCCTAGCTACCAAGGATAATTTAGGTAAGAGAGGCATATTGGATTCTAGCGACTTGATTTGCGCCTTTTGCAACAAGGAGGAAGAGAATCTCCATCACCTTTTAGGAGGGTGTGAGATTACGAAGGAAGTGTGGAAGAAGGTTTTTGGGTGGGTTGATATCACTAAGTATCTATCATTCGATGAATTTGTTAGGTACCCGTTTGCAATGCATAAGGTGAAAGATTTGGATGTTAGGGACACTCTAGCGGTGATTTGGTTGGCAACGGTGTGGGGTGTTTGGTTATCTAGAAACGCTATCATTTTCAAGCGGGATACGTTTAGTTTTAACGAATGTTGGGGTGGGGTGGTCACTAATTCGTGGGAATGGCTTTGCTCCTATTATAGGACAAAGTCTTGTTGTAACTTCTTTTCTTGGAATATTCTTCCGCTCTCTTGTTTCGAGCGGTAGAAGTTTTCCGTTGTGTATCATCGGTTGAGCACCTCTTATGCTCTTTAGTTATTCCATTGCCTATTCAAAAAAAAAAAATATTTCATAGTAATTAGTGAACTTATTTTATAATGCAATGAAAATCATGTCACTGTTTGTATGAATTAAGAGCATCTTGCAATTTGTTTGATACAATAGAGCATAAAATAAATGACAAAAAATTTATTATTTTCAAAATAATAGCATAAAATACATCAAAAAACACGATAGTGGAGAATTTACAGATGAATATATTGTTTTAAAAAATAAACATTATAAACCAATCATCAAAATTAAACCAAACCGAAACAAACCGGTTAGTTTGGTTCGGTTCCATTTTTAAAAAATGTTGAAAACCGAAACAAACCAAACCGATGGAAATAGCATTCATTCAGACTTTTTATTTATCAAAAAACCGATCCAAATTGATCCGATTACACCCCTAAAAGGAAGGATGCATTGGGCCTTGTAGCTTTTCTATTCATACGCCCGTTTGTTGGCCCGTCTGTGACATACAAAGGGAATTAGTTCAATATTGTTTAACTGAGCACCCCATTTACTTGTATTACAAAAGTAACGTTGGGCTTGAATGCTTCGCTTTCCACGTCCCCAGGATTATGGCCCAGCACGCCATTTACATAAGCTTCAGTTCAATTGCTTATTTCTTATACACTTCCAGTTTAGACAGATTTTAAGAATTTGTTGAATTTTATTTTCCGCATAGCTTTGGATTGTTAATTTATTTTTCACACAAATAAAAAATGGGTAAAAATAAATTTTAAATACTTTGATGTGTTAGGATATTTTTGATAATTTTTGTGGATTTATCTAATTTGGTTTGGTATTTTCTATAAACAATTTTCTTCGCATGTGTTCATAATTTCCCATGTTTGACACATTTTACAAATTGTCTTGGTGGAAGGCTTTAGGGATTGAATATTGATCCTAATTTTTGTGAGAAATCATTAGACTCATTTATGATTTTGTGTACAAAAACTCAAGTTCAAATGTTGATTTTTGCTTGGTCATTTGTGAGTCTTTGAAACTCAATTTCCCATGTGTTTGTAAGCACACTTGTTAACCTATTTTCACTTTTAGGCAATGCTCTTGTGCAATCTTGTGGGCTATTTTTGTGTACATAATGAGGATTTTTTAGGAAACTTAGCTGCCCTATAATTGGATTTCTAAATCATTCTTTCATCCTTTGTTCTAAGCTTTCTTTCCACATCACAAAAAGTTGGTTTTTTTTGGTTGATATTTGTGACACAAACTTGTATATTTGTGACATAAATAATTTTAATAAGGTGGGTAACCTATAAAAAAAAATAAAAAATTAAGATAAATATATTTTATTAATGTACTATAAAAGCTGACTCATAGTGTTTTTTGTTTTTTAAGTCTCTCAAATGTCTTATATGTCCCATAAATATATCAATAAACTACATATATGAACTTTCAGTATTTCAAAATTAGTTTAATTAGCCTAAAAAAAAAAAATTATAAACTAGTTTCGTATTTATTTACTAAGCAGAAATCTCAAATATTCTATCTAAAAAATAGTACTTTTTAAATATCCTTAATAACACATATTATGCTATATACATATACTGTTATAGCTTCATTTTAATTGGTGTGTGAGAACTAAATATATGGAATGATTGAAATAACGTGTTATGAGTCATGGCACACAGAGCATCCATTATTTTCCTTGTTTTCTTTTTAATTCGTAGGACAAGTCATGAGTCACTTTCACACATTCTTTTTACTACAACTTATATTATTTTTTTATTTTTGAATTGCTTTTTTCTAAAAATTAAATATATGACAAAAATATAATTTACTATTAATTTTATTTTAGTAATAGTAAATTTTTATAAGCTGGTAATGTGTATATACATTAAAGTTTTTCTATAAAAATACAATATCTATTAAAGCGTGCAATTATAATTAATACTTGATGAGCGTTTGAATTAATTTATCTTATTAAAATAATTTTTTTAGGTGTTTAATTTTACCGATTGTATGATAGAGATTATTCTTAATTCTTGTAGGTGGTTATCTTCTTATTATAGATTAGTAGACAATTGTAATTTTCATTTTTAGAATATCTTTCCGCTCATTTATTTTGAGAAGTAGGAGTTTTTCATTGTTTTCGGGTGGAGTATCCCTTATAATTTCTTTAATAGTATTATTGTCAATTAAAAAAAAAACAATTTCTTAAATTGTGTATAGAGACAATTTCTCAAAAGTGAGTATATCAAATGATTTGTCATTTATTTTCGTGGAGATTAGTTAGTCGGAAAACGAACATTGTGGAATCTTTGTAAGAACAAATACAATGTAATCTTTATTCAATGTTTACGCCAAAACCTACATGTTAAAATACATTGTAAACTTTTTTTTTTTTTTTGCACAAACAACTATTTCTCATTTGTGAGAAAAAAGCTCTAGTAAAATAAAGACATAAGAGTAAGTTTTAATTGTCTTGAAACTAATAGAACTAACTCTCATAAGCTACATACAAACAATGATTAATGGAATACGATTATAAGTGTTTATTGATTCAAATGTTATTTATGTTATCTACATTTATTGCTTTTATAAATGATGAAAAATTAACTATGCACCTTAACTAAGTAATGATTTACTAGCTATCAAAAACCTCTCTTAGTCACATATTCTGATTGCTAACTTTTGTTAGAACAAGCACAAAACCTTGTATGTGAATCAATGGAGGTGATGGATAATTTTGGTGAAATTGGAGGATTGGGGATGATCAAGTTTAGAGAGAATAGAGATTAATTGAGGGTAAAAAAATCATATGGCATTAATTCATTCAACATGTTACAAAATGTATATATAGTGCCTACTAACACTAAACAAAGTAACAAACAATAAACAAAAACAGCCTAAAAACAGAAATATTTTTCCTGGTTTTTCTTACAGCATTCTGGCAGCTTTTCCAAAATAGCTCACTACTAGAAAACTGAGTTTTAGCTGCCTATATTTAGCGTCGGCCACCGACACCGACGCTAAAGTTTAGGGGTAGCGTCGGCTGAACCTTCGCTAAACTGAAGCTAAGAGGCATCCCATCATTTTCTAAAGATCGAAGAGAGATTTTGAAATAAAATTTGAGTGGTTTCACTAAAGATCTCCTTGAAAATTGGACTTGGAAAATTAGATTTGACGGAACCAATCTTTGGTAAAAAGCTTTGGTTAGGAGATAGGGAGAAAATGTGAATGTCTTGTGTGAATATGACACAAATAAATCTTTGTGGTAGAGTATCATTTTTCATTTAGATTCATTTTAAAAAACAACTAACCTTAAATTTACATTTATCATGATGTTAATCAGTGTAGCTTTACATTAATCAAAGTTAATAGATCACTATATATATATATATATATATATATATATATATATATATATATATAATAGTACATATACTTTTTGTATTTTTATATTTTT
Source organism: Vicia villosa (assembly GCF_029867415.1). Lineage (NCBI taxonomy): Eukaryota > Viridiplantae > Streptophyta > Magnoliopsida > Fabales > Fabaceae > Vicia > Vicia villosa. The sequence continues at coordinate 222,367,005 of NC_081181.1, forward strand.
TTATATAAGTCTGGCTGTGATTATAAAATGACAATGCAAAATCTCTTATTTCATTATATCCAAAAAATGTTTCTGCAATTACAAAATGATAGTGTAAAAAAATGTTACAAACAGTGCATAGTTATTACAAACATTGAAGGAAATGTGAAAATGAAACAAAATGACAATACAATAGAAGTAAAATTCCATCTATCCTACAACTAATTTACCAATTTCCTGTTAATTTCTAATCCTAAGCATCTAATTCTCAACTGCTACTACTCCTAACTGCTTAAAGTTCCACTGGTTTTTTAGAAGCTGCTGAAAGCACCATAGATCTTAACTGCTACTCTTAACTGTTTTCATTATTTTTTTGATTTCTTTTTCTTTTTTCATTAGAGAACTGTCTCTTATTAATTGTACCTACTTTGACTTGTTTCTAGGGTTTTGATATCTTTCTACAATATTGGTTTTATTCCTAATTAAGCTAACATGTTAGCTACTTTTTCCATTGTACAGAAGGATTTTAAAGAGAAACTTGATGCTGAAATTCAACTAACTGCAGAAGGAAATGGAGATGGTGTTCAAGTGTTAGATGGATAGCGTGTAAATCAGCTATGGACAGAGGCTGCTGGGGGCCGTAATCGCGGTCGGGTTTATGGCGCTGCAGATTTAGCTGTTAATCTAAAACGTGGATCAAAAACGTTTACCCAACAGTCTCAAACTCCTCACTGCTCTATGTTTGGGATTTCTATAGAAGCTGAAAGAGCAGCTAGAATTAGAGCTGAACAAATTGCCGAGGCTGCAACGACCCAATTACAAGAGGCTAATGAAGCTATTCGAGTTGCTACTGAGGCTGCAAAAGCTGCTAATGATACTGCACAGAGGATAGAGAGGGAGATGAATGCTCGGATGGAAATTATGATGAAAAAATTTGAGGCTTCAACTAGAGGATCACATTCTCATCATTATGATGAAGATTTGGACAATCTGTCATTAGATGAAGAGTGATCTTGTACTCTTAGTAAAACGAATTAATCTCGGATGCGAATACTTTTTGTGTATGTTTTTTGGGACTTGATCTTGATTGTATTCCGAGTTATTAGGGGTTGTTTTTGTTGTAGCTATGACTACTTTATTTTGTATTTTCAATCAACTTGACAATATTAGGATGATATTACATGGAATGTGCTACTTTTCCATCTACCTTTGTATCAGGGAATGTGCTACTTTACAGTTATGAATTGCTATTTTGAAGTGACATATTGTTTTGTGCTTGTATCATCAATTTCAATTTGTTTTCATGTGCTATTTAAATTGTTGACTTCGTCTTGGTTGACTATAGAGTCGGTTAAACTGACGCTATTTAAATTAATAGGTTGACATTAGCGTAGGCTTAACCAACACAAAAACAAATTGTTGACTTCTTCTACGTGGACTTTAGAGTCGGCATAACCTACGCTAAATAAATTTTTGACTTTTTTGTTGACTATAGAGGCGGTTCAGCCGACGCTAATTTAAGTATTGACTTTTTTTTGTTGACTTTAGAGTCGGTCTCTGCAACGCTAAATATAATTGTTGACCTTTTTGTCTTGACTTTAGCGTAGGCTTGACCGACGCTAAAATAAATATTGATTTTTCACAATTTTTTTAAAACGTAGCGTCGGTCCTTTAGCGACCATCTAGCCTCGGTATAACCGAGACTACGTAGCCTCGGCTCCTTTTCCACCGACGCTACTGAGTAGCTTCGCATGTTTTATTAAAGGCCCGACACCGACGCTAAACCGACGCTAAATACGTATTAGTGTTGGTGTTTTAGCATTTAGCGTCCGTTAATGGCCGACGCTAATAACTGTTTTTCTAGTGGTGGCTTCTCAAATAAGCTATTCTCCAAAAACACTTCAAAACCAATTACACTGCATTTGACTTATTCTAATCATTCAACACACCACCTTAAGTCAAATGCTCAATGTTCTTCATGCCCAACCTCATCACGAGTCGCTTGAAAACATCATTCGTAACCGCTTTTGTCAACAAGTCCGCGACCTGTTCTTCACTTCTGCAGTAGCTCAAACGTAACTGTCCAGAACTTACTAAATCTCTCAAGTAATGGAACCTCATCTCAATATGCTTACTCCTCCCATGTGCTATGGGATTCTTAGCAAGGTTGATGGCCGAAACGTTGTCCACCAACAACAGAACAGCTCCTCTCGTACTGCTGTCCAGCTCACGCAGCAGGTTCACAAGCCACACAGCTTGGCATGCACACAACGACGCTGCGATATACTCCGCCTCACAAGAAGAGAGTGCAACCACCGGCTCTTTTTTAGAACACCAAGAGATTGGTGCTCCGCCGAACATAAAGACATAACCAGCCGTAGATTTTCAATCGTCCTTATCTCCGCACCAAATGGAGTCGGTGTATCCGAGTAACTCGCAACTTCTGCCCTTTTCTAATGCAGGAAATAAAATTCCACAGCCAAGAGTACCTTTCACATATCTAAGGATTCTCTTAACTGCAGCCAAGTGTGATACCTTTGGCCTCTCCATGAACCTACTTGCAATACCGACACTAAACGCTAAATCTGGCCGCGTATTGCACAAATAACGCAATGATCCTATCAATCTCCGGTATTGAGTAGGATCCACATCTTGCTCTTCTTCACTCTTGGACAGCTGTAAGCGTGCCTCGGCTGGTGTTGTGCAGCATTACAATGCTCCATATCACACCTCTTCAAAATCTCCATTGCATACCTTCTTTGATGCATGAGCAGTCCCAACTTTGTCTTTTGGAACTCTATGCCTAAGAAGTATTTCATAGAGCCAAGATCACTCATTTCAAACTCCCCCATAAGCTCTTCTTTGAACTTTGAAATGTACTTTTCACAACTGCCCGTAATCAACAAATCGTCCACATAAAGACAACGTATGATTACTCCTTTTCTTTTATCCGACTTCACATACACACCGTGTTCGGATACGCACTTCTTGAAACCAATGTTGATAAGAAAAACATCTATGCGTTTGTTCCAAGCTCTTGGAGCTTGTTTCAAACCATAGAATGCCTTCCTTAATTTGTAGACCCTTTCCTCTTGATTTTGTATCACAAAACCAGGTGGCTGTCCAACATACACTTCCTCATCCAATGGACCATTCAAAAACGCCGATTTGACGTCCATTTGATATAACGGCCAGTTGTTGTTATTTGCAATCGCGACAACTAACCGGATGGTTTCATGCCTTGCAACCGGTGCGAATACCTCATCAAAGTCTATGCCTTCCTTTTGCAAAAATCCCTTTGCTACCAATCGAGCCTTATGCTTGATTATCTCGCCTTTCGGATTTGCTTTTACTTTGTAAACCCATTTCACACCAATCGCCTTTTTACCTTTCGGTAAATCAACCAACACCCAAGTATTGTTCTTCTCAATCGATTTCAACTCTTCCTTCATTGCACACATCCATTTTGGATTGCTTAATGCCTCCTCCGTATTTACCGGTTCGGATTCGGCCATTAAAGCGAAATGAATAAGATCACCATCATTGTTGATCTCACTATCTCGGAACAGTTCACAATCTCGGAGTCTTTGAGGCATACCTCTATGCCTTGTTGGTCTACCCTCATTCACAACATTGTTTTCAGCTGCTGTAGGTGCTGGTACAGCGGCATCAGACAACTCCGGATCAGAGATTTCAAAAAACTGCTGCTGCTGATTTTCTGCTGCTGTTTCTGCACTTTTGGTTTCATCAAAAATCACGTCCTGGCTTATCACGATCTTCCGATTCTTCTCATCAAACAGCTTGTAACCACCAGTAGAGTGATATCCAACAAATATCAATTTCTCACCTTTATCATCCAACTTCTTTCTAAGTTGATTTGGTACATGACGATATGCAATCGATCCAAAAACACGCAAATGAACCACACTCGGTTTGAAACCACTCCAAACCTCTTCCGGTGTGATTTTCTCCAGCTTCTTAGTAGGACACCTATTCAACAAGTAGGTGGCTGTAGATACGGCCTCACCCCACAATTCTTTAGGTAACTTCTTCCCACAAAGCATGCTACGCACCATGTTCATTATTGTACGATTTTTCCTCTCGGCAGCCCCGTTTTGTTGAGGCGTATATGGAGGCACCACCTCACGCACAATACCCTCAAGATCACAAAACTTCCCAAATTCACTAGAGGTATATTCACCTCCATCATCCGTTTTGAGAATTTTGAGCTTCCGGCCGCTTTGACGCTCCACCATGGATTTGAAACTCTTGAACACTCCAAATACCTCATCCTTTCTCTTGATAAGATAAGTCCAAAGCTTCCTACTAAAATCGTCAATAAACGTAACAAAATATCGATTGCCGCCATATGTCTCTACTTGCATTGGTCCACAAACATCGGAATACACCACCTCAAGTAAGTCTTTGGCTCTCCGACCCGCATCCTTGCTAAACACCTTCTTGTGTTGCTTAGATGTGACACATTCCTCACACAATTCTGTCGGAACACTAATATGTGGCAGCCCCGTTACCATTGCACTTTGTTGCAACATCTTAAGATCCCTAAAATTAAGGTGACCAAGACGGTAATGCCATAACCACTCCTCTCTACTTGCCGCGGTAGCTAAACAACGATGCTCCATAACCTTTAACTCAACCTTAAAAGTTCTGTTGGCAGCCATCGGTGCTTTTAGAATCAACACACCATTTGAATCTAAAACGCGTAACATCTTATTCTCCAATCGAATTAAGTACCCTCTTTCAAGCAATTGGCCAATGCTTAAAAGATTGCACTTAATTCCCGGTATGTACAAGACATCTTTGATCCTCGATTGTCCTCCATTCTTCCTTCCGATCAAAACATCTCCTACCCCTTCGGCGCTTAAAGTAGTGTCGTCGGCAAACTTGACTTTACTCTTTGTCGCTTGATTGATTTGCACAAACCAATCCTTTCGACCCGTCATATGTGTTGAACAACCGGAATCCAAGTACCATTCATCTTTACTTTGGACTCCCTCACGCACGGTAACTAATGCATTTCGATCCGAACACATTTTTTCACCACTTTCCAAAACAGTACAGCTGCTGTCCCACACACTATCATCACAGTAGCTGCTGCCCGGAACATCAACAATGCCATAATTCTCTTCCGTAATCATCACAAGAAGGGTATCTTCATCATCTACCTCTTCCCTAGCAACCTTCGCCTCATCCGCATCCTTTTCCTTGCGTTTTGAGCGACATTCTTTCACAAAATGCCCAAGCTTTTGACAATTATAACACTTCACAGAACTTTTGTCAAACGGTTTGTGGGCGCTTTGATTACCATCTTTGGAGCTTCCTTCACCCTTTGAATTTTGTGGATCTTTTCCACCAAAATTCTTCTTATTTTTAGAAGTCCACTTCCCTTTCGATCTCTTGTTCTTCTCATGTAGACGCGCTTGCAAAGCGATCTCCGCTTTGGCTTTGTCGGCACTTCTCTCATCCATCCTTTGTTCATGCGCCTCTAACGAACTTTGCAACTCATCTTTGCTCAAAGTTTTTAGATCTTTTGACTCCTCAATAGCCACAACAATGTTATCGAAACGTGATGTTAACGAACACAACACTTTCGATACAACATTCTGCTCAAGGATCGTTTCGCCACATGACTTGATTTGGTTGACTAACCGGGTAATGCGCGTGATATAATCGTTGATCGTTTCTTTGTCCTCCATTTGTGTTAACTCGAATTGACGTTTGTAAGTTTGTAACCTTACCACCTTCACTTTGACGGCACCGGCATATGCTTTCTCCAAGATTTCCCATGCTTGCTTCGCGGATTCACAATCACCAACCTTCTCGAAATTGTCGTTATCAACACAAGAGTGAATCAAGAATAGGGCTTTGTAATCCTTCTTCTTTTCTTCCTTGTGTGTAGCCCTGCTAGCATCGTTGGCATCTGCCCCTAACGGTGTAACTCCATTGATGACGATCTCAAGAACCTCTTGGTAACCAAACAGAACCTTCATTTGTTTCGCCCATTTGTCGTAGTTCTTCGAATCAAGAATTGGGAGATTGGTGGGAATTCGATCATTGGAAACGGTAGCCATTGTTGGTGTTGCAGCGGATTGGGATCAATAACCAGTGCTCTGATACCAAATGTTAGAACAAGCACAAAACCTTGTATGTGAATCAATGGAGGTGATGGATAATTTTGGTGAAATTGGAGGATTGGGGAAGATCAAGTTTAGAGAGAATAGAGATTAATTGAGAGGGTAAAAAAATCATATGGCATTAATTCATTCAACATGTTACAAAATGTATATATAGTGCCTACTAACACTAAACAAAGTAACAAACAAGAGCTAAACAAAAACAGCCTAAAAACAGAAATATTTTTCCTGGTTTTTCCTGCAGCATTCTGGCAGCTTTTCCAAAATAGCTTCTCAAATAAGCTATTCTCCAAAAACACTTCAAAACCAATTACACTGCATTTGACTTATTCTAATCATTCAACAACTTTTACTTTTTTTTTGTATACAGAGTGACTATAATATTTATAGGTAATTACAGCTAATCATTAAAAATAATGAATTCAGATCATTTTTTGATTTTACTAGTAATTGTGTTAGGATTATGAAGTTAGTTTAGAGAATTTAAATGTTTTACTTGGAAGAAGAATTTATATAAGTTGAATTTTTATTTGTTTATTACTGGGCTCTTAATAGTATTATATATGTAGTGTTTATTACGACACATTAGAGGATATAAAAAATTGAAAGAATGAAAGTCTTTAATTTATATTTCTTAGTATATCTTCTTCATAGTGTAGAATTTACAGCTTTTAGTAGTTTTGTTAGGATTCATGAATTAGCATGGTAACATGCTTGGCTTTTTTCATTGTGTGTGTTAGATTGAGTCCTGAAAGTTCAATATCTAATAGAGGCCGATTTATGTGTTGATTTGGAGTCTAGTAACGTTTTCATCATCAAGTAACATAGTATAGAGTGAAGAATGCTATTGGCTGAATATGGTATTCTTCATTTTTGTGAATATATTGATAAAACATGTGGCCACCTGAATACAATGCAAATAAGGTGTGGACTGTAAAACTAAAACGGACTATCTTCAATGATAAAATGCTTATATGATAAAAAGAAATATCTATGATTGATTTTGATTTCAATGCCTTCCTATAAACAAAGGGTTTCATATATCTATGTCTATTTGAACATTAGACAGTATCAGAACACACTAGTGCAAAAATATCGATACAATTTGTAAATAACAAACATGGTGGCAAATTCAACTATAAGACTATGTATAAGATATATAAACCTCTCTTTCAATATGAATCCCTCTCTTTCATCGATGAAGACGATTCTAACAAATGCACCAATTTCTACAACATCTATGGTCTCGAGGTTTATATATCTTATACATATTCTTAATTTTAAACTCGTGCGGCATATCAGACTTTGTTTTACTGCAATCACTAATTCAACACTCTCATGATATGCAGCTTTGTCCTTGTCACACTACAACACAGAAGGCCTTCTAAAACACTTATTTTGGGCTTTAAAAGCGCTTTAAAGCGCTGTCAAAGCCAGCGCTGGCGTAGGTGACAAAAGCGCTCTGGTAGACCCCCCCCCCCCTATAAGAGCGCTTTTTTCAGAAAAGCGCTCTTGTAGACCCCCCTATAAGAGCCCTTTTCTGGAAAAAGCGCTCTTGTAGACCCCCCTATAAGAGCGTTTTTTCCAGAAAAGGGCTCTGGTATCCCACCATATGAGAGCGCTTTTTCCAGAAAAGCGCTCTGATAGCCCCCCCTATAAGAGCGCTTTTCCATAAGCGCTTTCGTAGGTTGCGTATTTTTTTTAATCTCTGCGTATTTTTTTTAATCTTTGATTTTTTGATCATTTAGTATATTTATTTTTATTTAGGATTATTACTTTTTATTTTGGTTTAAATCCATTTTTTTAATTTTTTATTATCATATAAAAAAATATACAATTTAGGCCCAATTTAGAAAAGCCCCGTTTCTTTTTTATTTTATTAACTTTAGTACAAAGTCAAACAAAAAAAATATAAACAACAATAGGTGTATGGTCTTTCACGTTTTTCTTCACATGGATGTATCACTATCTCAACCCTGCATTCCTGCACTATACAACAAAATCTGCTGCTCCCTTTGCTGCACATACAAGACAAAAGTTTCACCATCTTTGTTCATACCACACCTGCATCAAAAAGTAAAAAAATCAGAGCTAAAAAAATATTCAAATTTGATTCCAATTTTTCCCCCAAACTCTTTCAATTCCTCTATAAAAAAACAGGAACAAAAACACAGCAAAGGGAGGAGAAAAAAGCAATAAAACTCTGTCCAAACATCAAACCTTCAAGACGACGTTCATCTTCATACATCACACAACTCACAAACTCATACACAACAAATAACCACTACAACCATTCAACCCTTTCTAACCGCACCTCAACTTCCATCATCACCAAAACCTGCGGAAAACGAACAACAACCTTCAACACAACGGTTCCAAAATTCCTTTCATACGATGATTTATTTCATTCGTCAACAACATAATATTTTCACCAATCTACGCGAATCTGAGACAACAACAATGCAACACAATTAGTTTCAGAAGCAAAAGAAAAAATAGTAGGTACCAAACCGACACCGATGTCGCGTCTTCTACAAGCTCAGGGCACGGAGCGTTACAATTTGAAAACGACTTAGAAGGAGCAGAAGAATGTTAATAGAGCAAAACGAGATAATCTTTATTGAATTGAAACAACTGTTAAATACATAAAAAGTACTGACTGTAAGCTATAGAAACTGCTATTCCTAATAAATAGGCATGACTCAATGAAAGCCATGACTCTAACAACTAAAGCTTAAAACTAGGAGCCCACTAACAATATTTATTATTTTGCTAATTATTAATTTAATGCAAATAATGACATATTAATCCAACAAATCCTCCCCTAAACTCAACAGGATCAATGTTGAGTTTATCAGTAGTCACAGCATCACAATTCAGTCAGTAGCAGCACTTGAGCTCTCCTTCACCATATCAGTCCACTTCCCAACTCCTAGCCTGGTTCTTAGTGACTCAAAGGTCTCGAGTTTTACGGCCTTAGTCATAACATCAGCAATTTGAGCATTTGTACTACAATACTCTAGCTTGATCACTCCTTCCTTGACTAAATCTCGAAGAAAATGAAACCGCACGTCTATATGTTTACTCCTTCCATGTAACACTGAGTTCTTGGACAATTTGATAGTTGAAACATTATCACACAGTATTGTTGTTTCACCTTTAACACTCTTCAGCCAGCCCATCTGTTCAAGTACATGCCTCAGCCACACACATTGGGTTGCACAAGAAGCTGCTGCCACGAATTCAGCCTCGGTCGTTGATAGAATGACTATAGGTTGTTTTTTGATGACCATGAAACTGCACCACCAGCTAAAAGGAAAACATAACCACTAGTACTTCTCCTATCATCCATATCCCCTGCATAATCACTATCGGTGAATCCAATTAAAGACTTACACTGAACATCCCTTTTATACCAGATGCCAAACTCCATGGTTCCCTTTAGATACCGCAATACCCTTTTTGCTGCATGCATATGAGCCCTTGTTGGCTTGGCCATATATCTACTTAGCAAACTAACCACATACATGACATCCGGTCTAGTTGCTGTTAAGTACAGAAGACTACCAACCAATTGCTTATACTCCGTATCGTTAACAAGACAACCATCACCTTCTAGAGTCAATTTGCTACCCGGAACAATAGGATTACGCACAGGATTGCTCTCCAAGAGATCTCTTGTATACTTCTTTTGGCAAAGAAAAATTCCTTGCTCAGCTTGTCCAACCTCGACTCCCAGGAAATACTTCATTCGGCCTAAGTCGGACATTTCAAACATAGCTTTCATGCTTTTCTTGAATGGTGTCACCATTTGATTACTGCTGCTAGCATACATAAGATCGTCAACGTATAAACTAACGAGCAGACAATCACCTTCTTTCTTTTGGATGAACAAAGTGTGTTCATATGGACATTTTTCAAAACCAGCCTCCTGAAAGTAATGTTCAATCTTGCTATACCATGCTCTTGGTGCTTGCTTTAATCCATATAAGGCCTTCTTCAATTTGTAAACTTTGTCCTCCTCCCCTGAGATCACAAAGCCTGGTGGTTGCGTTACAAAAACTTCTTCTGTGAGATCACCATGGAGGAATGCACTTTTCACGTCTAGATGATATACAGGCCACCCGTGATGTGCTGCAAGAGCTAGCATGGACCTTATAGTATCCCACCTTGCAACCGGAGCAAACACTTCGTCATAATCTATTCCATATTGTTGAGCATACCCCTTTGCTACTAATCTTGCTTTGTATTTATCCACTTCACCATTCTCATTTACCTTGGTCTTATATACCTATTTAACACCAATTGGTGTTGCTCCTGAGGGTAAGCTAGTCAACTCCCAAGTGTCATTTTTCTGAATGGCTCGCATCTCCACATTCATGGTTGTTCTCCATTTTTCTGCCTTCACAGCATCCTCAAAAGCAATAGGATCATCACTATCCACTTGCAATGCATACTGATTATTTGTATCAAGCATGATGTTGCCCATTTCATATGAATCATGCCAACCCGGTTTTGTGCGTACTCTTGGACCCAATTCAGAACTACGAGCATTTGAATCATTTATTATTTCAGCTTCTGAACTCTGTGCACTTCCTGACTTGTTCGAGGTTAAATCAGTCAGTTCCTCGACCACTTTGGCTCTTGGTGGCACAATCTGAGCAGCCATAGGTGTTGTAACAGTAATATGCTCCTCAGATTCTTCTTCTAAATCATTTATATCCTCTTCATAACCTTCCCACGTGAGCTGAGTTTCGGTACCCGCTTTCTCAGAGTCCCATTCCCAACCTTTGAATTCATCAAATGTAACATCTCTACTCACCAGAACCTTTTGAGTCATTGGATTGTAGACTCTATAGGCTTTGGATTCATGGGATACTCCCAAGAATACACACTTGATACTTCTATCATCTAATTTCTTTCTTTGTTGATCAGGTACATGGACATAGCTCATACAGCCAAATACTCTCAAATGATCTACTGCAGGCGGATATCCACTCCAAAGCTCTTGTGGAGTTTTATCTTTACAAATAGTTGTGGGGCTTCTGTTTAGCACATAAGCTGCCCAATTAACTGCTTCACACCAGAATGTGCTTGGAACTTTTGTGTCAGCTAGCATACATCTCACCATATTTAGTAAAGTTCTATTTTTTCACTCGGCAACTCCGTTTTGCTGGGGTGTTAGAGCTGCAGTTAACTGCCTCCTTATTCCATGCTCTTCACAAAACAGTTTGAACTCAGTGGATAGGAACTCTCCTCCCCTATCTGTTCTTAAGCTCACAATCACATCACTGGACTCCTTTTCAACTTGAGCTTTGAACTTTTTAAATACACCAAATGCCTCTGATTTGGATTTCAAGAAGTAAACCCATAATTTCCTGCTAAAATCATCTATCAGAGTAAAGATATACCTGTTACCACTTTGAGAAGATGGGGTGATTGGTCCGTATAAGTCAGCGTGTATAAGCTGAAGTCTTGTGGTGGCGTGCCATAAGCTTTTCTTCGGAAATGATTTTCGGTGCTGTTTTCCCACCAAACATATAGTGCACGCTCCATCTCCATCCCGAGCCTTAATCTTCGGTAGACCCTTTACCATTTCTGACTTCTGAAGCGTCTCCAACCCCTGATGGTGAAGGTGGCCAAATCTCCTATGCCATAAATTCAAATCGCTCTTTCCAGCTTCGGTGGTGTTCAAACACTGTACTTCTCCTGCGTCAGATGCACCTTGAGGAGTAGCATGTAAAATAAACATCCTGTTGCTCTTCATTTGAGTTTGGAAGAGAAACCCCTTTGTATTATGAAATATCTTACAAGAATTATCCTTGAGAAGAAAAACTAGGTCCTTTTCAAGCATTTGACCCATGCTAAGCAGGTTGTTAGTCAATCCAGGGACAAAAAAAACATCCTGTACCTTCAATGGAATATGATTAACATGCATATTGACACTCCTTTTTCCTTGAACTTGTAGTCTCATACCATTCCCTAGCTTTACGATGCAGGTGAAGGAACGGTCGAGGCTAGAGAACCACTTCATATCTCCATTCATATGATTACTACACCCTGAGTCTAGGAACCACCATGATTCATCTTTATCAGTCGAACCATGAAAAGTCATAAAATTATTAAACTCTACCACGTCAAAATCCACAGACGCCATAAGGAGCATCTCCTCATGTATTGTATCATGGCCATCAGTGTAATGAACCTGATAGGTCCTTTCAGGACATTCATTCTTGAAATGTCCTAGCTTGTGACAACGGTAGCACTCCACCGTTTCTCTATTCCAGAATTGACCTCGACCCCTGCCTCGTCCTGGATAGCCACTTCTCCCACGTCCCCGACCTCGACGCGCATCAAATCCAACCTTCAAGGCTTGATCTTCCAGAGACACACTCCTTGTAAACTTTTGTTCATGTACAAGAAGTGAACTCTGCAATTGATCAACAGTCATGACATCAATATCATGAGACTCCTCAATCGAGTAGACAATGTAATTGAATCGCTCAGTGAGAGTCCTTAAGATTTTCTCAACGATTTTCACATCCGTCATCAGCTCTCCGCAGTTGCGCATGGCATTAGACACAACCATCACTCTCCCAAAGTAATCGTTGATCGATTCCCCTTCTTTCATTTCCAGCACTTCAAACTCTCGTCTAAGAGCTTGCAACTGTGCCCTCTTTACACGAGCACTTCCTTGGAACTTCGTCTTCATGGAATCCCATAACTCTTTAGCGGTTGCCTTTTGAGATATTGTCTTCAATATCGTCTTATCAATACTGCTAAATAGATAATTCTTGGCCTTGAAGTCCTTTAGCCTCATTTCTTCATGGGTCTTCTTTGCATCAGCAGACAATGCCACACCAGAACCAATTTCTGTAAACCCTATGTCCACCACAGTCCAATATTCCTTTGACCGTAATAGATTCTCCATCAGAAGACTCCAATGATCGTAGTCGCCGTCGAACTTGGGAATGCACGCCCTCGCAAAGTTTTCATCACCCATTATCATACTAAATTGATCCTCACACACTCTTGTGTTTGCACTCACCAGAGAGAACTCTCACTCTCACTATGTGTTTCCCAAACCCAAATTCACTCAATGATCGAAAGTTTTGCTAAAGCTCTGATGCCAGAATGTTAATAGAGCAAAATGAGATAATCTTTATTGAATTGAAACAACTGTTAAATACATAAAAAGTACTGACTGTAAGCTATAGAAACTGCTATTCCTAATAAATAGGCATGACTCAATCAAAGCCATGACTCTAACAACTAAAGCTTAAAACTAGGAGCCCACTAACAATATTTATTATTCTGCTAATTATTAATTTAATGCAAATAATGACATATTAATCCAACAGAAGAATCAGAAGCATATCTCAGGGTTTCGTCGGTAATTTCTAACCTCAATTTAGTGTATCTTCTCTTGGACTTGTAATGTTTATAACTTGAAAACTTGCTTGTCGTCACTTGACTGTTTGAATCTTGAACTGAACCGTGTTTTGCTGTTGTTATTCGTATCAAATAAAGTTTTTTATCCTTGTTGTTGTTCCGCGAACCGTTGATTTTTGATTGTTCTTGCTCTGTGCATCGATTTCCATTTCCGCCGTGGTTGTCTTTTGTTGTCATATGGTTCAATCTAGGTTTATAAGAAATTAATACTCCATCTGGCCTTATTTATAAGCAAAGATTTCGTTTTTAGGTTTATTGAGTAATGAATGTATCTGGTCTACATAAAAAAGGAATCTTTGCTTATAAAAAATGAAATCAACTATGTAAATTATACTTTCAATTATTTGTACATGTAAAGAGATTTCATATGATTCTATATCATGTGTACATAAGTCTTTCATTATTCAATATCCTTATATTCTTTCTATGATATAGCAGAAAATATATTGGACAATTATTTTTAGTACCTTTTTAATTGTCTAATTACATAAATGCTATTTGTAACGTACTAATATCATTGTCTACACTTAAATGCTATGGACCTTAAATTTGAAAGTGGAAACCACTGTACATATATCAATTTAAGTATGTGATTGGTTTGTTGGTTTGTTTTGCAATTGGATTGAGTACCCCTATTTAAATAAAAAGTCCCTGATTAAAAAAAAAAATCATCAACTATCAGATTTTTAATTGTAGAATTAAAAAAAATTTATAGTGCATAACATAGACTGTCATATGATACTATCTCACGTGTACATAGGTCTTTCAGTATTCAATGTCCTTACTTCTTTTCTATGATATAGTAGAAAATATATAGGACAATTGTTTTTATTACCTTTTTTTACTGTCTTATCACCAGTGGCGGATCCAGACGTCACATATTGGTGTGGCTAAACATGAACAAAAACTATGAACTAAATTGTAAAAAAAAAATAATAATAATATTATTTAATACAATATATTTACAATTGAAAATTATCTACCATTTATTCTTTGAAAATTAGATAAAATAACTTCATTGTTAATTGTTACAAAAACATATCTTTCTATAAAAGTTACAAGGTCATTTAATCATTAATCACTCATTTTATTACACTACTCATTCTTCACAAATTTCACAAAGGAAAAAATTTGTTCGGCGCTTGCAGTTGCTATCGGTAAGCTTAAAGCCAATTTCAAAAACTAATAAATCATACCAGATGTGTTGCACTTATTTGTTTCCACAAATTTTTCTCAAAAATATAAAAAATCTATTAACTTATTTTGGGTCACATCAAACATTTCTAACATAATTCTTAAGTTGATGTTGAACCACGACTTCTAACACGTCTATAAAATAATTTGAATAAATTTCAACGATGTTTAATAATAATTTCATATCAAACACTTTAAGTGAATCAAATGAACCTTATTTGACAAATATATTCTCTAGATGTGAAACTTAGATTAAACCGTTCATAATCAATTATTAAAAAATTCCAATACTTTATATATCTTATTGATCAATAATAGTAATGGTTAAATCTATAAAGGGGTGTACCTATGATCTTTTTGTTGATTGTGTTGTATTCCTCTAAAACTATTGTATCATTAAATCAAAGGATAAGAAACCCACGTCACCACCACTACTACTTGCTTTTCCCTTAGTTTTAGATTCAACAGCCATCAATGGTTGGCTAATATTGAAATGACAATAAATAAATTAACTCAATTGATTTCATATATAAACAAGCTATATATTGTTTTTAAATAACTTAACGTTTCAACATGTACTTATATGGTTGGTCACATCTACAATTGCTTAACATCATTATTTTATATTATAGCTACAAACAGTCACGTGCTGCTACTACTTGTTTTAATATTTAGTTTGATCTATATTATGAATTCAGCCCCTCAGAACCTATCCTTTGTCCTTCTTTTTGCTCTTAAGGAAAATTCATAACCTTTCACTTTACATAGTACTCTTATAAATAGAGAAAATTCTAGTGTGGCTTTAGCCACAGTAAGCTACCATGTGCATCCGCCCCCGCTTATCACATGAAGCTAGCTGTATACGTCTCATATCATTGCACACACAAACACAAAACTTTGAAGCTAGTATCCTATGCTATGCTGTTAAATCGACCGAAATGCAATTAACACTAATATTAGATGAACACTCTTAAGGATGCAGTGATTTGGTTATCATGTGCTAAAGAAAACATTAGCTTAATCATCATAACATATGACACCATCATATGACATCTTGATCACCCTTAAATCAGATGCTAACACTATAATAACCATATAACAATGTGTGAAGATTGAGACTTTTTAACTGCTACTAATATAACAACACACAATCCTTTTTCCTAGTCCTAAATTAACCTAAAGAAATTTACATAAATGAATTATGTTACATATCTCAAATTTCCATCTTCATGGTCAATTACATATTTTCAAAACAAATAACTCTATTTCTTATTCAAATTAAGAATGCTCTTTGTTTGTAAGCATATATAAAATTAAAAAAAATATAATCACACAAATATATTAATGAGGAATACAATCCATAATACAATTGTAGACATAACATAAGCCCAAGAAATAATGAACTTGCAGAAAAGGAAATTGAAATTAAAAGTTCAACCTAGGTATATTCCTGGATCTGAATGTCAATCCTTCCCCTATAAATATTAGTATCTCTTTTTTCATCATTTTATCATTTTCAAACAACTTCACAATATTTCCTCTCTTCTTCCATTATTATCATCAAAATAAAATTTCTCCTTATTTTTTTCTCTAATAATTTCAGTTATGGTGTTTGATGTGGCAGGAAAAGTCTGGCCACATCCGCCATATTATCCCACTTCTTACAACACCAACAATATCCCTGTTGCCGTCACTAAAACTGATAATCCTGAAACCCCTGCCGCCACCACTTAAAATGATAATTCTTTGTATTGGTGGCAGCAGGGGTGTCGTTGATGTTGTAAGAAGCAGGACAATGTGGCGGACGTAGGCAGACTTTTCCCACCACAACAAACACCATAACTGAAATTAGCAGAAGAATGAAAATAAGAAACACAAATTTCATTTTGATGATAAATAATGGAAGAAGAGAGGAAATATTGTGAAGTTGTTTGAAAGATGATAAAATGATGGAAGAAGAGATACTACTATATATAAGAGAATATGTTGAAATATTTTAATAATTTCCAATAATTTGTGTGGATCAGATTCAGCCGTGCTATGTGGTGTAGAATGCATAAGCTGTACTAAAACAACGTCAACATATTATGAGTGACACTATCAATTATGTGATTTCTTGAGTGGCTGTCTTGGCACAATATATATAATTTATTTTATTTTATTTATTGGATGGTGGTTAATTATATTAAGTTTATTTATTTATTTTATGCTTCATAATAATTATTTTTGTTTAACACAATTTAATACATTTATTTTATTGTATTTTATATAAATTTTCCATTCCCTTCACCTACAACCAGTTTATTATATTGGTATGTATATACATAATCCCAATTATGTGTTTAATTTTTTAGATTAAATTATGTTAGCATCTTCTTACATACTTATGATAGTTTAATAGTCATTTGATTATTAAGCGAGCAGGTAAACATATCATTTTGACGTTACATTTGAAGGTAATGTTTATGTAACTTTAAGACATTCTCATTTAATTTATTAAATTAAAAGTGTGTAGTAATTTTGGTTTAGTTGGTTGAAACAATAAGTTATAAAATACTCTATATTGTGTAAATTTGATTAAATCAGAATCACAAAAGATGTAGTGTATAATTATTCATGTGAAATGTTATGATCGGCCAAAAGAAAGACATTGTTTGGCTGAATAATTACACATCTAAGTTCTCATACATGTAAATACCAAGAGTGCCTCGTAGCTTTTGAAACGGAGCTGCATCTAAAGCTTTATTGAATATGTCAACTATTTGATTTTCAGTTGCAATATGTTTTATGTTTAAAATAATAAAAATTTTAATTTTATTTATAATATGTATTATGGAGTTTTTTTTTTGTTTATTTAAATAAAAAATTCTATTTAGGACTGGATAGCCAAAAATCCATCTAGGATCGGGCTCGAATAGTAATTCTCAAGCTCATATTTAATAGGGTCTTTTGGATCCAGCCCTAAAAAATTCAGGACCCGTCAAGATCAGCCCGTTAAAGGTCATATAGTCTATTTTGACAGCTCTTTAATTGAGACAATACAAAAACCTTGCCGACCTTCCCAATAGTATAAGTTTAACTACTTCCCTTGATACTTTATATTTATGACAGAATCTAGCTTTACTGGAAAACATATAAATATCTAGAATAATCGGAGAGAATAATCCTTCAAACTCACAATAAATGATAAAGTTATCGTGAGGTCGGATTAAAGGAAAAAATTCATATCATTCAAGTGTTTTGAATAAAGATAATAATTAGTTTGAATTAACCTTTGTTATAATTATAATTATTTTGTCTTATAAAAATTTGATTAAGAAATTGGCGTGTGACCAAATCAATTCATATGAAGTTGAATCTAATTTACGACAATTACAAATCTTACAATTATGTGTTCTTAAACATTTATTAGATTTAAGTATAAAATTGACCACAGAAAAATGGAAAATTAAATTATTAGTATAATTTAAAAGATGGTAGGTACAAACCAATAAATGAATATTGAAGGACATTTATTTATCCTCGTGAGTATTCTTTCTATAATAATCGAATGACAGAGAGGTTGGCATGATTAAGGTGTTTCACAAAACAACCCCTAACAATTTATGTGGCAATATAAAGAGTATGAACCACAAAAATGGAAACTTATAAAAGAAAAGTACATATAGGAGACAAGCATGATTTATATATTTTAACTTATTCACTTGTTACTTTTTAGTATCTATCAGTAAATTTTATTTGGAAAAACTTTTAGACTATAAAATATTATGTCATTGTGTGTGCTAAGTGTCAATCAAGCTGCAAGATTCATCTGTCAAAACCAAAACATTGGCAGCATCCAAAGTGAATATTTAGTAATATAATAGCAGTAAAAAGACATTTTTCAGTGGAATCATCTAGTTTAAAATTAATAAAAATATTAAAAAAAATTGTATTAAAATTAAAGAAATATCCACACATCACATTATAATAGACATCTTTTCTTGATGACTTATATAGTGGACAAAGTATACCATTCTTTATTTTCTTTTTTTTTAGAGCCCTTTTTTTTTAGAGCCCCATTCTTTATTTTCTTTAGTAGCTAATTTACTCAAAGTATATATATTGCTAAGAAATTTAAAACATAAATAAAATATTTTATTTGAGTATTTTAAACATAAAGCCATGATATAAAAAGTGTCTTGAAAATTCATCTTTAGAAATATGTATATTGGTAATTTTAATTTGACCATAATTTTAATTAAAGAGTCTCTATTTTCCGTTTTTGTCGTGGCCATGAGAATCAGTATAATTTTATTCATCAATTGTTTCTTCTTTATTTTTTTTCATGTTTAGTTTGTTATCTTGTTCGTTCAATGAACAATTCCCTATATTGTTTGATCTTACTTTTAATTTAAAGTAGAAGATAATTCAACAAAAAGTCAGGCCAAACGCTTTTTGATGGTTTTAAATTGCGGATCGCATCACCTGAAGCGACCGCAATATTGCGGTTGCCGTAGTGTCCGCATCCGCATCAGGCCACAATTACGGTGTAACGACCACATCATAACGCCGCAACGACCACATCATAACACCGCAACGTCCACATCAGCCTGCAATAGATTATACATTGCTAGCAAACATCATTTAATCTATCTTCCTTTTATATTTTTATCATAGATTTAAGGTATATTTTGAATAGATTAGTGATTTTCAAAGTGATGGCGAATTATTAATGAGATATATATAAAAAATTGGAGACAAAATGGAAGACACGTGTTATTAAAAAAAAATATTGAAAACATAGTATTTATGTTTCTAGAAAGACCTAGTCTTAATTATTATTGTCTTATATTGTGCCCTTCGATTTTCAGAATGCATTGCGGCAACAAAATATGTTCAAGTTACGATTCAGTACAATCTCAATGAGCTTATGTATGATAGTTTATGTTTGTAAGTTGATTGACTAATATGATATTGTGTTGAGTTTGTGCAAAAATAATATGAACCAAAACATCTCAATTTTCAGATATGCAATGTGGATTGAGATGCAATATTTCTTATCCTATTTTAAATACCATATGCAATGCAACATTTATTTTGCACCTTATCTTAATTTTATTTAGCTCTTTCACTAAAACAATCGAGAATGCTTTTCGGTTGCATTTCACATATTTTATTTATGAATTTACCACCGTATTTATTATTTACACCCATTTTTAAGTATAATAGGAGTAAATTTAAAAAATTGTATTATCATCTTTGCACTAGCGATAGTCTCTGCTTCATTAGTAAGCATTTTTTAGAAAAATAAATAGCGTTTCCCTAAATTATAAAAATATTTCTCCATACTGAACTCTATCTAACTATTATTGTTGAACAAAATGTATGGGGATGATGAGCATGGTTGTCAAGATCTCGATCTTTTAGCTACGATTTTATATTTTACAATCTCACTCACCCCAACGATCCCGATCTTAAGTAGAATTGTGTGTTGCAGCTAAATTGTTAAAAAAAATCGCAAAATCGTTGATTTGTGCTATCTTTTCTAGTTTCAGTCATGATTGGCCGTTTTCCGATCACCACCAATAAAAGTTGAGAAGGATGACAAGATGTAGAGGCTGAACAATTACGATTCAACGGAGATGAATACATGCCTTTTGAAATGAGAAAATTTTAGATTTAGGATTTAGGGAATAAACATCTTACTTGTAGGGTATATTTTAACTAATGGACTTATGATAATCCTAGTAATTGACCAGATATGTCCCTAATGTCAAACAAATGTTCCATGTGGTAATAATAAAGTATAAAAACTCAATCATACATGTCTAAAGAATATGAGAAAAAGTTATTTTCTCACAAATACACTTGCCTACTAACATATATAATATGAAAATACTTTACATATACACTATTTTTTGTTTTATTTTAGTAGGATCTTACAATTTTTGTTGCGATCTTATGTTTTACGTTCTTGTTATCCCCTCTCGATCTTACAAAAATAATTTGATAGAATCTTCCAATCTTAACTACGATTTTATATTTTACGATCTTACTATTCTCTTCCGATCTTATGTAAGATCTCGATTTTGACAACCTTGATGATGAGCGAAAAAAATGAATAATAGTGGGTGAGGACACACATGTGCTGGTAAGTCCCTCACAGTGTCGCTGTAGCCATCCAGCATGTGGTGGTACGGCTGCCGCCACTGCAACATGTGTCGATGCCACTCCAACTGCCACCACCGCCATCTAGGTTGCGAAAGACACTCTTCCGGCAACATTTGAGTATTATTGTGTTTTTATTGTGGTGGTAGATTCAACATAAGTGAAAGGAAAAATACTGAAAAAGCTATGGTTGTGGTGTGTGAAAGAGAGATATAGGGTGTTTGTTATGAGAACTGAAGCGAAGTATAGTGCAAGATTAGCTTATTTCTCCATTGCTTTCTACCATATTGCAACAGGGTTGTGATGAGATAATTGAGAAATGATATGAGTGAGGTGTATTTATAATGGGAATGTATAGGAAAGAGGAATGTGGAAAATAAAAGTAATAGTAAGAATAATAAAAAGGTGGGTATCCTATCAAATTTTAATATTTTCATAATAAGAAAACAATAAAAAAAAATAAAGATAAATATATTTATTAATGTACTATCAAAGCTGACTCAGATTGGTTTATTGTTTTTTTAAGTCTCTCAAATGTCTTATATGCTACATTAATATATCAATAAACTACATATATGAAGTTTCAGTATTTTGAAATTAGTTTGATTACCCTAAAAAAATATTTATAAACTAGTTTCGTATTTATTTACTAAGCAAAAATCTCAAATATGCTGTCTAAAAAGAATTTTTAAATATGTTTAATAACACATAATCTGCTATACACGTATACTATTATAGTTTCATTTTAATTGGTGCGTGAGAGCTAAATATATAGAATGATTAAAATAACATGATATGAGTCATGGGACACTAAGCATCCATTATTACATGTCCTTGTTTTCTTTACAAAGGGTAGCAAAATCTCATAGAACAAGTCTCTTCAGTCACTTTCACATATACATTTTACTACAACTTTTTTTTTAAATATGTCTCTCACGTGTAAAGATAACACTTATATATATATATATATATATATATATATATATATATATATATATATATAATTTGAATTGCTTTTTGCTAAAATTTAAATATTTGACAACAATTAATTTACTATTTATTTTATTTTATTAATAGTAAATTTTTATAGATTTTTTAAGTAACAAAGTTTTTCAAAACTATTATGCAAATAATCAAAGTTTCAAAATAATTACAGAAATGACCATTTTTTCAATATTCTTACACATTATCGCCACCTTACCCTTAAACTAGGGACAAGTCGCCACTCCTAGGGGCGACTACACTAAGATTTTGGAGCAAGTTGCCACCCTATGCGGCGACTACATTCATTAAGTAACGAGACTAGTCGTGGTCCGATTATTTCACCAAGTGAGTTGAAGCAGCTTCATATGTGAACGTAACAAGACAAGTCGTGGTCAGATTCATCACGAACTAGATCATCTGTCGTCCCGACATTCTTAGCAAGATTATCACTAACAATTGGTCAAATTTGAACAATAAAATGATGAAGGAGCTTTGCAAATAATTCAAGATTGAACATCACAACTCTTCACCTTACAAACCCAAAATGAATGGAGCTGTAGAAGCAGCTAACAAAAACATCAAGAAGATTATTCAGAAAAATGGTCGTCACTTACAAAGACTAGCATGATATGCTCCCGTTTGCTCTTCATGGATACCGTACGTTTTACCGTACTTCTAAAGGAGCAACTCCTTTTTCCCTACTTCGATCTTATTTTTTATGTTTATGCTATTTTTCTTTTGTCTACTTGGATTCATGTTAAGCCTATATTCGGGTGTTGATGGGGTGAAAATCCTAATCCACAATATTAAGTGATTGAACTTGAAGATGGAAGGAACCTTTAATGTATTTTCCATCTTTTTCTTCTCTTTTATTTTGGTCGATGAAAATTATTGATATCATTGGAATTCTTTTGAGTTCATGATGAAGATGAGACCGTTACCTCTTTTCTTTTCGTGCGACATTGCTTTCAGAAAACAATCTACATATTGGTATGCATTAGCACACAAATCGTGATTGACCGGCCTCGTTGTAGGGTGAGTTCTATATAAGTTACTTGGTGATTTCTTAGCATAGCGCTACATTCCTTGTCCGGAATTGGAAAAAGATAAAAAATAATGGCAGAGACTGTATGTGGTTGGTTTAAGACTTTTGAAAGCTTATCGTGCAGTTACTTTGATTCTATCAATCTTCTGATGAACTTTCATTGAATTTAAACCCGAGTTCATCATTCACTAACCATTAATATGAAATTACTAACGATTGATAATTAACCATTAACTTTACTTTTATGCTCTTTATTATATTGCATTTATTTTTTACGCTTTATGCTTTTATTTATCATTCATCATCTTTATGTTTATGCTATTTTTACTTTGTCCACTCGATCTTATTTTTTATTTTTATGCTATTTTTCTTTTGTCCACTTGGATACATGTTTATGTTTATGCTATTTTTCTTTTGTCCTCTTGGACCATACTTTACTTTTCACGCTTAAAACACTAATAATAAACATGAATCATAACAGATTTAATGTGGACTCGGACTTTGATTATTGTACTTTAAGCTTAGAGGATGGACATAGAATTGGGATTTTGACCCTAGCATCTTGCAGTTTCATTTAAATTCTTTGATTGTGGTTATATTCTATTTCTCTAGAAGTCCTTGGAGTTTTACTCCAAGGCATTGGGTTGTTTTCTCTTTGTGAATGCAGGTGATTCTTTGAAAGTCCTTGATGGTTAATTCCAAGACATTGTGATAAGGAATTCATCTGTACATAGTCGTTACTCTGCTCGATTTTTGTCAAGAGCTTATGATGCATTCCAAAGGCTTGGTGCAAGATTATCTTAAAGATATCAAGTTCATCTGGATCCCTAGTTGGTAATATATTTGTTTGCTTATGGTAGTCCAAAGGATGGGAAATTTACATTGACTCTTTAATGTCAAGTGTTGGCTTCTTGTTTTGTTAGATTGTTCTTTTTCTTAGCTTTTACTTTTTGTTTAGGATAGTCCCTTCATTTCCTCCCCCCTTCTTAGATTTTCAAAATCTTGTCCCTTTTCCAAAACCTTCTTTTCTTAAAAATATCTTTTACCCTTATTGGTGTTTCTTTCAAAGTTTAGACATGATTAATTATTATGGGGAATTTTGATACCCCACGATTTTGATATATATTCATACGATTTTTGTTTAGGGTCTAGCAGTTCTCACAGGACGCGTGGTGGTTTCACAATTGAAGATCTTGCATGTCGAAGACACGTGTTGACTGATAATCAGTCGACCGTTAGTAGTAGTTATTTTATTTTTATTATTTAAGCAAGTTCAATAGGAACAGTTTAGGGGTCCGCATTTTCTACACAAACACAAGTAAACTCAAATCTCTGTGCAATAATGAGTGACGAGTGCAACTTTGGAATGTACGTATGCGTACCAGTTTAATTAATGCAATCATTTTACGTTATATTTTATCTTTCAGTGCACATTTACTGCCCTTTTATTGCTTTTATTTACTTTAAAGCCTTTAATTTCAGCGTTTACTTTTACTTTAAAGTCACTATTGCATTTAATACAAACCAGATACACATAATATAACAAAATAAAGCAATTAGTCCTGGAGTATTCTAGTTGATTCCGCAAAAGTAACCTTTAAAAAGGAAACTAGCGCTTGTTTACCATTTTTCTGGGTAAACACTGCCATACCCAAATTTTTATCCCCCTAAGATTTCACATCGAGTAGCATCTTCTTCAAATTAGGGTTTCAAGCTTCAGAAGATTCAGGCAAAGGATCAACCAATGGCGGAAATTGTCCTTAGTGTATCATAAAGATCTGGATGCCTCATTCATCCATAAACAACCTTAAGTCTCAAGGCATCAAGCCTCAAGTTCATCAAGACCATCAAATTAGGGGGTTTGACTCACCTTTGACTTTTGAGATATTTGGTCAACTATGGATTTTTAAAGATCAAAATCATGAACATATGATTATTGAATCCATTTGATCAAGAGAAATCAATAAAATCAACCAAGAATCAAAAGTCAACATTTTAGGGTTTTGACTTTTTAAGTGAAGAATTACATATTTTCCACTCAAACTTTGAAAAGTCGTAACTTTTTCATCCCTTGAACAAAAATTTTGTTCCAAAACTCATTTTGAAGAAAAAGTCAAGATTTACAACTTTGTCAATATGAACCTATCTTCAAAAAGTGAATGGTTATTAGGTTATGAGCTCGTGAACATTCTTCCAACACTTAGAAAAAATTTCTAAGTCATTTTAACCTATTTTTTCACCAACTTCAAAGCCATTTTTCAAGATGATCCAAGATGAATTCTTTCAAGCCATGAACATGAGAGATGAAGTATGTCATCTAAGCTTTCCAAAAAGTCTTAGAACACCTTTTGAGTTTACTTGATCAAGAAGTTATGGATTTTCAATCAAGGCTTCGTGAAACTAGTTTCAAGCATAACTAGTCTTGCACTTCACCAACTTTTAATAAGGTCTTCAATTTAGTACATGTTTATGCATTGTCATCAACAAGAGCAAGTGGATCATTTGTGAATCATTTCAAGAGTACATCAAAGTACAAAAAATTTCACCTGTCATGTGAAAAAGTAATCATCAACAAATATCTCCAAATGTCAATTGGATGACTCATAAAATCATATTTGATCTTGCAAATAAAGGGGGTGAGAAGATAGAAGATTGAATCCTAACTATCAGTGTTCATGATCATGATACAAAAGAGCTTATACAGGTAGTTACAATCAAACTAACTAATCAATTAGAATAACTAACTAACAGAAATTTATAACTCCCCTTCCACATCATTCTTCCGCGTTAGCCCTATACGTTGTCAAGTTCTCATCATAAATAAATCATTTTATCTATGTCTCTTTTTTTTGTTTGGACTTTGTGTTATTCTTCCTATTTTATGTGATCCTATATTTAAAATTAATGTAAAAGCATATTATTAAATTTATGGTAACTCTATCATCTTCTGTATCTCTCTACAAAACCATCAAAGGTGTAAGCGGTTTGTTTGTTTTAGCAACTATAGTGTTAAATCCAACCTCCAATAATCATTTGATATTTTAATAATTTTAAAGGTAAAAATACATTATACGATATTTTTGATTAAAACCATTGAGTTTATAAATCTAACCTCATACTTTTTTTATTTAAAATTAAATAATTTTTAGTAAATGTATGGTTCAGTTTACATAAGAATGCTGAGAAACTAAGAACCACAAATAAAATACTAGCATGACTATTGGCCTTAAGCAACTAATAAAAAATATGTTTCGATTAAGCTACGACAGAAACAAAAAAATCGCACAGCTAAGAGCTTCTGCCAAATATAGAATAATGTAATTTTTTTCACTAGCTTGTAATTTTTTTCACTAGCTTGTAAGAAAATAAATGTATCTTGAAATTTGTTCATTTTCTTGACACGTCGTCTCTATACATTGTGTGCATTAAAAAATTTGTTAAAGTTTGATATGGAAAAATATTTTTATAGTCAAGTTTCAACAATATCAAAATTTTAAATGTATTTTAATATGGACAAAACTTAAATACAATTTTTTAGGTGTGGTTCTTACTATTTTTCAATGAAAACATGATAAATATATTTAAATATTATTTAGTGAGTGAAAATAAGATAAATTTACTTAAATGTAAGAGAAAATTATACACTTGTCATATTTTCATTGGAAAATAGTAAGAATCACACCTAAAAAATTGTACTTAAGTTTTGTGTTTTTAATATTTAAAAAATATTTTTAAGTTTCCAGTTTTTATATTTCTGCCCTTTTAAAGCATAGTGGTACACTACTTTATTTTTTATTTATTGTTACATTTTTACAAAGATTAATATACATTTCTATAATTTTAATTTGATTAATCAATATGATTTATGATCATTTTAATAGATTCATCGACTGTTGTTTTACAAAAACAAAACTATCTATGAAATTATAAGATATATGTTTGATATTTAAATATATCTGAAATTTGTTTTTTATGAGAAATAGGCCAAAGCATTATTGAGAGATTCAAGTTAGGCCAAAAGTATTGAAGATGGATTAAATTTAATTAAATTCCTTCAACAAATTCTTATTTACCTTAAAGAAGAAACAACTGCACAAATTATAACCACTGATAAATATAGAGAAATATAATTTTCTTTTCTCAAATATAGGGAATGTTCGGAGGATGCTTCTTTGCTCCCCTCCCCCAATTTATTTCCAATCCCCAATCTCCTTCACGGAGGAATATTTCCTTTATCCCCATCCCCACATATTCCCATGGAGATCTACTAAGATCAAATCTTAAAAAAACTTCTATATTTTTTATCAAAATTATGACACTAGTATTTTGTTATTACCATATATATTTGAAGAGTAATTATTATAAGCACAATGAACAAAGAGAGTGGTTGTTACGGTGATGATGAAGAGAATAGAGAAGATGATGAATGGATGAGACTAAGATAATTGAGAAAAGAAAATTAAGCGACGGTGTGTACATTTTATGTATTGGGTGCACTTTCTAGTGTTAGGTACATGGATAGTGAAACAATGCATTATATTTTTTATTAATTTTTACTTCATTTGTGCACTATCTAGTGTTACACCTCTTTATTTTTTAATACATTTAATATTTTTTATGTAACTTTTTATAATTATATATTATATAATATACAAACTATAAAAGTTAAATAATATGGGCGGAGTCGGAGAATTCACGGGGCGGAAGGTACTTTCCCTATCTCCATCCTAAAGTGTCACCCCGGGAACTTTTCCCTCCATCCCCGTTCCCGTGGGAAAAAAAAAACAACTTCAGTGCTCCAAACAGATAACCGCCACATAGATCTCCATTAATAGATGCAAATTGACATCCCTATTTATCAGTGTAAACATTCATAAGTTTTTTGTGTGATTCTGTACATATTGTTTTTCTAATGTCTTCAAATATTTTCTCTCTATTTGTGTGAAATATTTGTATTTGGTGCTAGATTTTGACTACTTTTTTCATTAATTTTCTTTTAGGTTTATTTGACAACCTAGTTTCTAATCTATTCTATTGAAGAGTAATTCAATATTCAGAAGATGGGTTGATCTTCTGATGGTTACTCAGAAGATAGTATTGACCAGAAGATGTTATCTAGGTCCCATTAGCTTAGCTGTTTATTAGTAAGGGTACTTTAGTATTTGTTAGTTTTGTACTATGTGTACCTTTAGACTTGTTCACTAAGTTTACTTTATTAGGGGTGATGTGGCAAGATTTTTCTTTTGTATAAATAGCCTTGTAGTAGCTATTATTTAAATACAACAACGCAAGTAGAATACAACATATTTATTCTCTCATCTCTTTTGCGCCGTTATTATTTATTCTCTTTGTCATCATCTTTATTCATTGTGCACCAACAATTGGTATCTAGAGCTCCGGTTCCAAACACAGGGAAACACGAGTGAACGTGAGTTTGTGTGACTGTGTGATTGATTTTGTTTCTGGGAAACAAAGTTGTGTTGAATCACATTTTTCTTGATTGTTTGTGGGTTGGGAAACACAGTGTGACTGTGAGTGAAATCTGTTTTTGTCTGCACAAGTTTAAAGATGAGTGGAAGCAACTTGAATACCAAACTTCCAGTTCTTGATGGTAAAAACTGGAATAGATGGATGATTCAAATGCGTGTATTATTTGGTGCTCAAGATGTTCTAGATCTTGTCACTGGAGGATATATTCCGGTTGCAGCGGATGCAACGGAAGAACAAAGAGAAGCGCAGAGAGAGACGAAGAAGAGAGACCAAAAGGCGTTGTTCTTCATCCATCAGTGTGTGGATGTGAATGTGTTTGAGAAGATTGCTTATTCTATGACGTCAAAGGAGGCGTGGGATATACTGGTCAGGTGTTATGGTGGTGACGTATCAGTGAAGAAGGTAAAGCTTCAATCCCTGAGAAAGCAATATGAGAATCTCAACATGAATAACAATAAGAAAGTCTCTGAGTATGTCTCTAGAGTGATTGTGATCACTAATGAGATGAAGGCTTGTGGAGAAACTCTTTTTGAACAAGTAATCATAGAGAAGATATTGAGGTCACTTATTCCTCAATTTGATTATATTGTTGTATCCATTGAACATTCTAAAGATCTGGAAACCATGAGAATAGAAGAGTTGCAAAGCAGTTTAGAAGCACAAGAGTTGCGTCTGACTGAGAGAACTTCTGAGAGAGAAGTTGAGCAAGCTCTGAAGGCTTCTTTTGTCAAGAAGGACTAGAAGCATAGACGTGGTGATAGATTCCAGAAGGAAGCCTCAACTTCTGATGAGAAGAGATATCAGAAGGGAAAGGATAAGAAGAAAGTTCAATGTTACTGTTGCAAACAGTTTGGCCATTTTGCTAGAGACTGTTTGGCAAACAAAGGAAGGAGATCAGAAGAAGCAAATATAGCCAGAGGTGGATCAGATGATGAACATGTGCTATTGATGGCGTCAGAGTCGGACAAAAGATGTTCGTCAGAATGGTGGTATATGGACACTGGGTGTTCAAATCACTTGACTGGAAACAAACAATGGCTGATAGAATTTGACTCTGAAAGGAGGACAAAGATCATATGTGCTGATGATAAGTACCTATATGCAGAAGGTATGGGAAATGTCAAAGCCAAAGTAAAGAATGGAAAGACTGTTCTGATCAAGGATGTTTGGTATGTTCTTGGAATCAGAAGCAATCTGATGAGTGTGGGTCAGCTCATTGAGAAAGGTTTCTCAGTTGTTATGAAGAACAACCTATTGAAGTTGTATGATTCCAATCAGAAGTTGATTATGCAATCTGAACAGGGAATCAACAGAACATTCAAGGTGAATGTAGAAACAGCTGAAACAGAGTGTCTGAGTGCTGAAGGCTCAGAAGGTGATAGTAAGCTGTGGCACAAGAGGTTGGGGCACTTGAACTATAGAAGTCTGGGGCATCTAAGTTCTAAGAAGCTCGTACGTGGCATTCCTAAGATTGTAAAGCCTGAGAAGTCATGTGAGGTATGCATGAAAGGCAAACAACCCATATTGCCATTTGTATCAGAAGTTGCTCCAAGAGCAAAGCATGCTCTGGGAGTAGTGCACTCTGATGTGTGTGGACCATTTCCAGAACCTTCACTTGGAGGAAATAGGTATTTTGTGTCTTTTGTGGATGAGTTCACAAGAATGACGTGGGTAACTCTCATCAAGTTTAAGACTGAGGTGTTCACAGAATTCCAGAAGTTCAAGGTGAAGGCTGAGAAGCAGAGTGGTCAGAAGATAAAGATTCTCAGAACGGATGGTGGAGGCGAGTATAACTCTACAGAATTCCATAAGTTCTGTGATGATAATGGAATTGAGCATGAAGTTACTGCTCCTTATACTCCTCAACACAATGGTCTTGCTGAACGTAGAAACCATACTTTGCTTGATATGACGAGAAGTATGCTTAAAGAGAAGAAGCTTCCTCATAATCTATGGGGAGAAGTTGTTGCTACTACAGCATATGTGCTCAACAGGTGTCCAACTAAGAGGCTGAAGGAAATTGTTCCTTTAGAGAAGTGGACTAAGGAGAAGCAGAGTGTTAGTCATCTGAAGGTTTTTGGTTCTGTATGCTACAAACACGTTCCAGAAGCTAGAAGGAAGAAGCTGGATGATAGAAGCAAAGTGATGTTATTGGTGGGGTACTACAGTAAAGGTGCATACAAGCTCTATTGTCCAGAGACTAACAAAGTTGAAGTCAGCAGAGACGTCATTGTGAAAGAATCAGAAGCTTGGGATTGGGAAGAGTCTCAACCAACTTCTGATGTAGAGATAATTTTTGAAGAAATGTTAGAGTCAGAAGATGAAGAATCTTCTGAAGACGAGTCAGAAGATGAAGCATCTTCTGAAGATGAATCAGATGGAGAATCTGATTCCGATCCAGATTCTGATGATGATCCAGAGTCTGGTGGTATTCATGATTCCGGAAGGGAAAACTCTGAAGACATAGGGTCTGGAAGACAAGCTTCTGGAGATGATCATGTAGGTGGTGACTCTGGAGTAGCTGACTCTGAAGTAGCTCAGCGACCACAAAGAGTCAGAACTATACCAAGAAGGTTTGCAGATTTTGACATGTTGCAAGACACAGAAGTTGACTCAGAAGGAGAGGTCATTCAGTGCGCCATGTTAGTAGATTCTGAACCAGTGAGTATAGAAGAAGCGCTCAAGAAGAAGGTCTGGCTGAATGCCATGAAAGAAGAACTTGAGGCTATAGAAAGAAACAAAACTTGGAAGCTGACAGAACTTCCAAAGAAGAAGAAAGCCATCAGCGTCAGATGGGTTTTCAAAGTAAAGCTGAAGCCAGATGGATCAGTTGGTAAACACAAAGCAAGGCTAGTGGCTAGAGGTTTTCTTCAGAAACCTGGACTAGATTACTTTGAGGTGTTTGCTCCTGTAGCTAGACATGAAACAATCAGACTGGTGATTGCGTTAGCTGCGAACAGAGGTTGGTCCTTGATGCATCTGGATGTAAAGTCTGCATTTCTGAACGGTCCATTACAAGAGGAGGTATACGTGTCACAACCCCCTGGCTTTGTGAAAAAGAATAAGGAAGGGATGGTGAACAAATTACACAAAGCTCTGTATGGATTGAAGCAAGCGCCAAGAGCTTGGAATTTGAAAATTGATTCATTTTTCAAGAAGCAAGGGTTTCAGAAGTGTGAAATGGAATATGGAGTTTATGTGCAACATTCTGGAAGCAATATGATTCTGTTGTGTCTTTATGTTGATGACATATTGCTTACGGGGAGTTGTCCAGAAGATCTGATGAAGTTCAAGAAGGTGCTGATGAATGAGTTTGAGATTACAGACCTTGGGAAAATGTCATATTTTCTAGGGATGGAGATTCTGTACTCAGAAGATGGTATCATTCTGCATCAGTTGAAGTATGAGTTAGAACTTGTGAAGAAATTCAAGTTGGAGAATTGCAAAGCTGCTGTTACACCATCAGAAGTGAATCAGAAGTTGGACTCTGATTCTGAAGGTGAAGATGTTGATGCTACGGTATTCAAACAGCTGGTTGGTTCTCTAAGGTATTTGTGTAATACCAGGCCTGATATATGCTATGCAGTTGGATTGGTTAGTAGGTTCATGAGTAAACCTAAGTGGTCCCATTACCAAGCTGCTGTCAGAGTCTTGAGATATGTCAAGGGAACTCTAAAGTTTGGCATATTGTTTCCTTCTGGGAGAAAGGAAGAATCAGAGTTATTGAGTTATTCTGATTCTGATTGGTGTGGAGACAGAGTTGATAGAAGGAGTACCTCTGGATATTTGTTCATATTTCTGGGAGGCCCTATCTCTTGGAGTTCCAAGAAGCAACCTATTGTTGCTCTATCAACCTGTGAAGCTGAGTACATCGCAGGCGCTGTAGCTGCATGTCAAGCTGTGGGGCTTCTGAATCTATTAGAAGACCTGAAGATTAGGGTGAAGAAGCCTCTAAAGCTGATGATTGATAACAAGTCTGCAATCAATCTTGCCAAGAATCCGGTGTTACACGGAAGAAGCAAGCATATTGAGACTAAGTATCATTTCTTGAGAAGCCAAGTCCAGAATGGAACATTAGAAGTTGTGCACTGTAGCACTCAGAAGCAAGTGGCAGATGTTCTGACAAAGGCGATCAAGACGGATCAATTTCTGCTCTTGAGGGATGGAATTGGCGTTGTCAGCTTTGATTGAAGAATATGAATTAAAGGATGGTATTGAAGAGTAATTCAATATTCAGAAGATGGGTTGATCTTCTGATGGTTACTCAGAAGATAGTATTGACCAGAAGATGTTATCTGGGTCCCATTAGCTTAGCTGTTTATTAGTAAGGGTACTTTAGTATTTGTTAGTTTTGTACTATGTGTACCTTTAGACTTGTTCACTAAGTTTACTTTATTAGAGCTGAAGTGGCAAGATTTTTCTTTTGTATAAATAGCCTTGTAGTAGCTATTATTTAAATACAACAATGCAAGTAGAATACAACATATTTATTCTCTCATCTCTTTTGCGCCGTTATTATTTATTCTCTTTGTCATCATCTTTATTCATTGTGCACCAACATATTCAAACCACTCACAACTTGTTGTCGTGCAAAGGAAAAGGTAATTTTTCTCATTCATTCTCGTATAATTTGCGTGATTGTTGAGTTCTACTAAGATCAAATCTTAAAAAAACTTCTATATTTTTTATCAAAATTATGACACTAGTATTTTGCTATTACCATATATATTTGAAGAGTAATTATTATAAGCACAATGAACAAAGAGAGTGGTTGTTACGGTGATGATGAAGAGAATAGAGAAGATGATGAATGGATGAGACTAAGATAATTGAGAAAAGAAAATTAAGCGACGGTGTGTACATTTTATATATTGGGTGCACTTTCTAGTGTTAGGTACATGGATAGTGAAACAATGCATTATATTTTTTATTAATTTTTACTTCATTTGTGCACTATCTAGTGTTACACCTCTTTATTTTTTAATACATTTAATATTTTTTATGTAACTTTTTATAATTATATATTATATAATATACAAACTATAAAAGTTAAATAATATGGGCGGAGTCGGAGAATTCACGGGGCGGAAGGTACTTTCCCTATCTCCATCCTAAAGTGTCACCCCGGGAACTTTTCCCTCCATCCCCGTTCCCGTGGGAAAAAAAACCAACTTCAGTGCTCCAAACAGATAACCGCCACATAGATCTCCATTAATAGATGCAAATTGACATCTCTATTTATCAGTGTAAACATTCATAAGTTTTTTGTGTGACTCTGTAAATATTGTTTTTCTAATGTCTTCAAATATTTTCTCTCTATATGTGTGAAATATTTGTATTTGGTGCTAGATTTTGACTACTTTTTTCATTAATTTTCTTTTAGGTTTATTTGACAACCTAGTTTCTAATCTATTCTATTGAAGAGTAATTCAATATTCAGAAGATGGGTTGATCTTCTGATGGTTACTCAGAAGATAGTATTGACCAGAAGATGTTATCTGGGTCCCATTAGCTTAGCTGTTTATTAGTAAGGGTACTTTAGTATTTGTTAGTTTTGTACTATGTGTACCTTTAGACTTGTTCACTAAGTTTACTTTATTAGGGTTGATGTGGCAAGATTTTTCTTTTGTATAAATAGCCTTGTAGTAGCTATTATTTAAATACAACAACGCAAGTAGAATACAACATATTTATTCTCTCATCTCTTTTGCGCCGTTATTATTTATTCTCTTTGTCATCATCTTTATTCATTGTGCACCAACATATTCAAACCACTCACAACTTGTTGTCGTGCAAAGGAAAAGGTAATTTTTCTCATTCATTCTCGTATAATTTGCGTGATTGTTGAGTTCTTACCATCAAAATAGTGATTTTTCTGTTTATATGCTATATTTCTTGATGCATTTCAAGTTACTATTACTAGTTGATGGTTGTGTGATATTGACGAGTGTAGTAAAGTACTATCAAGAATTGTATTTAGTTGTTTAAGTTCAAAGTAATGCTTGTTGTGTTATGCTCAATTTTAGCTTTTTAATGATAATTAAAAAAAATTGTTCAATTTGTGTATGTGTAGGGTTTACTTTTTAGTTTCTTAAGGTTAATATAAATAATTTATTACTAACTGCTGTAACTAATCTCTCTAATACAGGATACATAACCAAGCTTGTATCATATCTTACTTTATGCAAATGGATGAGTTCATCTTTCATTGAAAAGCAGATGGTTTTAAATTGCGGATCGCATCACCTGAAGCGACCGCAATATTGCGGTTGCCGTAGTGTCCGCATCCGCATCAGTCCACAATTACGGTGCGATCGTAAATCACATTAAAAACCGCATCATAACGCCGCGACGACCACATCATAACACCGCAACGTCCACATCAGCCTGCAATAGATTATACATTGCTAGCAAACATCATTTAATCTATCTTCCTTTTGTATTTTTATCATAGATTTAAGGTATATTTTGAATAGACTAGTGATTTTCAAAGTGATGGCGAATTATTAATGAGACATATATAAAAAATTGGAGACAAAATGGAAGACACGTGAAATATAAACTAAATAATAAAGTACAATATTTTATGCTTTAAAAAATAAATTCATGCCGCAACGACCTCAATTCGCATCGCAGTAGCCGCAGTAACCGTATCCGCAGCCACAACTTGTTTGTGAAAGCTAGCATGAGTAGTCTTCCAAGTCAAGAAACTGCCATTGTCAAACATTGAGACATGTGGTATGGTATAAGTACACCTCATGTCTCATACAAGTCAATTCTTTAATGTTAAAATGTCCTTGAAAGCGTATTTATTTTTGTTAAGTGTTAGTAAAAGAAAAAATTGAGAACATAGTATTTATGTTTCTAGAAAGACCTAGTCTTAATTATTATTGTCTTATATTGTGCCCTTCGATTTTCAGAATGCATTGCGGCAACAAAATATGTTCAAGAAGTTACGATTTAGTACAATCTCAATGAGCTTATGTATGATAGTTTATGTTTGTAGGTTGATTGACTATTATGATATTGTGTTGAGTTTGTGCAAAAATAATATGAACCAAAACATCTCAATTTTCAGATATGCAATGTGGATTGAGATGCAATATTTCTTATCCTATTTTAAATACCATATGCAATGCAACATTTATTTTGCACCTTATTTTAATTTTATTTAGCTCTTTAACTAAAACAATCGAGAATGCTTTTCGGTTGCATTTCACATATTATATTTATGAATTTGCCACCGTATTTATTATTTACACCCATTTTTAAGTATAATAGGAGTAAATTTAAAAAATTGTATTATCATCTTTGCACTAGCGATAGTCTCTGCTTCATTAGTAAGCATTTTTTAGAAAAATAAATAGCGTTTCCCTAAATTATAAAAATATTTCTCCATACCGAACTCTAACTATTATTGTTGAACAAAATCTATGGGGATGATGAGCGAAGAAAATGAATAATAGTCGGTGAGGACACACATGTGCTGGCAAGTCCCTCACAGTGTCGCTGTAGCCATCCAGCATGTGGTGGTACGGCTGCCGCCACTGCAACATCTGTCGATGCCACTCCAACTGCCACCACCGCCATCTAGGTTGCGAAAGACACTCTTCCGGCAACATTTGAGTATTACTGTGTTTTCATTGTGGTGGTAGATTCAACATAAGTGAAAGTAAAAAAACTGAAAAAGCTATGGTTGTGGTGTGTGAAAGAGAGATATAGGGTGTTTGTTATGAGAACTGAAGCAAAGTATAGTGCAAGATTTTCTTATTTCTCCATTGCTTTCTACCATATTGCAACAGGGTTGTGATGAGATAATTGAGAAATGATATGAGTGAGGTGTATTTATAATGGGAATGTATAGGAAAGAGGAATGTGGAAAATAAAAGTAATAGTAAGAATAATAAAAAGGTGGGTATCCTATCAAATTTTAATATTTTCATGATAAGAAAACAATAAAAAAAGATAAAGATAAATATATTTTATTAATGTACTATCAAAGCTGACTCAGATTGTTTTATTGTTTTTTTAAGTCTCTCAAATGTCTTATATGCCACATTAATATATCAATAAACTACATATATGAAGTTTCAGTATTTTGAAATTAGTTTGATTACCCTAAAAAAATATTTATAAACTAGTTTCGTATTTATTTACTAAGCAAAAATCTCAAATATGCTGTCTAAAAAGAATTTTTAAATATGTTTAATAACACATAATCTGCTATACACGTATACTATTATAGTTTCATTTTAATTGGTGCGTGAGAGCTAAATATATAGAATGATTAAAATAACATGATATGAGTCATGGGACACTAAGCATCCATTATTACATGTCCTTGTTTTCTTTACAAAGGGTAGCAAAATCTCATAGGACAAGTCTCTTCAGTCACTTTCACATATACATTTTACTACAACTTTTTTTTTAAATATGTCTCTCACGTGTAAAGATAACACTTATATATATATATATATATATATATATATATATATATATATATATATATATATATATATATATATATATATATATATATATATATATATATATATATATATAATTTGAATTGCTTTTTGCTAAAATTTAAATATTTGACAACAATTAATTTACTATTTATTTTATTTTATTAATAGTAAATTTTTATAGATTTTTTAAGTAACAAAGTTTTTCAAAACTATTATGCAAATAATCAAAGTTTCAAAATAATTACAGAAATGACCATTTTTTCAATATTCTTACACATTATCGCCACCTTACCCTTAAACTAGGGACAAGTCGCCACTCCTAGGGGCGACTACACTAAGATTTTGGAGCAAGTTGCCACCCTATGCGGCGACTACATTCATTAAGTAACGAGACTAGTCGTGGTCCGATTATTTCACCAAGTGAGTTGAAGCAGCTTCATATGTGAACGTAACAAGACAAGTCGTGGTCAGATTCATCACGAACTAGATCATCTGTCGTCCCGACATTCTTAGCAAGATTATCACTAACAATTGGTCAAATTTGAACAATAAAATGATGAAGGAGCTTTGCAAATAATTCAAGATTGAACATCACAACTCTTCACCTTACAAACCCAAAATGAATGGAGCTGTAGAAGCAGCTAACAAAAACATCAAGAAGATTATTCAGAAAAATGGTCGTCACTTACAAAGACTAGCATGATATGCTCCCGTTTGCTCTTCATGGATACCGTACGTTTTACCGTACTTCTAAAGGAGCAACTCCTTTTTCCCTACTTCGATCTTATTTTTTATGTTTATGCTATTTTTCTTTTGTCTACTTGGATTCATGTTAAGCCTATATTCGGGTGTTGATGGGGTGAAAATCCTAATCCACAATATTAAGTGATTGAACTTGAAGATGGAAGGAACCTTTAATGTATTTTCCATCTTTTTCTTCTCTTTTATTTTGGTCGATGAAAATTATTGATATCATTGGAATTCTTTTGAGTTCATGATGAAGATGAGACCGTTACCTCTTTTCTTTTCGTGCGACATTGCTTTCAGAAAACAATCTACATATTGGTATGCATTAGCACACAAATCGTGATTGACCGGCCTCGTTGTAGGGTGAGTTCTATATAAGTTACTTGGTGATTTCTTAGCATAGCGCTACATTCCTTGTCCGGAATTGGAAAAAGATAAAAAATAATGGCAGAGACTGTATGTGGTTGGTTTAAGACTTTTGAAAGCTTATCGTGCAGTTACTTTGATTCTATCAATCTTCTGATGAACTTTCATTGAATTTAAACCCGAGTTCATCATTCACTAACCATTAATATGAAATTACTAACTATTGATAATTAACCATTAACTTTACTTTTATGCTCTTTATTATATTGCATTTATTTTTTACGCTTTATGCTTTTATTTATCATTCATCATCTTTATGTTTATGCTATTTTTACTTTGTCCACTCGATCTTATTTTTTATTTTTATGCTATTTTTCTTTTGTCCACTTGGATACATGTTTATGTTTATGCTATTTTTCTTTTGTCCTCTTGGACCATACTTTACTTTTCACGCCTAAAACACTAATAATAAACATGAATCATAACAGATTTAATGTGGACTCGGACTTTGATTATTGTACCCTAAGCTTAGAGGATGGACATAGAATTGGGATTTTGACCCTAGCATCTTGCAGTTTCATTTAAATTCTTTGATTGTGGTTATATTCTATTTCTCTAGAAGTCCTTGGAGTTTTACTCCAAGGCATTGGGTTGTTTTCTCTTTGTGAATGCAGGTGATTCTTTGAAAGTCCTTGATGGTTAATTCCAAGACATTGTGATAAGGAATTCATCTGTACATAGTCGTTACTCTGCTCAATTTTTGTCAAGAGCTTATGATGCATTCCAAAGGCTTGGTGCAAGATTATCTTAAAGATATCAAGTTCATCTGGATCCCTAGTTGGTAATATATTTGTTTGCTTATGGTAGTCCAAAGGATGGGAAATTTACATTGACTCTTTAATGTCAAGTGTTGGCTTCTTGTTTTGTTAGATTGTTCTTTTTCTTAGCTTTTACTTTTTGTTTAGGATAGTCCCTTCATTTCCTCCCCCCTTCTTAGATTTTCAAAATCTTCTCCCTTTTCCAAAACCTTCTTTTCTTAAAAATATCTTTTACCCTTATTGGTGTTTCTTTCAAAGTTTAGACACGATTAATTATTATGGGGAATTTTGATACCCCACGATTTTGATATATATTCATACGATTTTTGTTTAGGGTCTAGCAGTTCTCACAGGACGCGTGGTGGTTTCACAATTGAAGATCTTGCATGTCGAAGACACGTGTTGACTGATAATCAGTCGACCGTTAGTAGTAGTTATTTTATTTTTATTATTTAAGCAAGTTCAATAGGAACAGTTTAGGGGTCCGCATTTTCTACACAAACACAAGTAAACTCAAATCTCTGTGCAATAATGAGTGACGAGTGCAACTTTGGAATGTACGTATGCGTACCAGTTTAATTAATGCAATCATTTTACGTTATATTTTATCTTTCAGTGCACATTTACTGCCCTTTTATTGCTTTTATTTACTTTAAAGCCTTTAATTTCAGCGTTTACTTTTACTTTAAAGTCACTATTGCATTTAATACAAACCAGATACACATAATATAACAAAATAAAGCAATTAGTCCTGGAGTATTCTAGTTGATTCCGCAAAAGTAACCTTTAAAAAGGAAACTAGCGCTTGTTTACCATTTTTCTGGGTAAACACTGCCATACCCAAATTTTTATCCCCCTAAGATTTCACATCGAGTAGCATCTTCTTCAAATTAGGGTTTCAAGCTTCAGAAGATTCAGGCAAAGGATCAACCAATGGCGGAAATTGTCCTTAGTGTATCATAAAGATCTGGATGCCTCATTCATCCATAAACAACCTTAAGTCTCAAGGCATCAAGCCTCAAGTTCATCAAGACCATCAAATTAGGGGGTTTGACTCACCTTTGACTTTTGAGATATTTGGTCAACTATGGATTTTTAAAGATCAAAATCATGAACATATGATTATTGAATCCATTTGATCAAGAGAAATCAATAAAATCAACCAAGAATCAAAAGTCAACATTTTAGGGTTTTGACTTTTTAAGTGAAGAATTACATATTTTCCACTCAAACTTTGAAAAGTCGTAACTTTTTCATCCCTTGAACAAAAATTTTGTTCCAAAACTCATTTTGAAGAAAAAGTCAAGATTTACAACTTTGTCAATATGAACCTATCTTCAAAAAGTGAATGGTTATTAGGTTATGAGCTCGTGAACATTCTTCCAACACTTAGAAAAAATTTCTAAGTCATTTTAACCTATTTTTTCACCAACTTCAAAGCCATTTTTCAAGATGATCCAAGATGAATTCTTTCAAGCCATGAACATGAGAGATGAAGTATGTCATCTAAGCTTTCCAAAAAGTCTTAGAACACCTTTTGAGTTTACTTGATCAAGAAGTTATGGATTTTCAATCAAGGCTTCGTGAAACTAGTTTCAAGCATAACTAGTCTTGCACTTCACCAACTTTTAATAAGGTCTTCAATTTAGTACATGTTTATGCATTGTCATCAACAAGAGCAAGTGGATCATTTGTGAATCATTTCAAGAGTACATCAAAGTACAAAAAATTTCACCTGTCATGTGAAAAAGTAATCATCAACAAATATCTCCAAATGTCAATTGGATGACTCATAAAATCATATTTGATCTTGCAAATAAAGGGGGTGAGAAGATAGAAGATTGAATCCTAACTATCAGTGTTCATGATCATGATACAAAAGAGCTTATACAGGTAGTTACAATCAAACTAACTAATCAATTAGAATAACTAACTAACAGAAATTTATAACTCCCCTTCCACATCATTCTTCCGCGTTAGCCCTATACGTTGTCAAGTTCTCATCATAAATAAATCATTTTATCTATGTCTCTTTTTTTTGTTTGGACTTTGTGTTATTCTTCCTATTTTATGTGATCCTATATTTAAAATTAATGTAAAAGCATATTATTAAATTTATGGTAACTCTATCATCTTCTGTATCTCTCTACAAAACCATCAAAGGTGTAAGCGGTTTGTTTGTTTTAGCAACTATAGTGTTAAATCCAACCTCCAATAATCATTTGATATTTTAATAATTTTAAAGGTAAAAATACATTATACGATATTTTTGATTAAAACCATTGAGTTTATAAATCTAACCTCATACTTTTTTTATTTAAAATTAAATAATTTTTAGTAAATGTATGGTTCAGTTTACATAAGAATGCTGAGAAACTAAGAACCACAAATAAAATACTAGCATGACTATTGGCCTTAAGCAACTAATAAAAAATATGTTTCGATTAAGCTACGACAGAAACAAAAAAATCGCACAGCTAAGAGCTTCTGCCAAATATAGAATAATGTAATTTTTTTCACTAGCTTGTAATTTTTTTCACTAGCTTGTAAGAAAATAAATGTATCTTGAAATTTGTTCATTTTCTTGACACGTCGTCTCTATACATTGTGTGCATTAAAAAATTTGTTAAAGTTTGAT
The DNA here is from genome assembly GCF_029867415.1 of Vicia villosa. Lineage (NCBI taxonomy): Eukaryota > Viridiplantae > Streptophyta > Magnoliopsida > Fabales > Fabaceae > Vicia > Vicia villosa. The sequence goes on from NC_081181.1 coordinate 222,408,491, forward strand.
ATGGAAAAATATTTTTATAGTCAAGTTTCAACAATATCAAAATTTTAAATGTATTTTAATATGGACAAAACTTAAATACAATTTTTTAGGTGTGGTTCTTACTATTTTTCAATGAAAACATGATAAATATATTTAAATATTATTTAGTGAGTGAAAATAAGATAAATTTACTTAAATGTAAGAGAAAATTATACACTTGTCATATTTTCATTGGAAAATAGTAAGAATCACACCTAAAAAATTGTACTTAAGTTTTGTGTTTTTAATATTTAAAAAATATTTTTAAGTTTCCAGTTTTTATATTTCTGCCCTTTTAAAGCATAGTGGTACACTACTTTATTTTTTATTTATTGTTACATTTTTACAAAGATTAATATACATTTCTATAATTTTAATTTGATTAATCAATATGATTTATGATCATTTTAATAGATTCATCGACTGTTGTTTTACAAAAACAAAACTATCTATGAAATTATAAGATATATGTTTGATATTTAAATATATCTGAAATTTGTTTTTTATGAGAAATAGGCCAAAGCATTATTGAGAGATTCAAGTTAGGCCAAAAGTATTGAAGATGGATTAAATTTAATTAAATTCCTTCAACAAATTCTTATTTACCTTAAAGAAGAAACAACTGCACAAATTATAACCACTGATAAATATAGAGAAATATAATTTTCTTTTCTCAAATATAGGGAATGTTCGGAGGATGCTTCTTTGCTCCCCTCCCCCAATTTATTTCCAATCCCCAATCTCCTTCACGGAGGAATATTTCCTTTATCCCCATCCCCACATATTCCCATGGAGATCTACTAAGATCAAATCTTAAAAAAACTTCTATATTTTTTATCAAAATTATGACACTAGTATTTTGTTATTACCATATATATTTGAAGAGTAATTATTATAAGCACAATGAACAAAGAGAGTGGTTGTTACGGTGATGATGAAGAGAATAGAGAAGATGATGAATGGATGAGACTAAGATAATTGAGAAAAGAAAATTAAGCGACGGTGTGTACATTTTATGTATTGGGTGCACTTTCTAGTGTTAGGTACATGGATAGTGAAACAATGCATTATATTTTTTATTAATTTTTACTTCATTTGTGCACTATCTAGTGTTACACCTCTTTATTTTTTAATACATTTAATATTTTTTATGTAACTTTTTATAATTATATATTATATAATATACAAACTATAAAAGTTAAATAATATGGGCGGAGTCGGAGAATTCACGGGGCGGAAGGTACTTTCCCTATCTCCATCCTAAAGTGTCACCCCGGGAACTTTTCCCTCCATCCCCGTTCCCGTGGGAAAAAAAAAACCAACTTCAGTGCTCCAAACAGATAACCGCCACATAGATCTCCATTAATAGATGCAAATTGACATCCCTATTTATCAGTGTAAACATTCATAAGTTTTTTGTGTGATTCTGTAAATATTGTTTTTCTAATGTCTTCAAATATTTTCTCTCTATTTGTGTGAAATATTTGTATTTGGTGCTAGATTTTGACTACTTTTTTCATTAATTTTCTTTTAGGTTTATTTGACAACCTAGTTTCTAATCTATTCTATTGAAGAGTAATTCAATATTCAGAAGATGGGTTGATCTTCTGATGGTTACTCAGAAGATAGTATTGACCAGAAGATGTTATCTAGGTCCCATTAGCTTAGCTGTTTATTAGTAAGGGTACTTTAGTATTTGTTAGTTTTGTACTACGTGTACCTTTAGACTTGTTCACTAAGTTTACTTTATTAGGGGTGATGTGGCAAGATTTTTCTTTTGTATAAATAGCCTTGTAGTAGCTATTATTTAAATACAACAACGCAAGTAGAATACAACATATTTATTCTCTCATCTCTTTTGCGCCGTTATTATTTATTCTCTTTGTCATCATCTTTATTCATTGTGCACCAACAATTGGTATCTAGAGCTCCGGTTCCAAACACAGGGAAACACGAGTGAACGTGAGTTTGTGTGACTGTGTGATTGATTTTGTTTCTGGGAAACAAAGTTGTGTTGAATCACATTTTTCTTGATTGTTTGTGGGTTGGGAAACACAGTGTGACTGTGAGTGAAATCTGTTTTTGTCTGCACAAGTTTAAAGATGAGTGGAAGCAACTTGAATACCAAACTTCCAGTTCTTGATGGTAAAAACTGGAATAGATGGATGATTCAAATGCGTGTATTATTTGGTGCTCAAGATGTTCTAGATCTTGTCACTGGAGGATATATTCCGGTTGCAGCGGATGCAACGGAAGAACAAAGAGAAGCGCAGAGAGAGACGAAGAAGAGAGACCAAAAGGCGTTGTTCTTCATCCATCAGTGTGTGGATGTGAATGTGTTTGAGAAGATTGCTGATTCTATGACGTCAAAGGAGGCGTGGGATATACTGGTCAGGTGTTATGGTGGTGACGTATCAGTGAAGAAGGTAAAGCTTCAATCCCTGAGAAAGCAATATGAGAATCTCAACATGAAGAACAATGAGAAAGTCTCTGAGTATGTCTCTAGAGTGATTGTGATCACTAATGAGATGAAGGCTTGTGGAGAAACTCTTTTTGAACAAGTAATCATAGAGAAGATATTGAGGTCACTTATTCCTCAATTTGATTATATTGTTGTATCCATTGAACATTCTAAAGATCTGGAAACCATGAGAATAGAAGAGTTGCAAAGCAGTTTAGAAGCACAAGAGTTGCGTCTGACTGAGAGAACTTCTGAGAGAGAAGTTGAGCAAGCTCTGAAGGCTTCTTTTGTCAAGAAGGACTAGAAGCATAGACGTGGTGATAGATTCCAGAAGGAAGCCTCAACTTCTGATGAGAAGAGATATCAGAAGGGAAAGGATAAGAAGAAAGTTCAATGTTACTGTTGCAAACAGTTTGGCCATTTTGCTAGAGACTGTTTGGCAAACAAAGGAAGGAGATCAGAAGAAACAAATATAGCCAGAGGTGGATCAGATGATGAACATGTGCTATTGATGGCGTCAGAGTCGGACAAAAGATGTTCGTCAGAATGGTGGTATATGGACACTGGGTGTTCAAATCACTTGACTGGAAACAAACAATGGCTGATAGAATTTGACTCTGAAAGGAGGACAAAGATCAGATGTGCTGATGATAAGTACCTATATGCAGAAGGTATGGGAAATGTCAAAGCCAAAGTAAAGAATGGAAAGACTGTTCTGATCAAGGATGTTTGGTATGTTCTTGGAATCAGAAGCAATCTGATGAGTGTGGGTCAGCTCATTGAGAAAGGTTTCTCAGTTGTTATGAAGAACAACCTATTGAAGTTGTATGATTCCAATCAGAAGTTGATTATGCAATCTGAACAGGGAATCAACAGAACATTCAAGGTGAATGTAGAAACAGCTGAAACAGAGTGTCTGAGTGCTGAAGGCTCAGAAGGTGATAGTAAGCTGTGGCACAAGAGGTTGGGGCACTTGAACTATAGAAGTCTGGGGCATCTAAGTTCTAAGAAGCTCGTACGTGGCATTCCTAAGATTGTAAAGCCTGAGAAGTCATGTGAGGTATGCATGAAAGGCAAACAACCCATATTGCCATTTGTATCAGAAGTTGCTCCAAGAGCAAAGCATGCTCTGGGAGTAGTGCACTCTGATGTGTGTGGACCATTTCCAGAACCTTCACTTGGAGGAAATAGGTATTTTGTGTCTTTTGTGGATGAGTTCACAAGAATGACGTGGGTAACTCTCATCAAGTTTAAGACTGAGGTGTTCACAGAATTCCAGAAGTTCAAGGTGAAGGCTGAGAAGCAGAGTGGTCAGAAGATAAAGATTCTCAGAACGGATGGTGGAGGCGAGTATAACTCTACAGAATTCCATAAGTTCTGTGATGATAATGGAATTGAGC